>NW_011948422.1:9068887-9090753 GCF_000503995.2 Ceratosolen solmsi marchali
AAAAAAAAAAAAAAAAAAAAAAAAAAAAAAAAAAAAAAGAAAAAAGAAACAAACAAAAAAAGATACATTTCAATAACGGTAAAAAATATTATTGACTTTATAAAAATTAAATTCGTGTCTATAATATTCTAATACCTTCCACTATAAGGTATTTTTTATAAAATAATGCGGTAACGAAATAATAAGTAATGCATATGTGCTAATTAAAATAAAAAGTACACATCGATGGAAGTCTGAAAAAAGGAATTTTTCGGCGTAGTTTAGAAGCGAAATGAATATTAACGAATGGGCGGGGATTTCGTCCAAGTAATATAATCAAGATGTACTGAAGAAAAATTAATACAAACCTGTTAATTTACTCGTACAATTTTTTAATTTTTAACACGCGCGGCTCAAAAGAAATATAATATGTGTATAAAATATTTCTAATAATTATAAATAAATATAGACAGTATATGAATAATGATAAATTATTAATTAATCAATATTTCAATACACGTTGCGTCACTTATTTTAATTTGATCTAATTTCGTTTGATCTAATTTTATTTGATCTAATTCCATTGGTTTTTAATAAATATGTATTTCTATTTATTCATTTGGACTCGTCGACGTGCAAAATTAATTAATATTTTAATAAATAAGACACTCGCTTCTATTTATTTAAGTTTTCATAATTTAATTTAGCTAACCAATTATGTTTGAAATTGTACATTAGAATTTATTAAAATAAACGAAATATTCATGAAAATGTCACTAATTATCATTATTTAATATGCATTGCTTTTAAATATAAATAAGATAAGGGATCGCTATAAGCGCAAGGCATTTACATCATTAATTAATTCCAGATAAAAATCTATATCAATTGCATGTATTATTAATTGCAATTGTAAGCATCACTGGGAGAAGAATCGAACATAATTTTGTTAATTTACATTTTCCTCGTCCTTAATGAGCAATATATTTTTTAATAATATTTAACAATAAATTGGAATCAGAACGGGAAAACAAAAACATTTATAAAATATTATACTCCTGTAACTGAAATATCAAAGGAACGAAGTAAAATTATTGGTTCCGTTAAAATTGTAAAAAAAAAGAAGAAAAAAAAAATTGCCAGTCGCGCGATTATATAACCGATCATGCAAACAGCTCAAACTAATTGAACGAAATTTCTCTTTCGCATGAAAAAGCCAATTTACAGTGACACTTTCGATTTCTCGCCTCTCGTGAATTTATCAACACACGCGTATGCCAGACCGTAGCGCAAAGCCAATGTTAGGTATCTTCCCTCAACGCGGTCGCACCACTTCCCTATTGGTCCGCGCGGGCCTAATAATCAAATGCGATAACACAAACAAACACACAAAGGAAAGAGAAATGCAAACATAGTGGTAAGTGAGGAGGGTCGGGTCTCCAAGTTAAGCCCAGCCACGTGACAAGAAACAACTCGCTAGTCTCTATTCGTCGATCGACCGCTAATGAAAAATGAAGCTGCTTACCGGCAAAGAAGACCCGGGGCTGGGGTGTCGGGGTGCTCGCCGGCTGATTTGCTGGGGTCGCTGGTGCGACGGGCGCTGCGAGGAGATCATAATCACTCCCGGAGCTGCCCACCGCGACGAAGCTGTAGGATCCACGTGCCCAGGGATCTGCCCGCCACCTCGTCACAACGCTCTCACGAGGCTGCGGCACTACCTGGTTGCCGAAGATACCCTACAACAGAGGAGGAGGTCGAGGAGTTTCGGCCGCTCTCGTCCTATATGTGTGACGAAGGGTGGCCGACTGGGTCGATGGACTCAGAGTTATTAGGCTTTCATGGCTTTTGAGAGTCTTATTTGTTTTTACCAGAACAAGCGTTTCATTCCTCCTCTATGCATCTCGCTCTCACACATTTTGTCGAGTTTTTATTATTTCTTTTATCCGGGACCCGCTGTCATCTTGTTCGCCCAAGAGCACTCGGCTTTATGACGATTTTTCCGTCATTCCGCGCGACACGAATTCCTTCGATGATGGCGAAAATTTGAAAACGTCTAAATTTCTGAATTGAAAATTTACATGAAAATTTATATACCGCCACTTTGTTTCTCCATCTCCTATGTTATCTCGCGGGTCAAAGCTCATTTCAGTTGCAAAGACATTAAGCATTTTTGCTGTAAAACATAAACATAGAAATATAGAACAAAGCATAGCCGTGATCGCTTACTGCGCGCGCGCCTAATAATTTACTCGAATAATTGTCAATTGCGCAAATTATCTATCGGATTTGTTGTATAATATTGGGAGAGAGAAAGATAAGGAGTTAATAAGCAAAATATTCTTTATTCTTGAAATGATATTCAGCCTTTATGATATACTTTCGCTATATAATTCCGATTCATGCATCCGTTAAAAAAAAATATATTCTCAAAACATCTTCGATGGGTTAATGTTCCAATATACTTTTTTGCTATTTTCAAAAGAATTTACGATTCTAAAATCAAGAGACACATCTATACACAGGCTTTAACTTTACATATTATACGTTCGATGAAAAATTCATTACAATTGATACGATCCATTTACATCTCGAAATTATAATAAATAACCACTACGTATCATTGAATAATAATAAATTTGGCTTTTGCCAATTATAGATGTGTAAAAGTATGTGTGTCCAAAGCCGTGTCAAAGGTTTTTTTTTCTTTATCTTTTTTTTTTTTTTTAAATTAAAGTATTCCAATAATATTCGAGCCTTAACGTCATTCGCCCAACGTCTCGTTTCTTTGATAAAAATAAAGGAAGCGAAATGAATTTAAATACCATATTATTTCTTCTATTCGTCATTGCAATCGTGTTTTTCGACTTTATCTCATTCAAAAGTCGACATTCTCTTTATCGTTGATTACATCGCTGCGTATGATTAAGCAAATATTTATAATAAATAAAATGAGTACATAAGTTTGTAATAAATCTATGTAAAATGTCTGCGTGACTTTTTACACGTATGCACACTTAAAATATTCAAGCAAATCTTTTTATCAGTGAACACACACCGACCTGCGCGGGCCCGCGAGACTTGACTCGCTAACCCACTTGAAAATCTCATAACAAGTCTCTCTGCCATTCTCTCTCTCTCTCTCTCTCTCTCTCTCTCTCTCTTCTCTTATTCTCCTCTTTACGGTCCAGAATGATGAAAAATGCCCGTGCAATTAATTTCGTCGTATGTATCCCTCCGGCAAGGATAAGCAGCAAATTTTGTTAGCAGAAAGAAACGATAAGGCTCTGCGTTGCGGAGGGGCAAAAGGAAGTCATGCGAGATAAATACCAACGTTGTATAAGTGTGTGTAGTGGCGCGTGAAAGTTCTGCACTTTTTACCTGACGTCTTTTAAACTAAGGATCATATTTATAAATCTTTCATGCCGGGAAAATGAATGACTTGACTGCGGTTATGTGTCGTTACTTGAATTTTTTTAATTTACAGCATATAGATACTTTAATTATATAATTGTAAACAACGATATTCATTTAAGCTCGCTTAATATTTAAAACCATAATAATCATTTGACATTATTTCTTACGAATTTGAACACATTTTTGTTGGCTGAGCCTGAATCCGATAAAATATTCTTATTTCTGCGGATTTTATTTCAGTTTTCACAATTTTTTCACTTTACACGCTATAAATCATCGCTCGGATTATTATAATGCCTGGTCAGTTTAATTGATTCGTTAATATAATAAAGACGATCTCCGTAATTATATTACTAATCTATAAATAATATATAGAAATTCGAATTGCAATTTTTCTGATAATTTCCAAACACAAATTTTAATTATTTTCTATTACAGAACTATAACAGCTTAAGTAAGTAGGAAAAGTTGTTTTGATAACCCGTGCCTAAACAATTTTGTTGAATCGGTTGAATCGATAAGTAAATATATATATATATATGTGTGTGTGTGTGTGCGTGTGTGTGCGTGCGTGCGTGCGCGTGTGTGTGTATAAGAGTATGAACAAATGAGTTATCTGTTGTGATAATATTGTCACATATACTCGTTTTATGCTCAACGAGTATTATATTGCATTTTTTAATGAATAGCCCCGAATATAAATTTTCATATGATCATCTCAAATGCATCGAGATACACGAAAACACACAGGCACACGCGCACGTACAGATTATTTTACAATTCAGGGAGCTTTTGTTTTCAATTATTTATCTATAAATTGAATGGAAATTTAATTAAAAATTCTTATAAATGGACGAAAATATCCTCTACCAGCAAGGAAATGTAATAATTTCAGTAGGATGCCGAGCGCTGAGAATAAATTTTCAAGTATCAATTACAGTGGAATAAAATCAAACGATAGTTGCTTTTCAAATCGGAATGCAGCCTCTCGCGAAATTTTACGATGCCAAGTTTCATTTAACGGTAAATTTCGATGACGCGCTTACGTTTGTTTGTTTCGCAACGTCGTTTACACGAGACGCCAACTTAATGGAAAATGATAATTCAGGTACGCGGGAATAAAAGAAGCGAGGAAATAAGAGCGCAGCGATCGCTTCGTCCTCCAGATTGCGACGAGGGCTGGGCGGCGTGGAGCGGAGCGGGATGAGGTTGAGGATGGGTGGACGGGAGGACGGGAAGACGGGAGTAAGGGAGTAAGGGAGGAAGGGGTGGGGATAGGGGGGTATCTATGTGCACGTATGCTTGGGACATTGTCTGGACATTGTCCCTCTTACCTTAAGTACGGCGATGCAGCGGCCGACGATAACATCGTCGCTGACGTTTTCCATGACACAGGCCGCCTCGCCGGCGACGAGGGCCAGAAGCACCGGCGCTTTGTACAGATTCCAGAAGAGGAAGAGCTCCCCGCGGGAGGCCGTCGTGCTACCGACGTGACCGAAGAGGTTGGCCGTCGGATCCCAAAAGATCCTCTCGAAGCAGAGCACAACCTGACCAAAGGCAACGCACGTATACACATTATGTTACTATATTAAAATGTAATGATTATATGGTAGTCGGAAGCTGAGGCAATTGGCAAAAATTATACGTGGTCACGTACATCATCTATATATCACGTATATCATTAAACATGGTGGCCTTTTATTTTCGGGTGCATATAAATTTCGACGTTCTTACTTTGAGCGAGGAAGGTTGTACTGCAACACGTTGAGGCTTGCGATGACTTACTTTATTCCCTCATCATACAAATATCAAAGCAGCTCGTTAAATATCGAGTTTTCTAACCTTTATCGCAATGACAAAACCATACAGGTAGATCAAAGTATTAGGAATTAGCGTAAGGAAATTTTAAATTCTATAATTACGACTTGCGAATTCATATACTTTCATATTTTTATCTCGTTAGCTTCGTGATATCCATTAAAATAATTAATCATCGTTATATTAATAAATATTAATATGTAAACTGTGCGTTGCATTTTCTACAACTGTTTTTACATTAATTAAAAATTCTTTCATGCGTGTATTTCCATAATTAAAAAAATTGTATATAAATGCCACTGTTGGAATAGAAATTACAATTAAGGAAGTGTTCGAGATATATATTAAATTTTATATTATAGAAGAATGCGAATAGCCTAACTTCCGATACTCCGTAACAATAATAAACATTCTTTAATGTATTATTAAATTTATCAAACATTTATCGAGATGTATAGAAAATAGATAGCATCATATAGAATTAATAATTTTAACAAGTAAATATTAAAATTAATTACATAGTGTAGATTCAACATTATATATATATATATATATATATATATATATATACGTAATTATGCAAAATTATCTGTTCGCTCGTATTAAATAGTCATTAAAGTATTAAAATATTCTCTCATTTTCTTCTTAATATTTATAAATGATGCTCCAGCTTTATTAATTCAAAGAAGTTAAAATAATTGACGTCGAATGATAATTAACAATCTATAACAATAAAATGCTTCGTTCGAACGAATAAGAAAAGAATTTTAAAGAGTAATTTGTGCCAACGAATGGCCTGGCACTAGAAGCATAAAAGTAGCAAAAATTTGCTTGCTCGTGAGTATTGCGTGGTATATTAATTTCTTGAAATTACTAGGCGTACCACAAAGGTACACAGTATGTTAACAAAATTAATTCTGCGGGTGATTTAGCACAATTATTTTAAGTTAATTATAACGGTAAGGTAATTCATTATAGGAAGAGACGGGCGATAAGAGACATCGCTGTCAGTCTTTCGAGCAAACGGCTGTGCAGCGGGTGCGAGTCGCCGAGTTCCGATTATCTCTTTCAATGCTACCGCCCCATCTTCGAGTATTCCATTGCTAAATTACTAATTTAATTAGAAAGGGGTGTTACCGCTGCCGCTTCTGTTATAGACTGGACACGTGAATTCTTAATTATGCATCAAGTGGCGGGAGATAGAGAGCCCTTAGAGGGTAGCGCACGAAGAGAATTCATTATCATCAATTTTATTACTCCTCGTCTTTTATGTCGTTTGCTTTGCTTGGACGAGACATCGTCTAAATACGGACAATAACTGGCTACGAGAATTCTTTGTCGATTGTTTCGAAGACTCAAGCTCATTTCACTTTGTTTGTTGAGCTTTTTTTATGAGAAACGAATGGCTCGCGGATTTTCTTTGAATTCATCAGAAAATCCTTGATCATAGTAAAGATTAAGGTTCGTCATTGAGAATACTGTTGCTCGACAATTTCTTATATACACGTGCACACTTTATTAGAAAAAAAAAAAAAAACTCAATTCTCCTACCTGTTATATTTAAATAAGAAATCATAATAAGCAAGGGTTATTCAATCGAAGATAAATAGATAAATACACGCGCACACACACACACACACACACACACACACACACATTTATATATATATATATATATAAATATATATTATATATATTATATATATATATTATATATATTATATATATATATATTTATATATATATATATATATATATTAAATGTTTATGTTTATGATAGAAAAAAAAAATTGTGCAACTTCTTTTTCGATTTATTTAGAAATTTATTAATCTTAATTTTTGCAAAAAAATTGAATTATGAACTTTGTGCTTTTCTGTCGAAAGAACTATTTCTCATTCGAATAAATATTGATTTTTCGTATGATTAACATTAGTAGTTAAATAGTAAACGAATATATTGATTGTATTATAAGAATGAAAAAGGATGAAATTATAATGAAATATTATTATTATAAATTATCGTTATAAAGTGTTATACTCTAGAAGATTCGTTTGGTAATTACATTCTAAACTCATATTATACAAAGTTTAAACACAACAGTCCGAGATTCGTTTAAACATATCTAAGATTTAATTATTTTTAATGTTAAAATCAAAATAAATCGGATATTTGTTAGTTAAAAAAATTTGAGGATATAATCATTTGGATTATTGTAATATAAATATACGTATCAATGCAGTTTATATGATTTCAACAGAAATTAGCTTCCATATGCAATTGATTGATAATCAAATGTTTATTTACTTATAAATTAATTTAAACATAAATTAGAAAATACTAGTGACACAGACATTTATCATTATATGTTACATTAGAATGCTAAGGTGCTCTATCCACATACAGCGGTCAGACTCTTACACTAAACAAAAAATATAAAAACTGAATATATATTTAATTCTGAAAATTCATGCTCTAATTATGAACTATTAATTTCTCGTCATTAAGTGGAAGTTGAGAAAAGAGTCGATTCACGAATACAGGCTACACTTTAGTCTGAAAGTAAAGCGGCTCGTAAAAGAAAACGTAATTTGCAAGGTTCAAAAGCTGCCAAAGCAATAGAAAATTTCTCGGTATTCATCCCGCGTGCATAAAGAAAAATTCATTAACATGCTAATCCGAGTGTCGCAGTACTGCTGCCGGTATTTCTTGGCTTAAATGTATTTCTAATGAGGAAAAAAGATTTTTTATTCAACTTTGTAGCGCATATAGAAATAAGAATCACTACAATAATACATTATTTAGAAAATATTATTTATTTGCTTAATTACGTGACTGCTGACGATACATTTGTTAACAAAATGCAAAAAAGAAAAATGCTCAATGTATCCCGTTCGATTGCTTAACCACAAATAAGATGTGAATTTTCGAGCATTGACATTCGACATAAATCACGATTAATACACTTTAATTTTAATTTATGTGAAATATTATTGCCCGGATATTGCATCGATCGAACAATGAACGCTTTAACAAAAATTAACCATCGCTCTGCCGGTCTTTATTGCAAGTTGTCATCGTGTCGTTATTGCAGCGCAAAATGTAACAATGTAACGCTCATATTACATTACATACGTAACAGTATAAATTCTTGATATCCTTGTTTTTTTCTTTTTTTTTCTCCCCCCTTATCAAACCATATGATTTCAGTGGTGACTCCAATCTATATTTTTCTTTACACTTCCAACGCATATTATATTAGAACGTTGCAGATTTATTTTATAAATAAGAGAATAAAATACAGTCGATTTGTAATATATTTCAAAGGACCGAACTAAATAATACTAATTTTTTAAAATACTGCATCTATTTTACATTAAATATAAGGATAATACATGCCATACGATGGATCAATTCAGACATTGACATTGTTAATCGAATATTCAAATGATAATGCTTTATCAACTAAAGTTGATGCTGCAAATTACGTGTTGCCCCACTGATAATGTTAAGTACGTAAAATGTACATTTTTTTTTTACTCGAATTGATTTACAACGATGTTTTCGATACTATTTTTTAATCATCATACTCTTTTATACTTATGTCCATGCGCATATGTTGTTAAATTTATTATTCACATACGTTAAAAAAAAAAAAAAAAAAAAAAAAAAAAAAAAAAAATCAAAGAATAATTATTACACAATGTAGATTGTATCAACAGTTGTCCAACAGTGTTGAATAAAATAATTTCGATCGCTTCAAATCTACTCTCCTACTTGCGTTAATACACGGACGTAAAAATATTAGTGGATAATTTATTTTAATTAAATCGAGCGTTTATTTATGCCAATTAACAATTGGATAACTCGTTCGTTCTTCTGCTGTCATAAGTCTAAAAAAATTAATGTTTTCATAATTTTACAATAAAGTATAAATGTTTGGAGTATTGGTATTTGTACAAAATGATCGACCGCGATAAAATTTATAATATAAAATTAGAATCGTTGATTTAAAAAAACTTTGATGATTGAACAAGTATCGTGTTTAGTAAAAGCATATTTAGCAAAATTAGATAATATTATAATGTCGGATATTTAAAATATAAATTAATAACATTTTTTTAATCATAAGCTAATCTCTGTATATCCCTTCTAGTTCATACGAAATTGCAATGATTGACTGCTTAAGCTGAAATAAACTACTGAATAAAATACTATGCAATAAAAGAGAAGGATTTTTATACTTATTTTCTAATTTATCAAAAGATAAACGCTTCGAAATGCTATAAACGTACAACGTTTAAATTGTATAATCATAAATTTGCAGTCAAATAAGGAAGTTAATAAAAATTGTTAAAATATATCACGAAGCAAGCAAAGCGATAAAATAATTTATTAGGCGTATCTTTATAAAGTTATCAAATATACATTTAACTGTTCGAACCTTTTTCTAAGTACTCAAATATATTTGAGCTTTTTTTTTTTTTTTTTTTCGTTTATTATTATTCTTTGTTGTGAAAATTTTTTATTTTATTTTTATAAATTTAATAACGCGCGATATCCACGGTTTTCCAATAATTATCCAGTCAGCTATTTTGTTGAATATACAAAAATATCTCTTTATCATCTTCGGAATTTACGACGCTAATCGAGAATCCAAAGAATACACTCGATTTATTTCCAAAATCTGTATAAACTAAATGGGATATAAAAATAACCCATTGACAATGTCGAAGAGGTCATATTCTTTTATCGATGTTATTATAAATCAAAGCGCACTGTTCCCTATATACAATGTATGGCAATCCATGGCATATGCGCGTATTCTTATGAAAAATTAATACTTCTAAAGATAATAGTAATTATAGCTACTTGAGTGGGAGAGAAAAAGCTATCCTCAAAAGGCTCCTCGCTGTTGGATCGGATATCTCGAGAAAGGAAACAAACTGCCAATAGCCGGCAAAAAGAAAGCTCGCGCTTGTGTATACTTATATAGGGGTTAATAAAAGCGAGGACCAGTGCCATTTACCGTAGTAATTGTTCCTATTTACACTCGTTCGTTATTAATACTTTTATCGCTGGCTGTAAAAGCGAAGAAGAAGAAGAAGAAGAAGAAGAAGAAGAAGAAGAAGAAGAAGAAGAAGAAGAAGAAGAAGAAGAAGAAGAAGAAGAAGAAGAAGAAGAAGAAGAAGAAGAAGAAGAAGAAGAAGAAGAAGAAGAAGAAGAAGAAGAAGAAGAAGAAGAAGAAGAAGAAGAAGAAGAAGAAGAAGAAGAAGAAGAAGAAGAAGAAGAAGAAGAAGAAGAAGAAGAAGAAGAAGAAGAAGAAGAAGAAGAAGAAGAAGAAGAAGAAGAAGAAGAAGAAGAAGAAGAAGAAGAAGAAGAAGAAGAAGAAGAAGAAGAAGAAGAAGAAGAAGAAGAAGAAGAAGAAGAAGAAGAAGAAGAAGAAGAAGAAGAAGAAGAAGAAGAAGAAGAAGAAGAAGAAGAAGAAGAAAGGAAAATAAAAGAAAAATAATCTCGCTCATCCTTGAACAGTGATTTACGGTTCTATAGGCGCGATAAGAGTCAAGAGTCAACGACGTATTTCGCGCATTGATCGTCGACTAAAGTCGAGCGTGCGACTTGAGAATGAGTCAGACGACATGGATTTGGGGAAGGAAAGAGAGGACTGTCGCACTCACCTTATTGAGGTTGCCGAAGCCGAGTCGCTGTATGGCCTGGGACTTCCAGTCGGGGAGGGGCGGGTTGAATACCACCGCCGACGGCGGCGAGGAGGCCTTAAGGACACCCAGGGGCAGCGTCACCAGGACGGCATCGCACTTGTAGACGGAGCTGTTGGTCTGTGGTGAGCGGGCCGGTGCCGCGTAGACCTCGACGCCGTTGGCGCTGTAGCGGACAGCGCGCACCGAAGTATTCAGCCGGATGTCCAAGCCCTCGGAGAGGGCCACGGGTACGCACGAATAGCCGTTCCTCACTGAAACAGGCCGTGATTACATTGCCAGCGGATTTCTGAGGGCGCATTAATCATTGCAATGAATGAGATTGGCCTAATGAGACATCGCCTTGATTAATTAGTCTACTTGACGTGGCTAATTTCGGTGAGGCCTGACTTTTATACGTGTTTGTTTGATAGTTTTATAAAATACTTCATAAGATTAGGTAATTCGAAGATCTCAGAGCTGATATTAACTTTATGTTGTTATGATAGATGGGCACAGCCCCATGATCGCGTATTATTGATGATGGGGACTCTATCGTCAAATTCATCAAATAAATTGTACGAGAGCGAAAGCGATAGTCGAGAATGTACGAAGATTTTTCCTTCGATTCTAAATAAATAGTTTCGTGATCGCTCGTGTCCTAGGAATTTCGAATAAAGCCAGCAACTCTATTAAACTTTTCAGATTATAGGAAAATCATGGTAAACGTCAAAGCAGTCGAAGTATCGAGATTGTTGTAAATATTGAATTTAAAAGGATAATGGTGCATGCGATTAATTCAGCCGCGTTAGAAATTAATTTCGCGATATTTTGTAAGATAAATTTTTGCCATTTTTCAAGTGAATTTGATTATTATGCGGCAAATTTGGAAGCTGCTTGATGTAAAACAACAATTATCCCTCCGGACTTTGTTAATCAGTCGAGAAAATTGTTGAAAATTTGAATTAAAATAAGGGAAATAGAGTATATTAAATTGCGTGCATATGAGTTAGAATATTTTTTGATCATCAGAAAAATGAATTATAAATATTTCATAAATTTAAGTATAATTTTTTTATTGCATTTTTAACTTTTTCAATGTGTCTTTACACTTATATTTACAATTATATTATAACTTTGAATTGATGATTTGGGACTAAATAACCCTTTAGGTTAATTAGTAAAGCATTATATTTCCAAATTAATTTATCCAGATAAATATAAGATTTAGTTCTTAATTTTAGATTAAAATTGTTTCCACTATTTATCATAATTGACTATAAAGTTTCAATAGCAGTAATTTGGCTTAAACGATGTAAAATGTCGTTTCGTTTTGCAAAAAGTAAATTCATAAGAACGAAATAAAACGATATTTTGAAAATATTGTACAATAGTAGTATAATGGCGAATTCTTTCTTTCCTATTTATGTTTTTGTTTTCTTATTGATGTTTTATTTTTCTATTTATTCAATTAAAATCAGCAATAGACTTGTAAATTTTAAAAAAATAATTTTCCATCTAGCAAATCAGACAAATATCATATGATTGTAATTCTTACGGACATTTGAATAATTATTTTTACGATTATTTTTCTTTTTCTTTTAATGTTAATTCAATTTCACTGCACAATGAAAGACAAACTTAATACTAAAGTGCATTTCGGAACAATTCATTGAATTTTAAACAATTCAGCAATAGACGCTGAAAGACGAGATTTTTTTCATTTCGAACAAGTAATATTATTTATCCGTGAGAAGATATAAAATCGTCAAATAGAATTATAAGAATAGAATGAGAAGCAAATTTACTATTCATTCGAGCCCTGCTCTATTAAATAAACAAAATAATAAAGAATTCGTTGAATTTTTTAAGATTCGAAAATGACTTCACTCATAAGATTTAAGAGGGGCAACGAAGAGAAGACGTTTATGCGCGCGCGTGCACTACATATATTCTCTCTCTCTCTCTCTCTCTCTCTCTCTCTATATATATATATATATATATATGTATGTATGTATGTATATAGAAGTAGTCACTGGGGAGGCTTCCAATGGGAGGGAATTTGTTTCTCTTTAATTTATGTGCGTTTATCGGATGCGGAAATCTCAGGCGAGCAAAGGCGCTTGAGTTCGCGTGTCGCGAATTTATAAGGTTCGTTAGGCGAACACTATCGAGATGTGCCTCATTCTTATCCCAGACAATGTGCACGTGGTGGATCGGATAGGGAGGTGTTTCTTTGCGACTTCCGGTCCTGTTTTATTGTAAATTGTTTTCAATCGCATCTTCGTTAGTTCGGTTGCCGATGTGTATCAGAACACTAAAACGTTAGCTGCGAAGCCGAGAAATTGGCCCTAATTTAATTTGAAATTATTTTTTTATTGGCATAGGATCGAACGCCGGTAATATAAATAGCTGGGTAAAATTTTTCTTTTTTTCTTTTTTTTCTTTTTTTTTTTAAATTATCCATGTGCATAGAAAATCGAGGTACACTAGCTGTGAAATAATGCTCGAGAGAAATATATCGGAAGTGAGATAGTGGAGATACGTGAAGGCTTCCAACAGACCAAATGCCCACGAATCGTTTAATATCCTGTACATGCACGGGTATTTACTGTATATCTTTAATACGAAGCTGCAAAATGAAGATTAGCCGAAGCAGATTATCAGTGGCATTAAGACAGCATTAAAAGCTGTACGATTATATTGACATCGCAGATCCGGTTTCTGGACAGATGAGATTTTATACTTTTAGCTTTAGTTCAATTATAACGTTCAAAAATCACGTTGAGCATTAATAAACTCTATGCATTATTTAAATAAATCTATTACGATCTAATGAAGCTATTGTTTAAAAAATTTATAATACAATCGTGCCAATGTACGCAATTAATTACATAATTTCTATATATATATATATATATATATATATATATATATATATATATATTTTTAAGTAATTAACTTCAAAGGACTCGTAAATAATATATTTTTTATAGACTTGCAAATTTTGCTCATAATTTTCGTAGATAATTGCTGTAATGTAGATTTACGTAGATTGGCATATTTGTACTTTTATTTAATCCCCCCCCCCCAACATCACGCGTAACTATCAGATAAATAAAACATTTAATATTTCGTTCCTTCAAAATCTAGAAATACTTTTTGTTAAGAAATTTTACTATAAAATCTACATACTTACATGGATCGACTAATAATGATAATATTTATCAGTAATATCGACTTTCTCGTGAAAAATCTGCAATCTTGGAATATTTACATGTTATATTCTTATTTTCTTGCGTAAAAATTATTAAATAATAGTTAATAATTTAAATAAGTGTTGACGATAAGTCCATTGTAATTTCATTGAAACAAAATTTTAAAACATTTTGTTTACAACAAATATTGCAGATATTATTTGTTTATTATTTGCTTATATTTAAATATAAGAAAATAATTGATTGAGAAAGCAACTTTCCAATCTATATATGGATAAACTGAAATTTAATCTACGAAATCAATTAGGTTTTACATAAGTAAGAAAAGGGCAAACAACACAATGTGACAGCATTGAAGGATATAAGTATTGTCTATTAAAGATAATTGAAAATAATCAAGATGATTATCATACTTGGATCGTCTTTCCTAAACTGACTGAAAAACATTCTTTCCTACAAATTTAACGATCTTAGTATAGTAACGTCCCGTAATAATACTCAATAATCACAGAATAGTCTATTTAAACTAAAAATACATTAGAAAATAATTTGTATTATTCTCGCGAGAGAATAACGTGAAAAGTAAGCTCTGTAATTTAAGCTGAGGCGGAATCCGAGTAAGTCGCAAGCGCAATCTCAACAAGTGTATGCAAGCTAAAAATATTAAATACCACGTTTACGATAATTTCCTACTTACGTGTCTCATAATAATCATCCAGAAGCCGTGTATATCGATACGCTCAACGAGATAAGTTTATGAGCGTTGAATCGCGCTGGGCATTTGATCAACAATTTATACGATCGGAAAGTAAAAGTACCGAGCCACTATACACATCGCAGCCTATAAAAGTGATTGAATAACCGTAAAATTTATCGCCAGTTCGTATTTCGCATCGGTCCGGCGGCGCAGTTCAATTTCGCGGAAAATCTCGGCGCACTCGATAGGAGTCGGACTGGCTCGCCTGCTTGCGAAAATACGCGTAAAACTCCCATGTACAGACACACGATAAGGAACTTCCTTGGCGAGCGAGGAAAAAAGGGGGAGATGGGGAAAGCCGAGGAAAAAGAACGAGGTACAAAGTCAGCAAATGCCACGAGCAGCCATCGAAGAGCTCGTTTTACGTCCTCGTGCGTATAATTCGTTGGACTCCGGTCAGAGATTATAAAACGCGAGCGGTACGTAAAAATTAGCGGGCTTATAAAAATTGTAATAAAGGCGTTAAAAAAGTGGGGTGCAGCGTGGAGAAAGACGGATAATTTACAAGGCCGTGCAAACGTGTTTTCAGCGCCTAGAATATAACCAATGTCGTAAATAACGTATGTTCGTCCGTCGTAGAGTGAGGGAATGAGAAACAGAGAGAAGGAGAATAGAAGCGAGAAGTTCCTGAAACATCTCACGTCGTATATGCTCGACTTTACGACCAAATCCATTAAATTTTATCTTTCGTATTTAAATTACGAGGGCCTGCGAGTTCATATACTCGCGTATACGCGAACCCGTGACCACGCGTATCTTACGTGAACGTGTGTACATTTGTACCTGAACGATTGGTCATTCGGACTTGCAGAAATGCGAAATTCATCCTCTACTTTGTGTACTCCCATTCCCGGAAAATCACTCGTTCATGTTCTTTATTGCATTAGCATGATTAGGTATAAGTGTGCTACAATGTCCCCCCGCGTTTATCCAACAACTGAAAATTCTAATTATATTCCTGTAAAATCTCTCTGGCAAGAATTTACAAACAATTGTCATCAGTGCTAACAAATTATGCCCCAAACATATGATTGATTAATTACAGAGAAATAACATTATAGGAATTTAAAACGGTAGCCAATAAAAAAAAAAAAAAAAAAAAAAAAAAAAATTGTAAAGGAGTATTTTAAAAAGTTGTGCTAATGACGTTTCATAATTATGCTTTGAAAATAAGAAAAAGAGAGTGAAGAAAAAAGAAAGAAAAAATTGATATTATAGAGCGAAATACAAGAGAAGAGCGTAAAATAATGTGTAATAATCCATTTGAACATTCAAACGCCAATGCCAAAATATTGTTACTATGTTTTCATTTGCCATCCTTTTATAGAGCGTGTGAATACTGATAGAAAGGGAATTTAACGGCAACGCCAAAACTTCTGCATCTAGCCTCCATGTATTATCATCCCACGTAGTAATTGTATGGCTAGTAATGTCGAGCTATTGTATTGGAATTTTGTCTCAATAACAAGTAATATGGCTATACGTAGAAGATAACCATCTACGCGAATAACGTATGATTACAGATGCCTATCGGTTCTGCGTCATACCCAACTCACCAACAGATTATAATAATCATATTCTTAACACCTTCGAATTTTCAAAATTAAATAACGAATGTTTCGAGTAATTGCAAGAGGCGTATGTAATAATGAAATACTCGCTATTCCACACAAAGTATAAACAAAGAGATTCATTCACAGAGTGATTTATTGAATGTGAGAGACGATCTATCGGTAAATTGAAATTTATTTCTACGTTCAGATTAAAAATTAGAAAAAATAGTTGTCACATTTTTCATTGCTTTTTGCTGAATAAATGATCTTTTTTGTCCGCTATTTTTATTATTAATTAATTTTCAAGAAAAATATGACGATTTACAATAATTTTATAGCTCACATTTATACTGGCTAGTTACCTTGGAAATTCCTTGTTTATTAATACAAAGGTCTATTAAAAGGAATTTATATTTAAAATGTTTCCAGAAATTTCGACAAATTTACAAATTGGAAGAACTTTTAATTATTTCATGCTTTGGACGTATCATGCCCTCTTTACCTTTTAATAACTCTTCTTTAATATATTTATAAGCGTTTTACCATTTGTATTCAATACATATATTAAATATGTCCAGTCAAATTCAATTTTTATAAAAATTCCGGACCCATTAAAGAAATATTTATAAAATAATTGTCTCATTCAAGTAACATTAGACTTTATTATGTTGAATCTCGCGACACAACACTAAATAAATAAGCCATTAATATAAAATATTGTTACACTAATATTGAGTCATATAATAAAAGGCTCTTAGCAATAAAATATTATCTTTCAGTGACATTATTGTAACAATACTGACTGTTGAATTAACAATTTTCAACTTCGTACGATTCTGTGTCGGTGAATTATTTTACACGAATGAAACTGCAAAAGTCGTTAAAACTTCTAATATTCCTGTCTGTCTTACTCCGTCTGTCTTTCTCTCTCACACACACACACACACACGCGCGCGCGCGCGCGCTGTCTCTCTCCCTCTCACTCACTCTTTCTCTCTCTTTTATTCCATTTTGTCCCGACCTATTATACAAATATTTAATCAGATGTAAGTAAAAAGTAATTTTAAACTTGGGCAAACAAAACATCTTTTATTTATAAATATTTTCAGGATTATTACAGAGCAGCACTAATTGCAAGTATGAAACATTTGCAATTAAACAGGAACAATAATCTAGATCGAAATTAATTAAAATAAATAAAGAAGGAAGAATACGTCATAAAGCGTGGCGTACAATCACTCAAATTTCTCAAAAAACAAAATAAAAAACAAAAACCAAAAAAAAACAAACAAACAAACAAAAAAAAAAAAAACTCCGTCGATATGAGAAATATTTACATTCTCAATCAATTATTTTTATGCTCTGTATAACACGAGCTCACCTCCGCACGCCCCCCCCCACCCCCCCCCCCCCCCCCCCCCCAACCCGCCCTCCGCCCCTCCGCCACTCCGCCGCACCTCACGCTCCTCGCCGTCCCTTACCAATACGTTATAAAGTCTGACTAATTGTCGGTCCGCTCGGGCCAAACCCATCCGCGAACACCCATACGTACGCTCGGACGCAATTCTCGCGACGAAAGTCGCACTCAATAAATACAATTTACTCGTGCATTAAATACCGTACACTCCCATAATTCCTCCAGCGCGGAATTTTAGACATGGCCGCGTTACACAATAGCGACCCTATAAAGCCGTGTACCACCGCTCAACCCCTCCCGACTCAATCCCGTCAACCGCTCTCGCCATTACCTCCGACTACTCGTTCCTCGTTCATTGTCTCCCTCGCTCCAATCCAGTAATTTCGAAATTTCGCTTAAATCACACAGTTCCAGTAGAGACGATGAGCGCGCGACGCAGCCCGAGACTCACACGCATAGGCGCGACGATGAGGCAGAGGAGGGACGGACGGGACAGGTCGGTCGCTCGGTCACGCCATTCGCGTTCCCAATTACGCTAATTATGACATACACGAGTTTACATTCGAGGGTCAATTATGCCTGGCCTCTGCCGCCACGTCCCAAGTGCCGATGTAGAGTCAATGCATCGGCCGTGTGTCCTGTAAATAGGGAATTCGCCGCTTGACGGGCGGTGCAGTCGAGACCCGCGTTACGACCGAATCTCCATGCACGAGATTACAGAAACTGCAGGACACCACTGCCGTTGCCGCAGCCGTTGCTGTTGCGTTTTTTACGCGGGCGGCGAACGAGGACCAAAGTCGCGAGGGCGAAATTTATGGCGTTCGGGGCTTCATAAAGGCCGACGCGTCTGTCGAACGTCATAGCACGGAATGTTTTATTGGGCGCGTAGCCGTACATGCGTGTATTATAATTTAACGGTTCGCGGGGAATGTCGTAGGCGCGCACGCGCCCGCGCTCACAGTGCAACCAGTGGCCTGACTAATTTATAACGACAGGACGGCCGTTTGAGCGGGAGATGGACGAGGATCGCACGGTCGAGCATTGTTTTCGAATCCTGCGCATTTTTATCCGGCGACTCTTGGCGGCCGGTGCGAGTGACGTGTGACAACGGGTGGCAAATGCACAGCAGCACTTCTGCGCCAATTACTTAGATTCATTGCAAATTGGAAGCGCCGCGTGCCCCTTGACTTGGGCAGAACCCGAACGAGCTCGCTGTTACGTAAACTAAGTCCGTTAAAATGGCATTGCGCCGACTTTTTTCTAGTTCGACGGCGGCGCTTAGAGCACTGAGCTTTGAATTATTATCGTCACCGATGAAATCCACCAAATAAATGGACTTTAACGCAGCCGTTAACAATGAATGGCCCGAGTTTTAATTTACAAGATTTTCCCTTTTATTTCAATTAAAACGACAATTAAGATTGCAATGAAAAAATCGCATTTAATTGATAGTTTTGATCGGTATTATCGAAATAAATGTACAATTACCGAGTATAAATTTATCCAGCGGTGAGTATCCTTTTAAACGGTAATGTCTAATAAAAATGTATTAATTATACGATTCTTTATTTATTTTATAGCAAATACAAAGGCGTACCAAATTTACAATATATATCTTATAATTTTATATTTGTTATTCGAATGTTCGAAAAATTAGCGTATTATCAATATATTTTACAACTAGAGGAAACATTTAATTTTAATTACTGTGCATAATTAATGTGTAAACTACTCGTTATTTATTCATAAAATTGTCGATGTATTTGTCAATATTACTCGGCCAAACTATTTTAAAACGTGCATATACGTTTCATTACACTGTGTGTTGGGCATTGCGTTGTGTAAGAAATATTTGTTCACGACTTTATCCTCGTCAACTAATACTTACTTAAAGACGTTATGTGTAAGATATAAGACACTATAAGATAGGATATGATAAAAGAAACAGGATGCGTAAAGATACAAATAAATTCATGGATATTATCATTACAGCTAATTAAAATGAATGCAATTGATTATAGTTTTAAAAAAGATAGTGTGAATTATGTGCGTATTTTCTAGATTACGGATTTTCTGACTCGACAGCGTTTGTCAAATTTTATCTTATAATCCAAATACCAATCTGGGGAAGAAATATTTCTAAATGAAGATAAATGAGAGTAATGAGTATGTCTCTATCTATCAAAAGCATTGGTATAAAAGTACTTAGTGTTTATGCACATGCAATATAATGTTGTAATGACGTAATTATCAGACCGATACAGTCGGTTGGATATTATTATTATTATTATTAACTTATTATAACGATAATGAAAGTGGGGACAAATAAATCTATATGATTTTTTATATGTATTTAACGAACTTATATGAGAATGTATCATAATACAATGAAATTTTAAGGAATCAGATACAAAATCAAATAACTAACATTCCAATTATCATATTAGGCAAAATAAATCGAAATCGATATATTATATAACATCAAGTTGATAATATTCTAAAATTGAAATACTTTGATTTATTGAGGTAATTTACATAATAAATGAACAAATATAGAAAAAATTTACATAACAGTAAAGAATTTGAAGAACTTCATTATAGAACAATTCCTTCGCTTAATTTCGGATTCAATATTCAAGATTTGAGATAAAGATAACCGTTAATATGAAAAGGTTGGACTGCACATATGTAAATGACAAAAAGAATAAAAGACAGCATTTTATATAATTCAGTTGAAATTTAAAATTTAGGAAAACTCACGTTTAATCCATGCTTAACCTAAGCATTAGTATATGTGCGTAATTTAGCTTTAATGCGGGTTATTACATAAACCATAATAATAGCTCAGACACTTTTTATCTATAAGTAGTAAAGTCAGTGTGCACAGAAACGAATATTCTAACATATAAGCTGAGAATAGATAATGAAGTAGGTGATTATAAATTTGTTGATAAAAATTTAGTTGTTATAGCAATGATGTTATTTCTTGCGATCGATAATTCCAAGTGTCACTTTATTAGGTCATTAAGAGAGACAAGAAATTAAATATTCAAACTTCAATTGATTTGTTTATAAAGAAACGAATGGAATGTTCTTAGATAATGAAATCGAAAGACTGGTTCTCCTGAATTTTCAATAACTATTGATAAAGTATAAAAAGGAGAGAAACAAAAGTTAGTATTAGCAATAATGCGTCACACAACAATAGCGTTTCACGGTACGATTAAAAGACTAACAGCGTATTATTTATCGCAAAATAAAAAGAAAAGAAAACAATAAAGCGATACAATCGCTTCAGTTCAGAAGCAAACTTTTGCGCTTAATGATCTGCTCATCTAGACCGAACAAAATAGGAGAGGATTCAACGATTACCCGATATTTTCCAAAGAACAATTCTCTTCCTCTTATTGAAAGCTCAAACGTGCAACAAAAAGATATTGTAATCGCGAGCTCGATATTTCCAGGGTGCGACATTCAATGGGAGGTGGAGTGTAAAGGGGCAGGCGGAGGGGTATATATATATTTATATATATATATATATATATATATATATATATATATATATATATATATATATATATAGAGAGAGAGAGAGAGAGAGAGAGAGAGAGAAAGAGAGAGAGAGAGAAAGGAGAAGGGATATGGAGGAAGTGATGAAGATGGGCTAAGAAGAGGGGCGTGAAGCGGCTGGTGGCGGGGTGGTGGGGGAAATGAGAGAAAGAACGAGAGATAATGAAAGCAAGTATCCACTGCTGGCACAAAGTGTCTTCAAGGCGCAACGACAAAAGTCACGACGAGCCACAAAAGACGATTATAATGGAATGGAAGACGATGGTCTTGAAGGGTTGCGCGCAGTAGTATGCCAGAAAGCATTATCGTGCAACGGAAGGCGCCAGGACGACGTCCTTTTCTCTTCCCTTTCCACTTTGCCCCCTTGTCAAAAAATCAATATTGAGCGATCGTATTGTTTGAGCGTGACGGCCAACATCTCCGTCTGTCCCCTCCCCCCGCCGCCG
>NW_011948422.1:9090763-9115147 GCF_000503995.2 Ceratosolen solmsi marchali
CTTTCCCTTTTGTTTAAGTGCAAACTCGATACAAAAGTCCCTTCCGGCTCTTGCCGGAACGAGAAGATTCTACTCACTCCTCCTGCAAAGGCACAAAGAAGCCAATCGCTAGTGAAATCGAGAAATTAAAAATTAAATTGTCCCGCTTTCACCTACTCTTCCATCTCTTTCGTTGCTACGCGCGTGAAAGTCGTTTGTTGAAATGCTATTGATGCACAGGAAAAACTTTGGGAAGGACGCTCTCAGCAGTTTGAGTGGAAAATTGCACGTTATGTGTATACATATCTGTATTATTGCGGCACCGCGCGCGCGCGCGCGCGTGTGTGTGTTTGAGTGTTTGAGTGTTTGAGTGTTGTATGTGCCGGGGGTGCATGTGGGAGCGCTCGCACGCGCTTAGTTGTGTGTTTTAGAGAAAGAGTTTTACGATTTGTCGAAATAGGTTTGGCAATCTAAAGTTTCCATAACAATGAAAAGAAAAAATGTATAGACGGCTCGATTGTTCGCGAGCAATTATGATCAGAAAAAATGGAATGAAGTACAAGGCCTTTTCACGAGAATCTAGAGCTTTGAAAAAGCACCATTTATTAAAATTACATCGGACTCTTTATACAAATTTCATTACTTTAATGTTTCAATAATGGAACAACGTGCCCTGCTACAAAACTATATTCCACATATATCAAACGAATTTTTTGCGCCCCGCATTTCATCAAATGTATATCGATTTAAGCAATACCAACCCTCTGGCTTTCCACGTGCCCGCAATTCAATCCTGAGCCAAATCCTTCTTTATACACTTTCCCACTAAAAGTGAAAAAGATTTGAATCCCGTTAATGCCACGGGACGTGTGCATTCCCATACGTGAATTCCTCGACGAGGTTATTACGAAACGGGAAGCGCAGTGACACTGGCGCACGGCAATAATCGACGACGAGCCTTATGGAACCGCAGCCGGATTACAAAGGGAAGAATAGAAAAGATCCAGGAAAACGGAGGCTTTTTAAACGGCCAGTGCTTCGGCATCCCCCTTCCCCCGACCCCAACCACCGCCACCGACATAAGAACACTAAATGCGCCTCTTTGGAGCCCCCATACCCTTGCAGCCCCATGCCATCCTTCTTTTCATTGACCGGTCCACACCCCCGCCATTGCATATTTCCCACCTTCTTGTTTCGCACCCGCATCGCCTCTCTGTCTCGCAGTGCCCCTTCAGTTTCTCGCTACTCTGCCGTGTGTTTGATCTTGGCACGCGGTATATTTGACGCTGAGTCGAACAATTTGTATGCCACGCTGCTTTTCAATTTACATTTAAATTGGTTGCTTATGGTGTACTGCCGTTCGCGACGGGAGTCGATGCTGAGCGCGAAAACGAAACAGAACGAGGAGAGAGACAGCGAGAGTGAGATAACGAGAGAGAGAGAGAGAGAGAGAGAGAGAGAGAGAGAGGCAGAAAGACCCTCCTCGCGTACAGGACCAGCAGAGATAACTTGAAGGTAGGAAGGGGTATGTGTGTCAGAGAGTAGGTGGGTGGAGGGGGAGCGAAAGTAGCAGCCGAAAAAGTAGCGGAATATCGAAGTGGGGGAAGATACCGCGTACCCGCTGCGTTAGGGAACAGTTAAATATCGAAACGGTCAAAGTGGCATAACACGCCTTCCGCAGCGCCCTTGAAGTACGAGAGCGAGAGAGAAAGGTTCAACGAACTGCAAGAGAACCGCTGTACCAAGCTTCGCGCGAACCCAAATGCGCGGTTACGGCTTCGTTTGCCTTGTCTTAGCCCACCTCCACCGGCCCCTTATTCGTCCAGTTGGTGCTCATACTGCACTGCTTTATCCTTCTTTGTCATCATTTATTCCATCTTTCTCATTCTTATAGTACTCTTTCTTTTTCGCCGAGGGAGAATGAACTATATATATATATATGCAGCTATACGTATATTATACGTATAGTTAAGAGAAGAGAAGCGGCGTCTGCTCGTTCTTCGCGGATGGAGGTGAGGAAGAGAGGAACGCACGCCTCGGGAACTGTGGCCACGATAATTTACGGAAGAACGAAGAGGTGCCTCTGGCCAGAGAGAAAAGAAGTAAGAGAGATAGACGACGAGTGTATGGAGATAGAACGACAGAGAAAAGAAGGAGATAAAGAGCGATGCAGTGCGCACCGCTGACGTATACAATCAACCGATTTATCGGGATGCAATTGACGTAAGAGTGAGCACCTTTGTTATTGTGCATAAAAGGCTACGAAATTTCAACAATAATATAAGGTTATGAATTTTCAGCTTTCCCAATACAATTTTAATTCGTGTGTGCGTGTGTGTGTGTGTGCGTGTGTGTATATTGAGCTCAACCAGTGAAAATATTATTCTAATTACATAGTTCGAGAATAAGATTGAGAAAGAAAGAAGAGAGATCAGCGTATAATTACAAAAGTTATGATACACCGTCTGCTTATGCATGAATAAAAGATT
Organism: Ceratosolen solmsi marchali; assembly: GCF_000503995.2. Taxonomy (NCBI): domain Eukaryota; kingdom Metazoa; phylum Arthropoda; class Insecta; order Hymenoptera; family Agaonidae; genus Ceratosolen; species Ceratosolen solmsi. The sequence goes on from NW_011948422.1 coordinate 9,093,232, forward strand.
CAATAATAAATATTATTTTTTGAAACGGTAAATTTTATTTTTTCACGAAGGGTAATACAATTGAACTAACTGCTGAACGATGCTAGATGTAATTTGAGAAAAGAATACATACTTACTACGCGAGGAATATTAAATAAAAAACACATTAGTAGCATAGTAAAAATTAATTACAAAAACACTCGTTCATTAGATACAGAATAACTTCTTGTACGTGGTATGCTTATTGCGGAACTGAGCTAATGAATAAATAAAATACGGTGATCAATCGTAAGTAATATAGGTGCAGCAAGAGAATAATATAACATTCTAATATTTTAATTCAAGAAAATAATTTCATTCGTGTTAATGAAACTTGACGCGCTTAAATATTTATTGAAATAGAAAAATATAAGAAATGAGTAGTATAAATAAATAAATTAATTTTAATTACTAATCTCGTTGTTAATTAAAATATATGTTAAATACACATTTAAATGTAATATATTCAAAGTATATCCTATTGCTCATGTGCTTTTTGTCATCGCACTGTCAAAACTTTTCTTTGAATTTAAATAAAAATTAATAAACGAAGTCGCGATTTAATAAAACTTTGAAATATAGATGAAAATTTTCAGTAAAATTCACTTATTGTTAAGTAATGGTTAATAAAATATTAGACTACACTTTTTAATGTAATTAAGTTTAAAATTTCATGTAAAGTTTAACACGTGTGGGACGTGGCACACACATGTAGAAATAACGAAAATACAGTTGGAAAAACGGAGGCTCATTGCTACGATTCTCCGCTCGAGTTGCATTTTACTTTTTCATATTTCCACATCTATTCGTTACAATATTAGATTTGACTTGAATGCTTAACTAAAGGATTGCGCAGCTTCATTTAAATATTGAAAAAGTTATCACTGGCTCATATAACTAATTCGTTTATTTAAAAAGTTAGATCTAGTGTGTTATTTATGAAGTTTCAAAGTAATATATATTTACTTTTTAATTCAACTTCGAACAATTTAAAACAATTTTACTTAAAAATTAAAGGTAGCCTGAAGAGTTTGAATTATTTTTATAATAAATGATAGACGCGATCTTTTTAAATAAGAAAAAATCATAATTTGTATAATACTGCTTGATCAATAAGAATTTATTAACTATGAAAAATGCTTCTATTGTCTTTATAATTTATATTATAAATATTATTATATATAGAGGACAAAACTAATTATCAGGTAATTAAATTCAATAGTAATTATTACTTATATATATATATATATATTTTTTTTTTCCACATAAAAAAAAAACTTAGATTATTAATAGTGAAATTTTTTAAGAAAATAACCGTTAATAGTTTACAAGTGTATTTTATTTCCAAACTACAAACAATAACTATTAATTCAACTGTCGGCACATTTTGTCTCTAAATGTAACCGAAGCGCCCGTTCAATGACATAACCACAACAATTTAGAACCCTTAATATTAGATATACAAATTGTAAAACTACTTATCATTGAAATATATGCCAGAACATTTGTTTTTTATTAGTCAGAATTTTATTACTCAGAATTACTTGCAATGATAAATGTAAACGAGTATTTTATAATGCTTGTGTTGGTGGGTGCGTGCGCTTTCGATAATAAATAAAATTTACTTATGTATGTATATACAATTTATTAAATAAAATTTTTCACCGAAATTATAATGAGAAAATCGTGTTTTATCGCTAAAAAAATAAAATTTTATATATTATCGATAAAATATGAGTTGCTCATTATGATTTGCATAAAAATTTTTCTTAATGAATTTTTCAATAATTATTACCTACAACTTTATATATCACTCTCATTACTTATCTCTTTGCTCATTGTCATTATGTGTAATTAAACAACCGAGCAAAACAGAAAAAAATTATTATTTACAAATAATTACATGAAAAGCAATTATAATATTAAGTACATATTGCTTAGAACTATAACAAAATGTTAATCATACGGATATTTTAAATACTGCACTCTTTAAGATTACTTTTTATAGATTGTGTACAATGCTGATAAGAATCAATTCTTCCTTACCTCATTTACTATACCTATTGCTATCATTAAATTATTACTAAGTAATTACTATTGAAATTGTTTTGCTAGCTGTTTACTTATATATTACTTACGCTTGAAGATGCATTCCTTGTGAAAGGGAATAAAATTAACTTATTCAGAGACATTATATAGAGCCAAATATTTAATAAATTTTGTATAAAGTACATATTTGTTATTTAAATAATATTATATTTATAATTCTTTATTTGTCAATTTTAAAATATCGATAATTAAATTATTATTTACATTTGCATAAGAAGGATAGAAATAAGTAAATATGAAACTAGAAAAAATTCTAATGCTATTACGTAAAAAATAGTAAATTTAAAAATATTTTTAATGTATGTTTATGATAGTATGTGTGCGCGCGCACGTGTTGAAACTCAAAACTTACGAGTATAAAATTCAATTTAAATGTATCGACAAGTTTATAAAGATTACTGCTATCTATAAAGTTGAACAACAAACCTTTTGACACGTTATATGCAATATTTTAATTATGCTTAACGATTATTTTTCTTATGACTAATTATTTATTATAATTTTGAATATTTAATGATTTATATTTTATAATAGGATAGTTAATGTCAAACATTTTGTCTATTAAAAATAACGATATTTATATGATATATAAAAAATTGAAAAATAGTCTGTCGCTACGTTGAATAAAATTTATTCAAGTTAATAGAATTATTCTTCAAAATATTATTTATTTAGTTATTGTAACTCAGTTTGCAAATACATATTTAATAACACATTCGCTTAAAATTTTCTTAATTATGTCAGATAAAAGATATTTTTAATTAATTTATTTTGTCGTAAAATATGAATAGGTAAAGCAGCTGTATTAGACAATGTCATTATTATATTGAAATTTAAATTTAATATGAATTTCTTATTAATAGAAAGAATGCAAAGTGTAAATGATCTATAGAAGAAACGCTTAATAAAAAATAATGCAGGTTTGATGCACTTTAATTTCGAGAAAATATGTTAAAAATGTCCCAATGGGAAATTAATATAGTATCTCAATAAGGTAAACACACATATAATATTTATCCTTGTTTTTAACACCCAAACAAGATCATAGATATACTCGCAATGAACAGCGGAGAGTTTTTCTAAAGATTTACTTGGATTTGCAGAATTTTTTACTTGGCGTACGTGGCCTGCACTTTCGGACGGCAACGCGGGTTCTTCGTGCGGAATCCAAAATGAGCCTTTGTTTAAAAGCAATCGCATTTATCGTCGAAAATAGAACGTCGGGGCAATTTGTCCTAGACACAAAGGACACAATCCTTCGAGGCGAATCGAATCTAATCCTGTAATAACGAAAAGGGAGCCAACTACACAAAGCCCTTAATAAGAGATAGGGGCGGGCTTCGTAATATATATATATATATATATATATATATATATATATACATACATATACAGAGGCACACGCTTTTTTTCACGGAACCTCAAGGATTTATTTAAATATGTAAATGGAATATGTAACGAGCCCTTCATTCGAACAGGACGCACATAGTAAATTCGTTAATTTACCACTGCTAATAATAACTCTATTATGCCATTTTATTATTCTTTGGAAATGAAATTGAAATATCGAAATCTTTATATATATACAAGATAAATGATAATTGAGGGCAGAAATTTTACACTACGAAAAATATTTAATATTTGGCTGAAATTTTAAAATTGTTAAAATTATCAACTCGAATATTTCTATATATATGTGTATATATATGTATATATATATATATATATATATATATATATATATATTTGTTTATTGGACCTCTATACGAATATTACTTTTTTAGCAATTATTTTATTGCAAAAAATCATTTAGAGTTAATACAAACGCTGTATCTTGTTAAAAAATACTATATACGGTATTGAAATTAATTCATAACACAAATTAATAAATTTAAGTAGAATATTCATAAAAGTACATAAAATGTACGAAACTAACATTGTGATACAAATAATTAAAATTAGACAACATTTTGATGATATCTATCTATTAATCTACATTCGAATGTTTTCAATTTCTGGTTATATTACAAATGCGAACTTTTGAAGTAGATTTATAACTAATTTTGAAAGATCCTTAAAAGCTTAAATTAAAGATGGCATTTACTTTCAAAATTATATAAAAAATAATTATTTATTGCAAAATAATTAGAAGAAAAAAAAACAATCAACTAGTGGTTTCTAAAATTTTAATTTTAAATGAATTTTTATTATTTTATAGATTTATTTTGATCTTTAAAAGAGAATTATACACTTTAAAAATTAAAAAATTGTTAAAACTAGTATGTCAGTAAACAAAAAAAGTTGTAATGAAATAGTTTTAACAAGCATAGAATGTTCGCTTTTGTTATTGCTAAATCAATAATAGCGATTTTTGCGATAAATGTAATGACAATGGCGTCAAAAATATAACAAAAAACTAATTTATAATTACCTTGTTCATAAAAAAAACAATACATCATTAAAACATTAAACGACTTTAATATCTAATAATATCTAATCCTGTAGATCTCTAATGTGATCTAACATACATTGATTTCAAACTTAAATAAAATTTTTAACCTAATTCATAAATTTATATAAACATAAAAGATTTTGTTCCAATTCAGTAATTTGATCAACAAAGATGCCAAATTTTAAAAGCATAATTTTTCAGCAATTTTATCTTTTAAAATTACCACATCATTTTTAATGCCAAAAAAAAATATATTCACAATAATGATAAAAATTTTTCAATATCAATTGACATTTTTTTCTTTATTTCCTTAGTTATAAATGGAACTTATACAGTAAATTTCTATTTATCATAATAAAAATTTCCTACCTATTTGTCAAACTTGTTTCTTTAAAACTTCGATACAAATGTTCTCAATTATGACGCAGTACAAAACACACAGAATCGACGAGTTATAAAAATGATGTACTGTAGGTATCTTTTTTCGTTTCTCTGTCGGCTTGTTCCTGTCCGTTTTTACTTCCTTTTAACAGCCCATCTCTCTTTGACTCTTTATGTACGTCTCTCTTGTAAGTTTCCCGTGCTTGCCAATCTTACTCTATTTCCTTCTCTCACTATCTGTCTATTTGCCTCTACATCTTCATGTAACACCCTGTCCATCTATCTTTCTTATATTGTACATTTCTTTTTCGCTTTCCTTTCGATTCGCATCGCATGAAAAGTAGATTTGAAAAATTGCAAGATATGAATAATACAAGAGAGAATCTGCGATAAGAAAATCATTTAAAAAAAGTAACGTATTAGTTCATCCATACATAACTAGCCTCTCCAATTACACTTTTCATCACATTGAAGTTTTTTATTGATTATATATTTGCATGATTTTGAAATAACTATTTGCCCCTTAATAAATTTTGCAAATCCAGGCGCATTTGCTTTCCACGATCGACTTTTCGAAGAATCAGCAAAACCATTCGAATGAAAACTAGTCGTATGATCACACAGTAGCAAATTAAAGCCTAGATATAAAACATTTTCTTATCGTATAAAGCTGGTTAATATAATCATTAAAGAGTAAATGTTTGAAAATCAGTTATCTCCATAATTATTTGTATTTTTATATTTAATTGAGGCTGAGAAATAAATACTTTATACTAATAAATTTGTTTAACGCGAGTCTACTCTATACTTAACGTCATTAATTAAGAATAATTTGTATATTGCTGAATTCTGTCCATAGTACTTGATAATTTCATTATCGGTATATTATGAATATTATTGATTAAACTTAAAGGATTTAAAAGGAAGTTATAAGGTAGATTAAAGGTTGATTTATAGCCGAAATAAAAGAATGCCGATAAAGCATGATTATTAAAGTAAAATTTTTCGGTCAAATAAATATGAACTTGACCGGTAGTATTATGCTCGCCTATTCGGTAATACAATTACTCAAGTTGACAAAGACAAATATCAAATTATGAAATTAGAAGCAAACTAAAACTATACGTGGTCGTATTATTTATAGTTTTTCAACGGACTTGAGAAACAAGAACATAGCTGGAGGAAGAAATAAGGTGGATGAGAGATGTTGGGGGGGGGGTGTATATATATATATATATAGAGAGAGAGAGAGAGAGAGAGAGAGAGAGAGAGGGAGAGAGGGAGAGTGAGAGGGGGGATGAGATCGAACGCTTTGTGAGACCTGTACGAAATCACGTCGTTCCCTGTAAAAACACGCATGTAATTATAGTCTCAGCAGAATTTGTATCCTCTCCTCTTCGCTTTCTTCCCATCTCTCTTGAGCTGAATGCTCCGGTGCTTTTTCATCCAGACGATCACGTAATTGCGGGGAAAGACAAGTACGGAAGAAATGAGAATGCTTTAAAGGAGAGGACGAATTGAGAACGAGTCGTAGAGAGAGAGAGAGAGAGAGAGAGAGAGAGAGAGAGAGAGAAAGAAAGAGAGCACAGGGGTATAGTTGAACATCCTAGGGGTTCTCTTTGCCTTATTTATTCGATAGTTTTGCAAATGTTAAAAGAACTTTAATTTAGTAATTTGCAGTGGTGTTGTTTTTATCCATTGGATTTATCGCTAATGCAACGTTTATAAAATGGCTGTATAAGTAGTATTGGAAGCCATAATTTTCATGAATTGCATCGATTAAGATTTCAGTTATTTGTAGTCTTGTGTACACGTAAATAATATAAGAGAATTACATAATTATAAACTACGAATAGTTTGAATTTATTTCATTCGGTGCTGGCTATTTGTATTGCGTTATGATATAATCATTAGGTTTTGATCGATAATATGCATTACGTGCCCGTCCTCTCCTAAAGTCATTTGACAGTTATTAAATATCGTGTAGAAGAAAATTTTTCAAAGTGACCATTAATAATGCAGGCCGTTACGTTAATTATTTGAAATATAGATGGACTTGAGCGAAGTTTCGCTATTCCTTAAAATTTTATAAACGAAGACTTTCTCCACGGCAATGCACTCGATTAAATTATCCAAGACGATAAAAAATATTATACTCGAAAATTTGGAAGTTTCAAAAAAAGATCTTAATTCCTTGATGAAACGTTGATTATAGAAGAATTATTACTTAATCTGAATTCTTCGAGGATGTTTCGTGAAAAATGGCGTCCTAATAAAAATTTACATGATAGCACGCTCAAAAGTGTGATACTTCGAAAACTTATTGTACAACTTCAAATATTACGTATACTTTGAAAATTAATACCTCTATGGTGTATAATAAAGATTTCGTAGGGGGATGTGAGGACTCTACTCGGTCACAAAGGCACAATTAGGTTATCGCTCGAGGTGCCGTGTCTATCGTCAACAGCGGTAGATCGACGTTCTGGGGGCTGTTGAATTGGTAAGGATGGTGGTAGGGGAATTTGGTAGAAGGAAATTTTTGTGTCCAATGTCCCATCAAAAAATATGAAAAAAGTGAAAATTCCCGGGAAATTAAGGCATTGTTGGTAAGAGTTGCGGTCTGCTGTACGAGCCTCAAGTCATAATCAGTCATACTAAAATTGAATTGCGATTTCATTTTCCGTCGCTTAATTTAACAATGATTTATTTGATAATGTGCATTCGAGCATCGCGAGCCTCGCCATAGCTTGTCCTACCTATAATTTGTACGTTATGCAGGCGTTATTATATTTTCAGAAAATCTTAGAAAGAATCTCTATAATTTACAACCTGTTAAGTACATACGTATAAACACGTAATGATGTAGGATAGGTGGTCAGTAGTTCATTAAAATCGGTGATGAAAGCAAGGTTGCAGGATGTTATCCTTTCAGGCTGACGTAAGCCAGATTTCGAGCATTATCCGATTTTACTGCACATCCGCAAAGTGTACGAGTATTAAAAATATAATGCAAATGTCAACACATGCGAGTACATAAATTAACCCAGAGTCACGTATATTCTGGGAGCAGTGCACTTATGAATCGACGATCCGAACGCTGTGTTTATCAACCGAGATCTCAATTTTTCAAAGCCGAAGCATTCCATCATTAAACGAACAACGCCGATCCGCATGCAAATTAACGCTTCGCTTTCTTGATCACTCATGACTACCTCTCCCTCACCCCCTCGTATTTAGCACACCTAATCAACGTCTCTCAATACTCTCGCTTGGGCATTTCGATGCAATTATGTAAGCCGCGCTGCTTGCGGTGCTTCTTTGTTCGCCTCTCCAAACTATATACAATTTAATTTTAGCCTTTATTACGTAGCATTTCGTAACGTCAATGCAATTATTTCAATTGAAGCAATTCAATTCTGATAATTTCTGCGCAGCTACAGCGTCACCTCGAAATTGTGTATAAAGACGATATTTTTTCGAAAAATACGAAAAGCCAGCTCGCAATGTTCTTTAAAATAGGATGAATATTTATGAAAATGTACGAGAAAAAAAAACAAAAATATAAATAACAATATATTGTGACATTTATTTCTATATATTGACAAGCCGATGTTACAACGGAATAAAATCCTCGGTCTTTCTTTCATTTCACTAAAGTATCCGCAAAAATGAACTTTATATTAAACTTAATTTCATTTCACATTGCCATTGTTTTTAATAATTTTTTTTAATAATCGTACATTAATAATCGCCGGGATTTATTATTTTACATTCTAGTCTTCTAATTTAATTGGAAAGAAACGTGCATACAAGAATTGCATACAAATACAATAGTTCTTTATGATTCAAAAAATAGACACGCGTCACGTGCTATTGTAGTATCGAAAATTCATGAAAATACATTGAACGGCTCTGTGAAACAAGACTGTTATAACATCGACTGGGCAGTAAAAAAAAAAAAAAAAAAACGAAGCCCAGAGCTTCTAAGCGCATAAATTACGCAATGCTCGTAAAGTGGCGCTTCGTTAAATTTTCATTTACACATTAGTCACAACGTTAATGCGCATAAACGATCGAGGAAGCATCTTAATTTGTAATGCGGGAGGGAATTAAGCAACCGTTAAATTTCCTATTTTCTCGAACCCGATCTCAAGTGACGCGGCTTCGGTCCCCTGCCAAGCATCGAAGCTCGAAAGGGCAGCGGCCCTAATGCCATGTACTTCTCGTCGGTAAATCGACGACATCCAATACCGGCATCCGTGGATATCGAGGCTTGGCGCATGTGTACACAAAGATCCGTGCGAGTGCGGTTCCTCACTCCACCCCCCCCCCACTCCCGCCGGCACCCGACTCTTTCCAGGCTGCCCAGCAATTAAAGTATCAATAGCTTAAAGGGAATCAGGTACGCGCGGTAGCTCTCGGTCGCACAATGGAATGCGCGTGCTTACCCTTCCCGCGAGCGGAAGACGAAAAGGACGCAAAAAGCCGGTCGGCCTGTTGGGGCGGAGGTGGGGCAGGAAAGAAAAAGCCCTCGGATAAAAGAAGGGAACGCGATATTTGAATGAGATCTCGGGGAGAAGTAAATAGCGTATCTTTCCACCACTTTCTCTCCTTTGCATCTCATTCCGGCGGCCGTCTTTTCTCGGCTCTCACTCTTCCCCATATACAGCCAACATAAGAAACGCATTTGCAGTGGATCGCCGCGCGACTGCGAGCCTTCAGTCACAGCACCAAGCATTAAGAATACGAAGAGAGAGAGAGAGAGAGAGAGAGCAAGAGAGCGGAACGGGTGGGGAATTGAGGGGTGAGGGGAAGCTCCCATCGCTCTAGGTGAGGGCCGAGGACGACAAAAGAGTAAAAGGCTACACCAGGGGCAGAGAGCGAGATGCCGAGTCGGAGACAGGGAAAAGTTGGCAGCAAAGGGATGCGAGACTTGCAGAGAAGGAATTGCGCTGGCATCTCTCGGGCCCCTTCCTCCTACGCGATGGTGAGCACAAACCCACACCCACCCACCCACGCGCGCGTGCACACACACACACACACGCGCGTGCACACACACACACACGCGCGCGCGTACGCACTCGAGCGAGAGAGAGAGAGAGAGAGAGAGAGAGAGATGGGCAGACGGAGAGACATACAGAGTCAAGTACTGGTGTCCCTAGGTGGCTTTTGCTTACTGACGGTAAGAAACATCCATGTGGAGAAAGCGAGATAGAATAGTGGACAGAGGAGGAAGAGAGAAAGAGAGAAAGTGATAGAGTGGCAAGGGGGGAGCGCTTGAAAGCTATATAATATGAAGAGACGCAATACTTTGCTTTAGGTTTGTAAACTGCCGACGGCGGTTTCACTATCGACCTAACTATCTACTATCACTAATGTGCCCCCTTATTTACCCGACTTTCCTCACTCACTCTCTTTTCCTCCATTCCGCCATACGCACACACACTCGGAAATACAAACAGGGACACAGACACAGACACAAACAAACAAACAAAGTCTCAACCTTGGATAAGTACGCGTACTTCGGTAAGCCGTACGTACGATTCGTATATATGGGTGGCTGTGTAAGTAGACTGTATTTCATGTCCGCAAATTACCTTTTTAGACACAAACAAGACAGAGCCGTGCCCTCTTTCAATTTACACCCTCGCTAAAGAAAGAGAAGGAAGAGAGTGGGAGGGAACGAGTCAAGTTTAAACCACTGCAGTACTCTTGCACGTTTTCCCAATAGCGCAGCGCCGAATGAAACGAGCTAAGTTGGGAAGAAAAATTCAAGGTCGGATCGTTCACGCGCACGCATTATCATTCCAATTACCGGCGAATTATATCGACTAAGAGAGACTAAGATGCCTAATGGCAAGGAAAGGAAAAGTCGTGCGATCGAGAATGGCGGTGAGGTAGGGATGAGAGAGGTGGTTGGCGACGAGGAGCGGGTACGGTGGTACGGGAGTGTGTTGGGAGGTGGGTGAGGAGGGGAGAGGGGTTAGGAATGATGAGTGGTAGGTAGTCATCTGCGAGGGGGGTCCGCGTAAGATTCGCCAGTGATAGCGGGTCGCCGTCGTGCCGCGTCGAGTGGATTAAGGAGCGTACGACCGTGAGAGAGAGAGAGAGAGAGAGAGGGGGGGGGGAAGGATGACCGATGCCAAGCGGGGATTTGTGTTGTTCGCGCTCGTGGGCTCAGATCTTTTCCAACGAGAGACACCGGCGCAATTTAATTGACGACTTTTTATGGATAATCAATAACGCTTTCGCACACTTACCGACGCTGAGTAATTGAATGCGGCAGCTGGGTAAAATACGGTATGAAATGCAAACGCAAATGTTCCTAAGGTCGACGAGCTTTTCTTGTTTTGCCCCGTCAGAGAAAGTAATTAAACGCGGTTTCGAAAAAAGCTCTACGCAATTTGTTATTGTAATTGGCGAACGATACGTTGATTTAATTATCGCACTCGATTTAATCCAGTCGTACGAAGTACTTAGGATTCTATAATTTCGTTAAAAAGCCATGTTTTCTAGCGAGAATATAACAAAATTATAACTGAAAATTAATTTATCCTTTGCGCGCATATTTATTTACAAGAATAATAATCGAAATTTATAAATTAGCCACATTGATAGGCTGTATTTGTCATAATATGGCCCATAAATTTAGAAATAATGCTTGTTGTAAAGTGTCGTGATCGCTTCTTTTCAGCAATGTTAATTTAAAAATATTGAAAATTTTTTATTTTTTAAAATTTTTAATATGTTTTTTATACAATTCTTTAAGCAACAGGAGCTTTGTTATAATACTTTATTCTGTAAAATTGTAAAAGTAACGACTCGCTAAACTATTTACTGCTATTTCAACAATTGAAATTTAATAATACACTAGTTAATAATCAAATTTTTCGAAATAAATTTTTTTACAATTTTCAGCCGTTTCAATTGAATTTATAATTCAATAATAATAACACGTTCGATTGAATTTACAATATCATTGAACATACATTGTTCGTACGCACAAGGTTTTTTTTTTTTTTTTTTAAATATAAAAAGAGAGAGGAGCATTGTTTAGACGTCCACGGAAATATATATAATTTGATTTTTTGGACGCAGGACTTAAAAAACGAATTCAGTATATACAAGGATGAGAAGGAAAGGGAAAAATACAGCCACGGTACGAACAAATATACGCTCGACGCAGCTGCGTAAGCGCGAATAAGCAAATATGTTATGTGCCGAGTTGTATACATACGCGCGCGCGAGCGTGCAAGCACACAAATGCATATACTCGTAGTATACCATATAGATGAAAAACATTATTAACGTTGCTTTGTCTTAATATGGGAGCGTTGTGTTGGCTTAATGAAGCTCTGATTTTTCTCTTTTTTGCCATTTCCTCGTGTATACACCGTTTAAGTTCATCTTGACGTTTTCTCATAGCGGATTTTGTTCGAGGATTAATAGCCGACTTAGAACAATGTTGCCGAATATTAAAAATCAAAACTTTTACGAAAATACGTGTTTTAATTGCGGAACAATGGATGCACATTATATTTACTATGACGTTTTTTTTTTTTTATCAATGTCCATTCTTGTACTTTTAATTAAGAATTTTGTTCTTCTTTGAAGATTTCTCGATAACAATTTTTCACACCAATAAAATTCTTTTAAAAAGAGTTTACTAGCAAATGTTCGAATCGAAAAATTCAATAACTTTAACGATTTTTATCGATATGGTTGTTTATTGCCTAGGATATTGATTAAACGTTGATAAGGAAGGCATATGAAAATCATCGAGTTGCAGCTATAAAATATTTAGTCCTGGCTCGGAATTCTTATACGATAACTTTATGAGAACAAAAATATTCAGAGGATATTACTCATTATGAATAGCAATGCACACGACTGCCATTGTTTATATAAATTTTTCGAACATCATTAATCCCAAAATTTAATAATTTAATGGTAAACCTTGTCACTTGTTTTTAAAATTCCAACTCCGTAGAGTCCATACATATACGCAATACACACACACACACACACACACACACACACACACACACATATATATATATATATGTATATTTATATAAAACTGCATGCAATAAAAAAAATAGATGAACCGCATCCGGGCTAATATTAAAAACGAAGATTGCGCAATGTTTTTGCTTAGTTGTGGGGAGCGCGTTTACAAGCGCTCGTGCCATACACTTGAAAAAGACGTTTAATTAAGAGAGCGGCATTGTTTGACGAAGCCAGTGGCGGTGGCTCTCATTCTCTATTTAAACTTTTTACCAAAGTGAGAACTGTCGTATCATTATGAACGGGAGGGAAAAAGCGAACTCAACGCGCGACGCCCGATTACGTCCTTTCCTAGAATTCAAGCACCGAGTGACAATGTCAGCGCCCGCTTGGGAAATCTGTCCCCGGCCCGACTTGGAATCTAATTTATTATCACGCAGCTTTATATTATCTAAGATCTCGAGTAAATTCCACGGAGTCCGTGTCAGTGCGGGGAAGTTACGTTTTCTTTAATAAGAAGCGCAACGCTAGCGCCCGACGATGAATTCTCATTCGGCTCCACTGATAATCCCGAGGACAAGCCAACCAACGCAGCCGCCGAGCTTTTAATCGCACTAATGAAAATGGACAAGGCAAAAAGTCCGCCGCCCAAGCGCGAAATCAATTATTAAATAAGATTTTCAAGTTCTCCGTTTTTTAAGTCGCCCCCGGGGATTATATTATCTCAATGATCTTTCAACGACATCTTTCAAAGTTCCAATTTTTCATTTATGAACTCACTATTTTCATCGAGTCTCGTATTCCCGAGCTTCCTGAATTATAGGCTTATCAACAATTTGTGCTTTTCTATAACAATTTATGTCCGTACTCGCGAGCGGCCCTCGCGTGAATACGTTTCCCTGCGAGCGCCTAAGAGTAGTAACGTGCGCGTGCGCGTCTGTTGTTGATAGCGAGCACGTGTGTAAACAAGATACAATAATATCGCCGAGCTTGCACCACAATTTATGTATTTTATTGAAATTTGCAAATGAGTTTTCAATCTTTTCGATAAGTTACTTTGCTGCAATTTTAACGTATACTATTAGTTGTTCTTAATCAATTTTTAACAATTACAATTCTATTTTATAAAAATTTGAATTTCAGTCATTCAAAGAGTCTATAAATATTATATTAATTAACTACATTTTATTGACAACAAACTTAATAATGAAGTATTTATAATTCGGTCATACAATAACATTATTAATTTTGAATAATAAGATAATATTTATTTTCTAAGCGGTTTCACATAACCTCTCTCTCTCTCTCTCTCTCTCTATATATATATATATATATATATATATATATATACATATATATATATACGTAGGTGTGCGCGTGTGTGTGCGTGTGTGTGCAATATGGGTTACTTTTAAATATACAAAATCATTGTTAATAACAATTACAATTCATAACATATTTTCAGCTTATATATTATCCACTCGTTAGAAAAATATTTACATGTAGCATACTAAATCCCAAAATCATCTAATTCATCTAAACATACGAAGTTTATGTTACTCTATTAATCTTCTTTCAATTAAATGTTCTATAATGCGTAAATTACACGATGGTTGTATTCATAAAAAATATTGCATATAAAATTTCTTTAAAAAAGAAAAAAATACTTTTTAATTAAGAATAAAATGATTGATTTTTATGTTCTTTATAAGTATTTTCAATGTGACATTGATACATGTTTCCCATTCAGACAATTTATAAATTAAACTATATAGAATAAAGAGCATATTTTAAAGTTACTGATTCAGAGTTTTTTAAATTCAAAGGAACATTGTTATAAGTACTGCACAATAATTCTTTGCAGAGTAATGTTGTATCAACAATGCGACATCCTATTGATTCATTCGTATTCTTGTTTTTTTTTTTTTTTTTTTTTTTTTTAAAATTTTTTTGCTGTGATCATTTAAGGTGAAAATGATTAACATTCTTTGTGTTGAAGCAATTTCGATTTCTATATAAATCTTTTTCCCTTGGAAGCTGTGGCTATATATTGTAACCTATTATGGTGCTTTTTAGTTTTTTTTTTTTATTCTTTTCTTCAACTGTTGGATGCCATTTCGTGTTCCGAATTGTTACCATTCATATATCGTGAGTATAGCAAAGCTTACACAACATATCCGTACCATATTGGAATTATGTTTAACTTACATTGTTCCGATCCATTGACAATTCATTTATTTCTTAATAAGTAATTTTTTGTTATTATTAATTGTTGTTATTAATTATGATTTGACGATAAATCTAATAACTCTAGTTAATTGGAATTATGAAAACTAGATACTTTCTAACGAATTATTTCGAAATACTCTATTAAATAAATTCTTAAATTATAATATCCTATAATTCAACATTAATTATGAAGCTTTAAAATTATAACGCACGTAATTTCAATTATATTTGTAAATATAATCGAAATATAAATTTATATAATTTACAAAGTTGAGATTTAATCTAAATGATTCATCGTCTGAATATCTGAAAAAATACATTGAATTCTTGACTTACCTCATATTTAAAACGAATAATTTATTTATTTTTCTTAATAGCACTACATAGTAATGAATAATAAATTATTCATTATCGATCCGAATATTAGACAATATTATGATTTCTATAAGTCGTTGATTTCATTACACCAATAATGTAAGGTTTCGAATATTAATTATAAACATGATACTTGAATTTTAAATAAATATAAATCTAATTTTCAAACATTTGCATGTAAAATACTTCACGATGGATAATATATATATATATATATATATATATATATATATCACATATTATTGTACAAATGAATTATCCTAAAATAAAGAATACTTCACTACGTATATTTTATTTATGTAAATAAATATAGATTCATTTTAAGTTATATTTACAGAAAGATAGAAAAAAAATTTCTTCGTATTTGAACTAAATTTATTTTAGCGCTTTAAGTTTTCATTAATATTATCAGAGCTACGTAAGTTACAAAATTGAAAGCAATTTCACTATGATATTAGACATAATTTTTCAGCATAATAATTAGACAGAATTTTAATTTTATTAGTAAATGGTTTTATTTCAACCTTATTTATATGTAAATCAGCAATTTTTTTATCCAAATAATTATGTGTAACCAATAATAGTAATAAGTAATACTTAAGGTCGAATCATTTGAAGATAATTAAAAATAAATTAAAAATGTATGTGTTCGTGCCTTATCTAGATAAGAAACGATATTAAGGGTTAATTTTAAAAATATAATGATTAAATATTATTTTATTAAAGCTAATATTAATTTATAAAGGATTGAAGGTCGATCCTTTTTTGATTGACCATGATATATGTATGTGTGTGTATGTATGTATATATATAGATATATATATATATATATATATATATATATATATATATATATAAATCAATTCGTAGATTCGTAGATTGACAGTATATTTTCATCAAAGATATATACTATTGTCAGCTTATCACGTAGACTTATGTAAATGAAGGTATGCGAACCTGTTTGTACTCAGATCCCTAATTGTAATCAAAACTTTATCACTATGGGTGGTACGCAGTAGACGTGTTATGCTTTTGTATTAAGGGTCCCTCGTTGACATCTTTGTATTGATAAGTGAAAGTGGTCGGAGTGGTAATTATGACCCTTGGAAACCACAATTTTGTTCACTAATTTACTCCAGAATAGTGTCTAATCTCTATGGATTTCTTAAAAGGATACCACAATTGAATCTCGTTCACTGTAATATTTTGATTTTTAGTATTTGTTGTTTCTAATAATTCTATTTCTAAATTTGAGAAACCGGAAATTTTTTGTTATATATACTATTCATAATTTTTTCGAAAACCATATTATGTTTAGTAGTATCAATTTTATATATTTTCTTATTCTACGTATACTGATTGAAAGAAAAAACGTCTGATTGATTATATTTCGTTAACTTTTCACACAATTGTATCGTTGGATAAAGTACTTTATCACAGTTTTTCTTAGAGATTTTCTTATTTCAGTAGTCAACAAAATTCATAATTTTATTACAGATCAAATAAAATAAATGGTTACTCCAATCATATATCTATCCAAAATTCATTGGTGAAATATCTAAATGTATGTGGAAAAATGTTCGTTTAAATATTTTCATTTTTTTTGTTTTTGTTTCCAACATTTCATGGTTATTAAAATATATCGGATTCTTAAGTAAAATCTCTTTAAAATACGTTTTTGATAATAAACCTCTCATACATGGGCATAGTTACAAAAACCTGTTATTTAAAAATAGTTATTTCTATAGATTTACTGGTCTACGCGAATATATAAGAGATAATATCCAAATTTTCATTGATAGAAAACATATTATAATTTGATAGTAAAATTAATTAAAAATTATATACATATATATATATATATATATATATATATATATATGTATTATATTATATTTTAACAATGAATAATTTTTTTATTTGTATTTTTTTTTTTCATCTAACACGATCTTTTCACTACACCACCTATAGCAATAATTTTTGAAATTAATATTTGACCGTAATCTTTTTATAAGGCAATTAAATAAATCAAGTACTTATCAGTCAAGCAATTCTAGTGACAACGATAATGAAACTGTAATGTCGAATTTCAATTATTGTTATAAATCAATTACGAGAATGAGATAGTAACTGCAAATAATGTATTATTCCATAAATTCTATATTAGTTACATATTAGTATATATGAGTATATCAAAACTTTAAAATAGCATTGTTGTTGTTGTTGTTTTTTTTTTTTTTTTTTTTTTTTTTTTTTTTTTTTTGTTAATTAAAAGAACTTTTCAATATTTGCAAATTTAATAGAATTCTCCAGATTTTCTTCTAAATGAGTTCTCTTAATCTAACAAATAAAAGTTTAACTATTTGTATAAACTGGGGAGAATTTAGAAAGGAAATCATTGCGCTTTGAACTTGCATTTCACAACATACGGATTCATACGGGAAACGTAAGTAAGGAAGTTATATGCTTCTTGAACTGGAAAATTCTTCTCTACGTAGTTTAATCCTAAGGCATCACGTCTTTACATGTCTTCAAATTACTGGTTTTTCCTGCACTACAATGGCTGTAGTTATTTTCTAAAGAGCATCAACTATATCTGCATTGTAATAATGAAATATTAATTAAAAATTAATTTATAAACTGAATAAATATATCTACAGTTGCCATAAAACTTATGTAGTGTATCATAGAACACATAATTTAGAGTTTAATACGTGCATCCTGGAATTAATTTACTGTCAAGTGTACGTTTCTTAATGACGTGAATAATTATTGAAATTATAGTTGAAAATGCCTATGGGATTTAGTAAAATACTTTAATTTGGAATGGACATACATATACATAAAAAAAAAACCAAAGAAATGATGTCCTATATTTGATTTTGGAATAAATCTCATATTCTTATTATTCTGCATTTATAAAGAGCCACCGAGCTAAAATACTACATTAGAGCGATGTAATACTGTAAGTCGGTCGCTCGTTAATAACCTCCATAAATGATAGCTCGTGTAACTTGATTCCTTGCTTATTTATTTGATTGTACTGGCTCGAGTCGACAATTTCGTTATCAAGTTCGCGGTTGCGCCAGAGCCGCGTCGCGCGCGTTTAATTTAGCATGCCGGGCGTCGCATAAAAATTAAGCTTCGTTAATCCAAAAATTAGAAGGTTATGGAAGTATTAAGTAGCGCTTGCGGGCTCCAGCGCCGCGTAACAAACTAGCCAAGCGCGGGCGATTCCAATTTGCCAGGCTTAATCGTGCGAGCTTAAAACCGTAAGTACTTTCAGCGTCTTCTCTTTTATTACGTCTAATGGAAGAGCCAAAGATAAGACGATAATCTGCCGATTAATAGGTGCAGTTAACATGCCGAGCGTGCGTAACGACAAAGGGAAGTAGCTCGCGAGCCACGCACGGCTGATTTTCTTATGTACGTATACCCCCACACGACTAATAAGATTCATTCCCAATTTGGATGGCATGTTGCTGCTCCTGTGGCGCTAACGCAAACGCGGGGGCGGACGAGCGAAGATGAACGCGGGACCGCGGCGTGGTGGATGAGATGGTGGATGAGAGGAGGCGAGGGCATGGAGCAGCAAGAATGAGAAAGATAAGGAGAGGGAGAGAGGAAGTAGGCTCGCAACTCCGCGCGTAATTAAAGCCACGAAATTTCAAAGCGGAGCGTCGAATGCAAATTGCCTAGCGTAATAACAATAACGTTACGGGGAGAGATAAAGAGGCTCGGCTGAAAGA
Organism: Ceratosolen solmsi marchali; assembly: GCF_000503995.2. Taxonomy (NCBI): domain Eukaryota; kingdom Metazoa; phylum Arthropoda; class Insecta; order Hymenoptera; family Agaonidae; genus Ceratosolen; species Ceratosolen solmsi. The sequence goes on from NW_011948422.1 coordinate 9,112,555, forward strand.
GGAATAGGGAGCAAGAAGGAGAGACGGAAAGCGGGACGACGAACGCGCGACAGCTGCTTTCTATCCGGAGCCCGCTAATTGTAAATTCGTCTAGCTGAGAGGCGCGTTGTATTTAGGATTCGCCTTTCTCAGGACGCATGTGTATTTGGACGAAGAATATGGCGAGTGTTGGTCCAGAAAGGGGGATGCTGTGGGGGAGAATTGCGTGTCCGTTAAAGGATTATGCCCGGGTACTGGAGTCCGGATACTATATTGGAGGGCAAAGAAGTTAATTAAAATATTTGAGGCGCATCTATCTCTATTAAAATTACTCTGTCCATGTGTTCTCCGATGGCCATTCATAAATAACTTACTTATTCATACGGAGGCTTTATTGATCGCCGTAGTATTTAATGCAGTTGGCATATCGTTTCTAATGAGCGATTCTCCAAATAATCCCTCGTAAATTACAGTGGAAATTTGTGTATTTTAAAGCCTTAAAGCCGTGCGAATGAGGGTACGTAAGAGTATTAGAAAAAACGTTGCTGCCACTCGTGTCACAGTTACACTTGCATTTCGTCAATCTTGTAATTCTGACCTTTTGTAGACAAGTTTCATGGGCTCTCCTAATGAATGCAAGCTTTTTCGTAAAAAAATTTTCATAGGAAATATTACACTCGAGTAATGTATCGGGCTTTCCTAATCTAGATTGAACGATCGGATGGTTAATAATATAGATTGTTATTTGATAATAAAAGTTAAATATAAAATTCACTTGGCAATCTATTATTATTATAAACATTATTATTCTAATAATTGTACGTGTGACATTTATTAAAGGATTATTAGCCAATGAGAGATATAGGAAAAATGTGCGTACTCATAGTTGATTGAAATGTCGTAATTAGTTGAATATAATTGCACGGTATGGGTTGGGGATTAATGGAAAAAAATGGGAAAACCAATTTATCTAAGAAAACAAACTATTCACTCCTACCTTATGACAGAGTGAAATTTAATATATTTTTAAAGGAGATAAGTATGACAAGAATATTTCATTAAAGCAAATTTGAAGAAAATAAGAGTTCGTTGTTGTATCGTATGAATAATATATATAAGCAATCTGTTTAAGCTCTTCATTAAATCTTAATATTGAAATAAATAATGATATCATCTCATCGTCTATAGTCTTCAAGCTGCAAAATGCTAACTTTAATTATACAATAATTAAAACATAAGGCAATTTATATAGTTTGATTATAAATAAAATGAGTTATTCTATATAGAGATTAGTATTCAACGTAATAGTAAATCAAATAGTTTTTCACGTTGAAAAATAGTTGAATGAAGCCATTTCTTAATATATCAATTAGTTTATAGTTCATTGAGTGTCCATAAATACTACATGAATCGTCGTCCGAAAATATCAACAGCCGCAATCTCAATCAAATATACACCTTCATCTATGCTTATGGTTTATAAGCTCATAATTCCAATAGTTAATATTATTATTTTTTATGGTAATTAACGAAATCATTGTAACACGGGGTATATATCTTAATAAGGGGTATATAGCTTAATAAGCTCCATCGTTTTAAACAGACGCAATAGTACAATTAGTAAAAAAATTCAACGCATTCGTGCATTCATATTAATATTACATTTAATAATTATTATCTACTACGTATCAACACAAGTACGTTTATAATTAGTGCTATTGTAAAAATAAAATAAAAAAAAAAATTAAACTACTCTAAAACAGCCACAACACTTTTTAGGATTCACTATAATTATATCAATGAAGAATATCATGAATTAGGAAACTTAAAAATTTTTTTAATAGTCTATATAAAAAATATTGCAATCAGTTTTGCTTTACAACTTCATAAAAGATTTTTTCTTTATATATATATATATATATAATTAGAAATTTTGATAAAGAAACTCTGAATTATTTTCTATAAAGCGTATAAATTTTCACATTTACATCCTTAGTATTTCACAAACCTACATAAACACTAGTAAATACTTCTATTTATACATCATAATTTACATTATTTTAAAAAAAATATTGATACTACGCATTTCCAATAAAGGCATTTACTGCCTCACATTTTTGGTTTCTATAAATATGTTGCATTACGTGACATTTATGTTTGAACTACGTAATTCCTCATTAACATCAAAGCAAGAAGGAAAATTGTACTTTTAGAATAACGAAAAAGGTCAAATTTTCACTGCAAATTATTAAGAGTATTTATTACAGTAATTACATAAAAGATGAATAATTACATACGAAATTGAAAATTGTTTCTATTATTACAAATATAATTAGATGGATTCGTGATATTAATCTGATAAGAATATGATAGGAATACAAAAAATAAAAGGTATTCCAGTGTAAATACATTATTTCAATACGAAACGTGAAGGTCTAAAAATCATCTCGGAAAACGAGAAAGTATTGGAAAATTTAATAATTTAAGTTTCATTTTTGTCCCATGTTTCACGATCTACATCTGATGAACTTTACTTTTAAATGTTCTCAGCGTCCTTGTTTAAAAGTTTTTTGAAAGTCGTTATTAAAAAAAAAAAAAAAAAAAAAAAAAAAAAA
>NW_011948585.1:0-2620 GCF_000503995.2 Ceratosolen solmsi marchali
CCCAAATCCTATGTTATTACCTTAAATTATTCGGAAGCTTATGACTGATATCACTCTTACTTCAGGATATTTGTAGCCACTGATGTCCGACACATGCACAAAAAATTTGGGAGCAATCGGGCTTTTAGGATGCCAGTATTTGTTGCCCAATTCCTTTGCTATTACCTTAAATTATTCGCAAGTTTATGACTGAAATCCCTCGTACTTTAGGATATTTGTAGCCAGTGATGTCCTCTACATGTGCCAAGATTTAGGGAAGGATCGTGCTATTAGGACGCCAGTATTTGTTGCCCAAATCCTATGCTATTACCTTAAATTATTCGCAAGTTTATGACTGAAATCCCTCGTACTTTAGGATATTTGTAGCCAGTGATGTCCTCTACATGTGCCAAGATTTAGGGAAGGATCGTGCTATTAGGACGCCAGTATTTGTTGCCCAAATCCTATGCTATTACCTTAAATTATTCGCAAGTTTATGACTGAAATCCCTCGTACTTTAGGATATTTGTAGCCAGTGATGTCCTCTACATGTGCCAAGATTTAGGGAAGGATCGTGCTATTAGGACGCCAGTATTTGTTGCCCAAATCCTATGCTATTACCTTAAATTATTCGCAAGTTTATGACTGAAATCCCTCGTACTTTAGGATATTTGTAGCCAGTGATGTCCTCTACATGTGCCAAGATTTAGGGAAGGATCGTGCTATTAGGACGCCAGTATTTGTTGCCCAAATCCTATGCTATTACCTTAAATTATTCGCAAGTTTATGACTGAAATCCCTCGTACTTTAGGATATTTGTAGCCAGTGATGTCCTCTACATGTGCCAAGATTTAGGGAAGGATCGTGCTATTAGGACGCCAGTATTTGTTGCCCAAATCCTATGCTATTACCTTAAATTATTCGCAAGTTTATGACTGAAATCCCTCGTACTTTAGGATATTTGTAGCCAGTGATGTCCTCTACATGTGCCAAGATTTAGGGAAGGATCGTGCTATTAGGACGCCAGTATTTGTTGCCCAAATCCTATGCTATTACCTTAAATTATTCGCAAGTTTATGACTGAAATCCCTCGTACTTTAGGATATTTGTAGCCAGTGATGTCCTCTACATGTGCCAAGATTTAGGGAAGGATCGTGCTATTAGGACGCCAGTATTTGTTGCCCAAATCCTATGCTATTACCTTAAATTATTCGCAAGTTTATGACTGAAATCCCTCGTACTTTAGGATATTTGTAGCCAGTGATGTCCTCTACATGTGCCAAGATTTAGGGAAGGATCGTGCTATTAGGACGCCAGTATTTGTTGCCCAAATCCTATGCTATTACCTTAAATTATTCGCAAGTTTATGACTGAAATCCCTCGTACTTTAGGATATTTGTAGCCAGTGATGTCCTCTACATGTGCCAAGATTTAGGGAAGGATCGTGCTATTAGGACGCCAGTATTTGTTGCCCAAATCCTATGCTATTACCTTAAATTATTCGCAAGTTTATGACTGAAATCCCTCGTACTTTAGGATATTTGTAGCCAGTGATGTCCTCTACATGTGCCAAGATTTAGGGAAGGATCGTGCTATTAGGACGCCAGTATTTGTTGCCCAAATCCTATGCTATTACCTTAAATTATTCGCAAGTTTATGACTGAAATCCCTCGTACTTTAGGATATTTGTAGCCAGTGATGTCCTCTACATGTGCCAAGATTTAGGGAAGGATCGTGCTATTAGGACGCCAGTATTTGTTGCCCAAATCCTATGCTATTACCTTAAATTATTCGCAAGTTTATGACTGAAATCCCTCGTACTTTAGGATATTTGTAGCCAGTGATGTCCTCTACATGTGCCAAGATTTAGGGAAGGATCGTGCTATTAGGACGCCAGTATTTGTTGCCCAAATCCTATGCTATTACCTTAAATTATTCGCAAGTTTATGACTGAAATCCCTCGTACTTTAGGATATTTGTAGCCAGTGATGTCCTCTACATGTGCCAAGATTTAGGGAAGGATCGTGCTATTAGGACGCCAGTATTTGTTGCCCAAATCCTATGCTATTACCTTAAATTATTCGCAAGTTTATGACTGAAATCCCTCGTACTTTAGGATATTTGTAGCCAGTGATGTCCTCTACATGTGCCAAGATTTAGGGAAGGATCGTGCTATTAGGACGCCAGTATTTGTTGCCCAAATCCTATGCTATTACCTTAAATTATTCGCAAGTTTATGACTGAAATCCCTCGTACTTTAGGATATTTGTAGCCAGTGATGTCCTCTACATGTGCCAAGATTTAGGGAAGGATCGTGCTATTAGGACGCCAGTATTTGTTGCCCAAATCCTATGCTATTACCTTAAATTATTCGCAAGTTTATGACTGAAATCCCTCGTACTTTAGGATATTTGTAGCCAGTGATGTCCTCTACATGTGCCAAGATTTAGGGAAGGATCGTGCTATTAGGACGCCAGTATTTGTTGCCCAAATCCTTTGCTAGTACCTTAAATTTTACAGAAGTTTATGACTGAAATCAGTCGCACTCTAGGATATTTGTAGCTAGTGACGTACTCTACATGTACAAAGAATTTGGGAGGAATCGAGCGATTAGGTCGCCTGTATTTGTTGCCCAAATCCT
>NW_011948583.1:0-2652 GCF_000503995.2 Ceratosolen solmsi marchali
TTTCGCCATGTAGGGGACAGTGCAGGTATCACATTGCATAAAGTACGAATGATTTCACTCATAAACTTTGGAATATTATAAGGTAATATTATTTGGTTTTGGCGACAAATACTAGCGACCTAAGAGCCCGATCCTTCCCAAATTTTTTCGCCGTGTAGGGGACAGTGCAGGTATCACATTGCATAAAGTACGAATGATTTCACTCATAAACTTTCGAATAATTTAAGGTAATAGCATTGGATTTGGGCAACAAACACTGGCGTTCTAATAGTAGGATCCTTCCCAAATTCTTTGTACATGTAGGGGACAGTGCAGGTATCACATTGCATAAAGTACGAATGATTTCACTCATAAACTTTCGAATAATTTAAGGTAATAGCATTGGATTTGGGCAACAAACACTGGCGTTCTAATAGTAGGATCCTTCCCAAATTCTTTGTACATGTAGGGGACAGTGCAGGTATCACATTGCATAAAGTACGAATGATTTCACTCATAAACTTTCGAATAATTTAAGGTAATAGCATTGGATTTGGGCAACAAACACTGGCGTTCTAATAGTAGGATCCTTCCCAAATTCTTTGTACATGTAGGGGACAGTGCAGGTATCACATTGCATAAAGTACGAATGATTTCACTCATAAACTTTCGAATAATTTAAGGTAATAGCATTGGATTTGGGCAACAAACACTGGCGTTCTAATAGTAGGATCCTTCCCAAATTCTTTGTACATGTAGGGGACAGTGCAGGTATCACATTGCATAAAGTACGAATGATTTCACTCATAAACTTTCGAATAATTTAAGGTAATAGCATTGGATTTGGGCAACAAACACTGGCGTTCTAATAGTAGGATCCTTCCCAAATTCTTTGTACATGTAGGGGACAGTGCAGGTATCACATTGCATAAAGTACGAATGATTTCACTCATAAACTTTCGAATAATTTAAGGTAATAGCATTGGATTTGGGCAACAAACACTGGCGTTCTAATAGTAGGATCCTTCCCAAATTCTTTGTACATGTAGGGGACAGTGCAGGTATCACATTGCATAAAGTACGAATGATTTCACTCATAAACTTTCGAATAATTTAAGGTAATAGCATTGGATTTGGGCAACAAACACTGGCGTTCTAATAGTAGGATCCTTCCCAAATTCTTTGTACATGTAGGGGACAGTGCAGGTATCACATTGCATAAAGTACGAATGATTTCACTCATAAACTTTCGAATAATTTAAGGTAATAGCATTGGATTTGGGCAACAAACACTGGCGTTCTAATAGTAGGATCCTTCCCAAATTCTTTGTACATGTAGGGGACAGTGCAGGTATCACATTGCATAAAGTACGAATGATTTCACTCATAAACTTTCGAATAATTTAAGGTAATAGCATTGGATTTGGGCAACAAACACTGGCGTTCTAATAGTAGGATCCTTCCCAAATTCTTTGTACATGTAGGGGACAGTGCAGGTATCACATTGCATAAAGTACGAATGATTTCACTCATAAACTTTCGAATAATTTAAGGTAATAGCATTGGATTTGGGCAACAAACACTGGCGTTCTAATAGTAGGATCCTTCCCAAATTCTTTGTACATGTAGGGGACAGTGCAGGTATCACATTGCATAAAGTACGAATGATTTCACTCATAAACTTTCGAATAATTTAAGGTAATAGCATTGGATTTGGGCAACAAACACTGGCGTTCTAATAGTAGGATCCTTCCCAAATTCTTTGTACATGTAGGGGACAGTGCAGGTATCACATTGCATAAAGTACGAATGATTTCACTCATAAACTTTCGAATAATTTAAGGTAATAGCATTGGATTTGGGCAACAAACACTGGCGTTCTAATAGTAGGATCCTTCCCAAATTCTTTGTACATGTAGGGGACAGTGCAGGTATCACATTGCATAAAGTACGAATGATTTCACTCATAAACTTCCGAATATTATAAGATAATATTATATGGTTTGGCTAAAAATACACATGACCAAAGTGCCCGATTCTTCTCAAATTTTTTCTCCATGTACGGGACAGTACAGGCTACAAATAGCATAAAGTACGAGTGATTTCAGTCATAAACTTCCGAATATTATAAGATAATATTATATGGTTTGGCTAAAAATACACATGACCAAAGTGCCCGATTCTTCTCAAATTTTTTCTCCATGTACGGGACAGTACAGGCTACAAATAGCATAAAGTACGAGTGATTTCAGTGATAAAGCCCCGAATATTTTAAGGTAACAGCATAGGATTTGTGTGACAAATACATGCGACCTAAGAGAGCGAAACTTTCCAAAATTCGTGCCGAGATAGGGCACAGGGCAGGCTACAAATAGCAAAAAGTACTAGTGATTTCAATCATAAATTTCCGAATATTTTAAGGTAATTTTATATGGTTTTGGCAAAAAATACTCATGACCTAAGAGCCCGAAACTTTCCAAAATGTTTGTCCATGTAGGGGACAATACAGGCTGCAAATAGCATAAAGTACTAGTGATTTCAATCATAAATTTCCGAATATTTTAAGGTAATTTTATATGGTTTTGGCAAAAAATACTCATGACCTAAGAGCCCGAAACTTTCCAAAATGTTTGTCCATGTAGGGGACAATACAGGCTGCAAATAGCATAAAGT
>NW_011948841.1:0-281 GCF_000503995.2 Ceratosolen solmsi marchali
TCCCCTTCTTCCACCTCGGAAGGCTCCACTAGAAGACTTTGATGGTTACAGCACATCTGCAAACACCCACCCACACAAGCAGCACTTGTATGGACTCCTAGACTCCACAAATGCACACCAGCCGCAACTGTGTGACTAACTACATACACAAGTTTAACGTCATCGTGCTTGGACGGGACCTGTTGTGAAATGGTTTTGAGATTCATTCACCAATGAATGTGAATGAATCTCTGTGTGTGAGATTTTACAATGAAGCTCTCAACTCTCTGTTTCTCACACCC
>NW_011948841.1:526-1298 GCF_000503995.2 Ceratosolen solmsi marchali
TTTACAATGAAGCTCTCATCTCTCTGTTTCTCACACACTAGGGAAATTGCTCTACACAAGCTAATTAAAACTCAGCAATCGACTCTCGTGAAAGCTCCTCTCTAATGGCGGTCGATTGCTTCGTCTTTCTTTTCATTTTCCCTCTGTTGGTGCACTGTGTAATCAATGTATTTCTGCAACAGCGCTGTAGTCGCACCAACATCGTCAACCTTCTTCAATGGCGTTGCCTTCGCATATATAGCCTCTGTTTGAAATATGGCCGTTAGATAGATTCCAAAACTGTTCTGCGCTTGTCAAGGCTAATTCGTCGCTTCTTTCCATTTCCGTGCAACGCTCCTCTGTCAATTGTACTATTTCCCAGAATAGTACAAATCTTGTCCCCTTGATTTAAGGCAATTTCACGATTTAATTTCAGCCACAGATTCCTTCCCTTTTAAATGGTGATTGCGTCCAACAGCTTCTGTAATAGTATCTGCCAACAGCTTCTGTAATATTGATCAACTCATCGCTGTTGACAGCTCCTATTCTTATTCTTCAACTACTGAAATCATCTTTCCTTGTTCGCGTCTGTCATCAGCAACCTCACTATCCATCAGCAACCTTAACAGTAGGTTTCTACTTGTTCGATCTTTTGTTTTGTTTTAGCAACCTACTGTTTCAATTGCTGTTTTCACTGTTGCGGTTTCTGCTATCAGCTTCTGTTTCTTCATCAGCTTCTATAATAGATACGATGACGTCACGGTTGCTGCCACAAGCTTCTTCAACAGATATG
>NW_011948498.1:0-7692 GCF_000503995.2 Ceratosolen solmsi marchali
CCAACCGTCGTTGGAGGATTTCGCAGTAATTATAACCGATAGAATTTTTCTCCGAAAATATAATCCAAATATTTAGCCTTACACGTAATCTTTAACATAATTTTAAATAAACTAATTTTATATATCAAATCAATAGATTTGCTAAAATATATTTAATAAAATAGCAAAATTCAATATTATAATATATTGAAATATTTATTCGATTTCTAAAATCCTTACCAAAGTGGCTTCTGGATTTTTCGCATAATAAATAGCTTTATAAAAACTTTATAAAAATGCAATTAAGCTATAATATTATATATTTATATCAAACAAAGGATTGTGAAGGTTAAGAACAGAAAAATCTTTGAGTCTTAGTATTTTATGTAATATAATATATATTCAAAATTTAGAATTATATTAATATATTCTAATTTTATTTGTAAATGGTTATAAACACGTTAATTCTTAACACAAAATTGTTATATTTAGATCTTATAATTTCTTATTTTAAAAACAAATTTTTTTATTTATATTTAACATTTTATATTTATCATTCATTATAAAAATTATATTTCATAGTGATGTTATGACAAATGATATTCAAATAGTTTTTTTTTATAAATTAACATTATAAGACTTTGATACAAACTTTTCTTTAAGAATATTTAATAATTATATTATTAATTCATTTTATTTCCTCTTTAGATGTTGTGATTGTGGATTAGTAAAAGAAGAATATTCAGATGAAGAATTAGGACTATGTATAATTATTATTGGTACATTTATACATCGCGAGCCGTGTTTAGCAGCGTCATTACTGCCAGAAATTTTAAATATTGTTACTACGTAAGTTAAAAAATACAATATTATTTTTATTCTTCTTAAAATGAAGAATATAGTAAATAAATTTCAACAATTTTTAGTGTGTCATTGAACATTACATACCCTTGGCAAAGTGAATCGAGTATTTATTTACCTGGTAGTGCTGTAAGTGTAGCTCATCAATTTCTACGATGTGTACTTCACCAAATGGCACCGAATGGCATATTTTTACAGATGTTTCAAACAAATATAAAAGGTATTGTTTTTTTTAATATTGATTTATTCATTATGAATAAGGTAATTTATATTGTTATTGATCATTCGTAATATATAGATTTCATTTGTGAATGGTACAATTTACCTAAAATAAATATTGTTCGAAACCGGTATGTTTTCTTGGCACGAACTGCCAATGTTTCGATAGCTTTAATAATTTGTGGAAGGGTTGTAGAAATATGTAGTGTGTGCAAACATCGTTAACTTGTAGTATATTAATAGTTATAATAGTAATAAGCTGTATTCACATCTCATAGAAGAGTCTTTGTCTTGTCGCAATGATGTGGTTGCTCCTTGATGGTGACGATGTCGCGGCGTCTGCTAATGTTGTACGGATTAGTAGCACTATGCGAACATTGCTATACAGGACGTGTGGTCTGAACGCGTATAGAATGAAAAATGGCTTCTGCTAATGTTGTGAAGATTAGCAGTAAATTGCGCACACTCCTATAAGCATGTGTGGCCTCAATGATTGTAAAGAAAACCTAGAGACTATGCTTCTCGTACCTATATAGATTCTCGTAATGCAGTCTTACTTAATTAGTAGCACGCTTGTTGAATAAAAAGTGTATTCCTTGAGATGTCTTCATTGTGTGAGTGTAACTGAGCAACTGGTGTATGGCAGAAAGGACTGCCTGAATAGCGTAGTTGAATGACTTATAACTGTTTGACTGAATAAAATACAATGAAGGTTTAGGCGCAGTGTGCTTCCCTCAAATATCCACGCGGCACGTAACTTAGCTGTTAACAAAGCATCAGTGTTACTAAACTGGAATATTACATGAAGCGCAAAATTAAAACTCTAGAAGCTTCGAGAACTCCAAGAAAAACAAGGCTTAAGAAATTTGGAGAATTTCAAACGACGTTACTGTCCGAAGACCATATAAAGATCATAAGGTATTTGAAACCAAAGCAACAAATAATCGAAAATTCTGCTACCCAATTGTTTACAGAAACTTGAGAGCTAGTAAGATTAGCAATTCCTCTATCGGTTATAATTACTGCGAAATCCTCCAACGACGGTTGGAGGTCCGGAAAAACAAGTGCCCAATCAAATACATTACTTCGAGTACAGCAATCTCATCCATTGCTTCAAGCATCACAATCGCCTCCTTACTGTCAGCTAACAAAGCTGCCGAGTGGATATTTAAAGCAAGTGAACCATGAGCTAGCCGCTATTCTGCCAAAAACGAATCACTCGGACAATCGCACACTCTCTCGCCATAGAGCCGCTACGAACTACTCAACGTCGAACCTCATACATACTGCCTAAGAGCACAAGGCTGTTATAGGTATTTTTCGCCCGTCCACACCACAAGACAGCTTGGAGGAGACCAGTAATCAAGCTACCACCATGTGGCACTACACGAAGACGTGTCAAGAGACTCTAGTTACGACCTCTCGCTTATTAGTGTAGTACTTCACCACCAAGCACATTTCAACAAGAGGATCCGGAGATTTACGACCTCCTACCTCTGCAAGTAATGCATGCTGATACCACGTGACAACAAACAAGGAACGGCAATATCTCAGCGATTCTCATCATCAACGTAGAATCATTATAATGTAGTTGTACAATAAATGTAATAACAAGCACGGAAAGCAGATATGTTAAATACTGAATTGAAGCGATACCCACACTTTTCTCCCACCAGAACACTGGTAGCCATACTCTAATTCTAAACAATATCAGACATGCTATGTTTCTAATTAGCAAGATACTATAAAACTTATGCTATCCTTTCCATACATTTACATTTTCGGTTTAAATTTTATAATGTCGGTACAAATATGGTACCAATACGGTTTGAATTGGCTTTTTGTTGGCATAATTTTTACTTTGTAAGCATTTTTATTTATAACAAAATTTAATTAACTGTAACAAACTTATATAACATTGATTAATGTTTTCTCAAATAATTATTGCTTGTAGATTGTAGATAAGACAAAACAAAGCGCACTCCAATAAGAGTACCCGGATCTTTTCAAACTTCAACCTCGAGTTGCAGTGAACGCGACCTTCGCATGAAATTACTAAGAAACGGAAACCCACAGATTCTCAACACCATCTTTGAATCATATTTATTGTGTAGGTTGTAAATAAATAAAGAGAAAAAATGCACTACGTGTTAAATATGGAATAAATGCGCCATCCCCTTCCACTTGCCAGCAATCCTTCCACAGAACATCACTGTTAGTGAGATTTTAGTCTAATCCTAGACAACTAAATAAACTTGTTTCGAACATAAGAAAAATTCCTAATGTTCGAGAATGTAAGAAAACTCCTAGCTCATTAAACATCTGGAAAATTCGAGATAAGAGTTCAAAAAAATCAAACTCTTGATTACCCAAGGAATAAACATTCAAACGCGCCTCGGATTAACTAAATCTAAACAATTCGGCAAACCTTCGAATATCTAAAAAAATACAAATCATAAACACATCTGGCGAGAACAAACGTCCAAGTGTCCAGCAAAAACACGTCATAAAACTAATCCGACGAGACATTTGACACGACCACGCCATAAAGCATCTATCGACGACAAGTCATAAAACATCTAGCGTAAACAAGTCATAAAGTTAGTCTGAAAAACACAAGCCAGATGATCCACTCAAAACCACGCTACACCTAACCTTCATAACACTGACCGACCGCAACGCGCATGATTATAAGAAATGCATGCGACGATACTAGGATGGAGAGGGTAAAGCGCGGCATCAAGTCCCCCGTCATGGAGGGGAGTTGAGCAAGACCCGCTCTTATTGGAGCCTCCATCTTGAAAAGGCTCACTGGTGGGAGACCCCACCACTCAAGAAGCGTCTTGATTAGAAATGCCATAAACTAAAGAAGACTTCTGATTGGACACACTAATAAGACTAAATCTCATTGGCGACGCCATAATCAACAAGACAGCTCTAATTGGCAACACCAAAAGAGAGGGAATTCTCACCGACCACTGCGTGGTCGAGAGAAGGCTTTAAAAAGACGACGCCGGCAAGGCACAATCACTTATCTTATCTTATCTAATAGAAAAAAAAACAAGTCAAATAAACGCAGTCAAACAATCAGAATATCCAAGCTAATCACGCTGTTTGGGATCAGACTAAAAACCACCTTATGATGGTGGGTGGAGGCTTGCTGGCAAGTGGAAGGGGCAATGCAATTATTCAATACTGCCTTTAATGTTAATAGTCTTTCTTTTTATTAAATATAATAAATAATGAATAGTTAATAATCTATGAATATTGGAATGAATATGTGATAGAATGAATATATTGGTGTTTCTTCAGTAATAGTGGTGGCGATAAGTTTGTATGTGTGTTTTTGATAGCCTGGAGCGTGATTCACCTTCTTTTTTGGGTTGAGTAGTCGTAGTGGGGATCTCGTGGTGGTAGGGGCAGCAAGTTAGTGCCGTCTTGGCAGCCGGCGAGGGGTGAGCTGTAGTGTACGAAGTGGTGGAAAAACGTCCGTGTGACGTCACCGCTTATGTCCGTGAGCTCAAAGGTAGTGGTGATATTGGAGCACGTTCGTGTGCTCGATGCGAGCGTAACCCGTGGTGTAGAGGTAAAGGTCAGAACGAGCGTCGGCGTTGCTTGCACGTGGTGACGGAAACTGCGTGAGGTGGTAGCAGTAACCGCGTGGCGCAGAGTGGCGATCTGAGGCGTGGATGTCAGTATAGTTGTGGTATCGCTATTAGTTCCTTAGGTTGCTTGATGCTTGCCATGGCCTCCCAATGGCGATGGCAAGGTTGGAAAGCGAGCCCGATGCGAAGAGTGCATGATTGGTATTAGCAAGAAGCAATCACGACACGTGCAGCTCCTTTCACATTCTCGTACGAACTGGATGCGCCGATAGCGCATCGGTGGCTGTTGTTACTATGCCGCTATTTGTCGTGTCGTCAATAAGGCATGGCTTTGTAGGGTTCATTTGTTATTACTTATAGTCATATATTAGAGTTTTTCGACTAGAAACATTTTTTGAGTCCGTTGGCCAATGTTTACAAAACAATGTTTCGCGCGCTCATACCTCTCCCACTTTGTATTCCGCTTTAAAATGCTGTAGCCCGTAACACACGCAAAGGTTATTCTATTCAACACAAGTGCTATATAATAAAACATACATAACCAGAAGTAAAAAAGGGAATCGAGAACTATGAATATCGGTTTGCACAGTATAGAGAATCAAACTGCAAGGAGCTAATCGTGGCTAATTCAATAAACAATACAAAACATAGCTAAACACAACGTGCAGAACTACGAGGTAACGTTCCATTCCGAATTAATGCATAACTATAACAAGCCATACGCGCCAATCTGCAGATACGTAAAGCTATCTGCAAAACACAAATACAAGCAATTCAAGCAATCGCCACGTGCTCATATACAAAGAAGCGCGGGGGTTCACGACCTCGCTTTTCTGTGTGTATTATTCTATCTACACGTGCATTACATTTAGAGGACCAGCAAGGCATCAACTTCTTCCTGTATATGCAACGTACATGATCGCTCAGTGGCAATAACACATACAAATCAAGAAAAGCAAGCACTCAATCATCAACTGAAACTGATTATAATTCAACTAATGCAATTATATAAATAAAACAAAACTAAATAACAAAACTACTCTTTATTGAATACATATACTATCTTGTCCACTAGCCTGCAATCCTCCTATCAACATCTGAGAGCTCAGACCTAATCTTAGATACTTGGTCCTCCTCGGCCGGTCCTCTATTTTTAGACACATAAGGATAACAATATTTCAACTAAAAATTATAGTAAATTTATATTTAAAAATTTTGATAAAACGTAATATCATTTATTGTACAAAATTGATGGAATTAATTTTCTTCTGATTTACAGGTACTACTTCAACAAGATTATTTAGAAGTGTATCGCAAGCATTAGTTGATTTTAATGAACTTAATTCTATAGCACCATTGCAAATTTTAATAGAGGTAATTCATATTAAATATATATATATATATATTATTTATTTATTTATTTTAATAATTAGCTCTGAACGAACACTACAATTCTTCTACGTGTCGTCATCTTGACACGTGTTGCCGTTGCCTCTGAATAGTGCGCCGTGTGAGTGAGCACGTGCCTAAGATAGAAGTTAGAGGAATGCTCGCCACTGAATGGCGTGATTTGCTGGTCTTGATAAGTGGGCATGCTTGGGAAGCTTCTCGCCTCGGGCAGCTTGCGGTCTGTCTTCTGAATGGGCCGTGAAGCGAAGAATCTACACTAGAAGTCTGGATTAACTTGAAGTTGTAGTGTAATATTTTCAATTTCTCCGCACACACTTGATGGAAAGCTTCCATGCACGAATTGCCTGCATTTGAACTTTCCTTTTGCCTCCTTTTACTGAGATGACGCGAATCTCAGTCCTTGTGCGATAAGTGCTTTATGAAACTAAATGTAACTGGATATTGAATCACAGAAGTAAAAGGATATTTTACAAAACTCGGCTGATGAACTTTTCTCTGGTCATCCTCCTTGAGAATAAGTTGTGACTTTTCGTAAGAATACGTTGTGACCTTTCTGGTGAGAATAAGTGTCGGTACATTACATCGTCCTTCTTACATAGTTCACTGACCCGGTTCCACTAGGACCCCTTCTTTTTTCCTGTATCTAATCAGAGTTTGACTTTGGGCAGCATGATGTATCATGCACGCCTTCATTTCCACTTCCTAATAATGTAATAATTATTATTGCAATTACATTTGAATATTGTTCGTTAAATACATTTTGAATATCAAATATTCATTTACTACTCATTATTCTCATTATTCTTATAAAATATTAAAAAATTTAATATATTATAAAAATTACTGTAAATTAAAAAAATGATAATTAATAAGTAAATTCTGTTAACACTAAAAGAATTGAAATAGAGAAAAAATATGTATAGATAAACTGATATAATTTATATATAGACATAGAAATATATGTGAATTAGAAGTGATATGCATATGTATAATCGCATTAATCTATCTTTATTATGGAAGACGACTTCAGTTCGAGATTGAAGCAGTTTCAAGACCGTCGATTGTCGGTATCGCCAGTCTCTCTATCTCTTAGGTTTCTGTAAACACTTTGGACGAGAATTTTCGTATACTTGTATGTGTACGTATAATTCTTGAAACTTCTAGAGTTTCCTTTCTGCGTCTCGTGTAAGATTCCAGTGTAGCAACAACGATGCTTTGTTGCCAGATAAGTAAGCTGACGCGTAGAAATATAACGCAAGCATATGGCGAGCCTCGCTCTCTTGGTGAACCTCTCTTGCTGAGAGTCTCTTTCAGTGATCCGACCGCGGTGAACCTAACACAGTAAACAGATCTAACAGTGAACCCTCTAAGTGAAGAATCCATGGCACAAGTCTCGGTCTGCCTCAGCAGGACCACCATGGAACGGTCGGTATGTCTTAGCAGAGCCACCACTGAAGATCAAGTCTTCGGTTTTCATACGCGTATTCAACAGGTTTATAGTCCCATTGTGTATCAGGCGGTCAACGGTTATAAGTAATTAAGTTATTCAGCCGAAAAGTCGGCTACACACCAGTTGCTCAGTTATATCACACAATGAAGCCATCAAAAGGGACACAAG
>NW_011949289.1:0-740 GCF_000503995.2 Ceratosolen solmsi marchali
GGTAATAGCATAGGGTTTGGGCGACTAATACTCGCGAACTAATTTCCCGAACCTTCCCAAATTTTTTAGCCATGAAGCGGACAATAGAGGCTACAAATAGCCTAAAGTACGAGTGATTTCAGTCCTAAACTTTTGAAAATTTTATGGTAATAGCATGGGGTTCGGGTGACTAATACTGGCGAACTAATATCCCGATACTCAACAAACTTTTTGCATATGTATGGGGCAGTACAGGCTACAAATAGCCTAAAGTACGAGTGATTTCAGTCCTAAACTTTTGAAAATTTTATGGTAATAGCATGGGGTTCGGGTGACTAATACTGGCGAACTAATATCCCGATACTCAACAAACTTTTTGCATATGTATGGGGCAGTACAGGCTACAAATAGCCTAAAGTACGAGTGATTTCAGTCCTAAACTTTTGAAAATTTTATGGTAATAGCATGGGGTTCGGGTGACTAATACTGGCGAACTAATATCCCGATACTCAACAAACTTTTTGCATATGTATGGGGCAGTACAGGCTACAAATAGCCTAAAGTACGAGTGATTTCAGTCCTAAACTTTTGAAAATTTTATGGTAATAGCATGGGGTTCGGGTGACTAATACTGGCGAACTAATATCCCGATACTCAACAAACTTTTTGCATATGTATGGGGCAGTACAGGCTACAAATTGCCTAAAGTACCAGTGACTTCAATCCTAAACTTTTGAATATTTTATGGTAGTAGCAAGGAG
>NW_011949935.1:0-422 GCF_000503995.2 Ceratosolen solmsi marchali
CTCGGTCTGATGAAGCCTTTCTCTAAGAGATCACTCAACTGTTCCTTCAGCTCTTTCAACTCTGCGGGCGCCAACCGGTAAGGAGCTCTAGAAATCGGGGCGGTACCGGGCGCCAACTCAATACTGAAGTCGATCTCGCGTCGAGGAGGGAATCCAGGAATCTCATCTGGAAACACGTCGGGAAACTCTCGAACAACGGGGATGTCGCGCAACTCTAATCGCTGCTCCTGGGAACTATCAAGTGCATAGATCATGAATCCTGCATTACCTAGCGATAGCAGGCTAAACATCTCCATAGCGGACACTAGGGGAATCTTCGACCTCGAATCCGTGCCGTAGAAATCCCACCTCTCACCCGTATCAGGGCGAAATCTCACCACACCATGGAAGCAATCAACGGTAGCCTTATAGCTAGATAACAC
>NW_011949334.1:0-704 GCF_000503995.2 Ceratosolen solmsi marchali
ATTTTATGGTAATAGCATCGGGTTTGGGCGACTAATACTGGCGCACTAATATCCCGATCCTTACAAATTTTCTGTCCATGAAGCGGACAGTAGATCCTACAAATAGCCTAATGTAAGAGTGATTTCAGTCCTAAACTTTTGAATATTTTATGGTAATAGCATGGGGTTTGGGCGACTAATACTGGCGCACTAATATCCCGATCCTTCTCAAATTTTTTGTCCATGTATGGGGCAGTACAGGCTACAAATAGCCTAATGTAAGAGCTATTTCAGTCATAAACTTCCGAACATTTTATCGTATTAGCATGAGCTTTGGGCGAGAAATACTGGCCAACTCATATCCCGATCCTTACCAAATTTTTTGTCCATGTATGGGGCAGTACAGGCTACAAATAGCCTAATGTAAGAGCTATTTCAGTCATAAACTTCCGAACATTTTATCGTATTAGCATGAGCTTTGGGCGAGAAATACTGGCCAACTCATATCCCGATCCTTACCAAATTTTTTGTCCATGTATGGGGCAGTACAGGCTACCAATCACCTAAAGTATGAGTGATTACAGTCATAAACTTCCGGACATTTTATCGTATTAGCATGGGCTTTGGGCGAGAAATACTGGCGACCTAGTAGCCAGATTTCAACCAAATTTTTTGGTTATACAGCGGACAGTACAGGCTACAAATAGCCTAAAGTACGAGTCATT
>NW_011950611.1:0-223 GCF_000503995.2 Ceratosolen solmsi marchali
GAGCCCGATCCTTCCCAAATTTTTTCTCCCTGTAGGGGAAAGTTCGGGCTACAAATAGCCTTAAGTGGGAGTGATTTTAGTCATAAA
The DNA here is from genome assembly GCF_000503995.2 of Ceratosolen solmsi marchali. Lineage (NCBI taxonomy): Eukaryota > Metazoa > Arthropoda > Insecta > Hymenoptera > Agaonidae > Ceratosolen > Ceratosolen solmsi. The sequence goes on from NW_011950611.1 coordinate 88, forward strand.
TTTCCGAATATTTTATGGTAATAGCATAGGGTTTGTGCGACTACTACGGGCGACCCACGAGCCCGATCCATTCCAAACTTTTTCTCCATGTAGGGGACAGTGCATCCTGCAAATAGCTTAAAGTACGAGTGATTTC
>NW_011949943.1:0-416 GCF_000503995.2 Ceratosolen solmsi marchali
TGCGACAAATACGGGCGACCCACGAGCCCGATGCTTCCCAAATCTTTTCTCCATGTTGGGGAAAGTACAGGCTTCAAATAGCCTTAAGTGCGAGTAATTTCAGTCCTAAGCTTCTGCATATTGTAAGGTAATATTATATGGTTTTGGCGAAAAATACTCAGGACCTAAGAGCCCGATACTTCCCCAATTTTTTGGCCATGTAGGGGACGTTGCAAGCTGCAAATAGCATAAAGTACGAGTGATTTCAGTCTTAGACTTCTAAATATTTTAAGGTAATATTATATGGTTTGGCTTAAAATACTCGTGACCTAAGAGCCCGATACTTCCCAAATTTTCTCGCCATGTAGGCAACAGCGCAGGCTGCAAATAGCATATCTCTCGTACTTTATTCTATTTGCAGCCTGCACTGTTGCCTA
>NW_011950771.1:0-207 GCF_000503995.2 Ceratosolen solmsi marchali
GTTTATAACTGAAATCAGTCGGAACTTAGGATATTAGTAGCCACTGATGTCCTCCACATGCACAAAAGTTTGGGAGGAATCGGGCAATTAGGTAGCCAGTATTTGTTGCCCAAATCCTATGCTATTACCTTAAATTATTCGGAAGTTTATAACTAAACTCACTAGTACTTTAGGATATTTGTAGCCAGTGATGTCCTCAACATGTAC
>NW_011950256.1:0-278 GCF_000503995.2 Ceratosolen solmsi marchali
ATTTTCTTATTAAATCAATCCCTTTAATTTTATCAAAAACAATTCCTAAATCAATTTCAGGGGTTAAATATACATGAAAATATCCTCAAAAAATTCTAATAAAAAAAAAAAATTCAGAAATAATAAATAAAAATATTCCAAATTTAAAACCCATTTTAACTTTTTTCGAATGAAACCCTTCACACCTTTCTTTTAAAATATCTTTAAACCAACAATATAATAAAATACCTGTTAAACTAATTCTAATATATATAAATATATTATTTTTATATTTAAAT
>NW_011949960.1:0-407 GCF_000503995.2 Ceratosolen solmsi marchali
AATATTACCTTATAATATTCGGAAGTTTATGACCGAAATCACTTGTACTTTTTGCTATTTGTAGCCTGAACTTTCCCCTACATTGCGAAAAAATTTGAGAAGGATCGGGCTCTTAGGTCAGGAGTATTTTTAGCCAAATCATATAATATTACCTTACAATATGCAGAAGTTTATGACTGAGATTACTCGCACTTAAGGCAATTTGTAGCCTGTACTTTCCCTTACATGGCGAAAAAATTTGAGAAGGATCGGGCTCTTAGGTCAGGAGTATTTTTAGCCAAATCATATAATATTACCTTACAATATGCAGAAGTTTATGACTGAGATTACTCGCACTTAAGGCAATTTGTAGCCTGTACTTTCCCTTACATGGCGAAAAAATTTGAGAAGGATCGGGCTCTTAGGTC
>NW_011950370.1:0-254 GCF_000503995.2 Ceratosolen solmsi marchali
TCGTACTTTAGGATATTTGTAGCGACTGATGTCCTCTACATATACAATGAAGTTGGGAAGGATCGGACTATTAGGACGCCAGTATTTGTTGCCCAAACCCTGTGCTATTACCTTAAATTATTCGTAAGTTTATACCTGAAATCACTCGTACTTTAGGATATTTGTAGCCACTGAAATCGTCTACAAGTACAAAGAATTTTGGAAGGATCGCACTCTTAGATCGCCAGTATTTGTTGCCCAAATCCCACGCTCTA
>NW_011950560.1:0-228 GCF_000503995.2 Ceratosolen solmsi marchali
GGGAAGTATCAGGATATTAGTTCGCCAGTATAAGTCACCCGAACCCCATGCTATTACCATAAAATATTCGGAATTTTATGACTGAAATCACTCATACTTTAGACTATTTGTAGCCTGTACTGCCCCATACATATACAAAAAATTTGGGCAGGATCGGGATATTAGTTGGCCAGTATTACTCGCCTAAACCCCATGCTACTACCATAAAATATTCAAAAGTTTGGGATT
>NW_011949964.1:0-400 GCF_000503995.2 Ceratosolen solmsi marchali
TATTTGTAGCCACTGATGTCCTCCACATGCACAAATAAACACAAAACACTACGAATATCTTAAGGTACCAGTGATTTCAGTCATAAACTTCCGAATAATTACGGTAATAGCATAGGATTTGGGCAACAAATACTGGCGTCTAAATAGTCCGAGCCTTCCCAAATTCTTTGAACATGTAGAGGACATCAGTGGCTACGAATATCCTAAAGTACGAGTGATTTCAGTCATAAACTTCCGAATAATTTAAGGTAATAGCATAGTATTTGGACAACAAATACTGGCGTGCTAATAGCCCGATCATTCATAAATTCTTCGTACAAGTAGAAGACATCAGTGGCTACGAATAGCCTAAGGTAAGATTGATTTCAGTTATAAACTTTCGAATAATTTAAGGTAATAG
>NW_011949840.1:0-483 GCF_000503995.2 Ceratosolen solmsi marchali
GCTATTTGTAGCCTGCACTGTCACCTACATGGCGAAAAATTTTCGGAAGGATCGGGCTCGTGGGTCATCAGTATTTTTCGCCAAAACCATATAAAATTAGCTTAAAATATTCGGAGGTTTATGATTGAAATCACTGGTACTATATGCTATTTGTAGACTACAATGTCCCATACATGGCGAAAAAATTTGGGAAGGATCGGGCTCTTGGGTCACGAGTATTTTTCGCCAAAACCATATAATATTACCTTATAATATTTATGACTAAAATCACTCGTACTTTATGCTATGTGCAGCCTGCACTGTCCCCTACATGGCGAAAAATTTTGGGAAGGATCGGGCTCGTGGGTTACTCGTATTTTTCGCCAAAACCATATAAAACTAGCTTAAAATATTCGGAGGTTTATGATTGAAATCACTCGTACTATATGCTATTTGTAGGTTGTACTGTCCCCTGCATGGCGAAAAAATTTGAGAAGGATCGAG
>NW_011950183.1:0-296 GCF_000503995.2 Ceratosolen solmsi marchali
ATTGGGTCGCCAGTATTTGTCGCCAAAACCCCATGCTATTACCTTAAAAGATTCGGAAGTTTATGAATAAAATGACTCGTACTTTAGGCTATTTGTAGCCTGTACTGCCCCATACATATACAAAAAATTTGGGAAGGATCGGGATATTAGTTGGTCAGTATTAATCGCCCGAACCCCATGCTATTACCATAAAATATTCAATAGTTTAGGACTGAAATCACTCGTACCTTAGGCAATTTGTAGCCTGTATTGTCCCATTCATATACAAAAAATTTGGTAAGGATCGGGATATTAGT
>NW_011949760.1:0-534 GCF_000503995.2 Ceratosolen solmsi marchali
TGACAAATATTGGCAACCTAATAGCTCGATCCTTCCCAAATTGATTGTGCATGTAGCAGACAATACAGGATACAAATAGCCTAAAGTACGAGTAATTTCAATCATAAACTTTCGAATGTTTTATGGTAATGGCATAGGGTTTAGGTGACAAATACTGGCAACCTAATAGCCCGATCCTTCCCAAACTTTGTGTCCATGTAGGGGACGGTACAGGCAACAAATAGCCTAAAGTATGAGTAATTTCAGTCATAAACTTTCGAATGTTTTAAGGTTGTGTCATAGAGTTTTGGTGACAAATATTGGCAACCTAATTACCCGATCCTTCCCAAATTTTGTGCATTATGGAAACAATACAGGCTAAAAATAGCTTAAAGTACCAGTAATTTCAGTCAAAAACTTTCGAATGTTTTAAGGTTATGTCATAGGATTTTGGTGACAAATATTGGCAACATAATAGCCCGATCCTTCCCAAATTTTACGTGCATGTAGGGGACATTACAGGCTACAAACAGCCAAAAGTATGAGAAATTTCAA
>NW_011948466.1:0-257 GCF_000503995.2 Ceratosolen solmsi marchali
CCAAATTCTTTGTACATGTAGAGGACATCAGTGGCTGCAAATATCCTAAAGTACGAGTGATTTCAGTCATAAACTTCTGAATAATTTAAGGTAATAGCCTAGGATTTGGGCAACAAATACTGGCGTCCTATTAGCACGATCCTTCCCTAAATTTTTGTACATGTAAAAGATATCAGTGGCTACAAATATCCTAAAATACGAGTGATTTCAGTTATAAACTTCCGAATAATTTAAGGTAATATCATAGGATTTGGGCG
>NW_011948466.1:416-669 GCF_000503995.2 Ceratosolen solmsi marchali
CTAATAGCCCCATTCCTCCCAATTTTTATGTGCATTTGGAGGACATCAGGGGCTACAAATATCCTAAAGCACGAGTGATTTCAGTCATAAACTTCTAAATAATTTAAGGTTATAGCGTAGGAGTTGGGCAACAAATACTGGTGTCCTAATAGCCCGACTCCTCCGAATTTTTTTGTGCATTTGGAGGACATCAGTGGCTACAAATATCCTAAAGTACGAGTGATTTCAGTCATACACTTCCGAATAATTAAAG
>NW_011948466.1:845-48065 GCF_000503995.2 Ceratosolen solmsi marchali
ACGAGCCTTCCTAAATTCTTAGTATATGTAGAGGACATCAGTGGCTACAAATATCCTAAAGTACGAGTGAGTTCAGTCATAAAATTCTGAAAAGCTAAAGGTAATAGCATACGATTTGGGCAACAAATACTGGCGACCTAATAGTCTGATCCTTCCTAAATTTTTTCTACATGTAAAGGACATGAGTGGCTACAAATATTCGGAAGTTTATGACAGGAATCACTCGTACTTCAGGCTATTTCTAGCCTGTAGTGTGCCCTATATGGAGAAAAAATTTGGGAATTTTCGGGCTATTAGGTCGCAAATATTTGTCAGACAAACCCTATGCTATTACCTTAAAATTTTCGGAAGTTTATGAGTGAAATCACTCGCACTTCTGGATATTTGTAGCCTGTACTGACCCTTATCCGAGCAAAAATTTTGGGAACGATCAGGCCAGTAATTCGCGAGTATCTGTCGCCAAAACCATAAAATATTAACTTAAAATATTCGGAAGTTTATAACTAAAATCACTTGCACTTTAGGCTATTTGTCGCCTGTCCTGTCCCCTATCTGTGCAAAAATTTCGGAAGTTTATGACTGAAATTACTCGTACTTCTAGTTATTTGTAGCCTGTACGGTGCCCTATATGGAGTAAAAATTTGGAAATTTTTGGGCTATTAGGTCGCAAGTATTTATCGGCAAAACAATTTTAATATTTCCTTAAACTATTCGGAAGTTTATGAGTAAAATTACTTGCACTTTAGGCTATTTGTCGCCTGTCCTGTCCCCGATCTGTGCAAAAATTTCGGAAGTTTATGACTGAAATTACTCGTACTTCTGGTTATTTGTAGCCTGTACTGTGCCCTATATGGAGAAAAAATTTGGGAATTTTCGGGCTATTAGGTCGCAAGTATTTGTCCCACGAACCCTATGCAATTACCTTAAAATATTCAGAAGTGTATGAGTAAAATCACTTGCACTTTAGGCTTTTTGTAGCCTGTATTGTCCCCTATCTGGGCAAAAATTTTGGGAACAATAGGGCCAGTAAGTCGCGAGTATTTGTCGCCGAAACCATATAATATTACTTTAAAATATTCGGAAGTTTATGACTGAAATCACTCGTACATGACGATATTTGTAGCCACTGATGTCCTCTACATATACTAAGAATTTAGGAAGGCTCGTACTATTAGGTCGCCAGTATTCGTTGCCTAAATCCTACGTTATTAACTTAAATTTTTCGGAAGTTTATGACTGAAATCAATAGTGCTCTAGGATATTTGTAGCCACTGATGTCCTCTACATATACTAAGAATTTAGGAAGGCTCGTGCTATTAGGACGCCAAAATTTGTTGCCTAAATCCAACGCTATTACCTTCAATTATTCAGAAGTTTATGTCTGAAATCACTCGTTCCTTAGGATATTTGTAGCCACTGATGTCCTCTACATATACTAAGAATTTAGGAAGGCTCGTGCTATTAGGACGCCAAAATTTGTTGCCTAAATCCAACGCTATTACCTTCAATTATTCAGAAGTTTATGTCTGAAATCACTCGTTCCTTAGGATATTTGTAGCCACTGATGTCCTCTACATATACTAAGAATTTAGGAAGGCTCGTGCTATTAGGACGCCAAAATTTGTTGCCTAAATCCAACGCTATTACCTTCAATTATTCAGAAGTTTATGTCTGAAATCACTCGTACTTTAAAATATTTGTTGCCACTGATGTCCTCCACATGCACATAAAATTTGGGAGGAATAGGGCTATTATATCGTCAATATTTTGTGCCTAAATCCTACGCTATTACCTGAAATTAATCGAAAATCTATGACTGAAATCACTCGTTCTTTAGGATATTTATAGCCTGTGCTGTCCTCTACATGGTCAAAAAATTTGGCAGGAATCGGGCTATTAGGTCGCCAGTATTTGTAGCGCATACACTATGCTATTACCTTATAATATTCGGAAGTTTATGACTGAAATCACTCGTACTTTTGGATATTTGTAGCCACTGATGTCCTCTATACGTACGAAAAATTTAGGAAGGATCGGACTATGAGGTCGCCAGTATTTGTAGCGCATACACTATGCTATTACCTTAAATTATTCGGAAGGAGGAATGGGGCTATTAGATCGCCAGTATTTGTTGCCCAAATCCTACGCTATTACCTTAAATTATTCGGAAGGAGGAATGGGGCTATTAGATCGCCAGTATTTGTTGCCCAAATCCTACGCTATTACCTTAAATTATTCGGAAGGAGGAATGGGGCTATTAGATCGCCAGTATTTGTTGCCCAAATCCTACGCTATTACCTTAAATTATTCGGAAGGAGGAATGGGGCTATTAGATCGCCAGTATTTGTTGCCCAAATCCTACGCTATTACCTTAAATTATTCGGAAGGAGGAATGGGGCTATTAGATCGCCAGTATTTGTTGCCCAAATCCTACGCTATTACCTTAAATTATTCGGAAGGAGGAATGGGGCTATTAGATCGCCAGTATTTGTTGCCCAAATCCTACGCTATTACCTTAAATTATTCGGAAGGAGGAATGGGGCTATTAGATCGCCAGTATTTGTTGCCCAAATCCTACGCTATTACCTTAAATTATTCGGAAGGAGGAATGGGGCTATTAGATCGCCAGTATTTGTTGCCCAAATCCTACGCTATTACCTTAAATTATTCGGAAGGAGGAATGGGGCTATTAGATCGCCAGTATTTGTTGCCCAAATCCTATGCATTTACTTGAAATTATTCGAAAATCGATGACTGAAATCACTCGTTCTTTAGGATATTTGTAACCACTGATGTCCTCCACATGCACAAAGACTGATATCACTCGTACTTAAGGATATTTGCATCTACTGATGTCCTCTACATGCACAAAAAATTTGGGAGGAATGGGGCTATTAGATCGCCAGTATTTGTTGCCTAAATCCTATGTTATTACCTTGAATTATACGGAAGTTTATGGCTGAAATCACTCGTACTTTAGAATATTGGAAGCCACTGATGTCCTCCACATGCACAAAGACTGATATCACTCGTACTTAAGGATATTTGCATCTACTGATGTCCTCTACATGCACAAAAAATTTGGGAGGAATGGGGCTATTAGATCGCCAGTATTTGTTGCCTAAATCCTATGTTATTACCTTGAATTATACGGAAGTTTATGGCTGAAATCACTCGTACTTTAGAATATTGGAAGCCACTGATGTCCTCCACATGCACAAAGACTGATATCACTCGTACTTAAGGATATTTGCATCTACTGATGTCCTCTACATGGTGAATAAATTTGGGAGGAATCGGGCTATTAGGTCGCCAGTATTTGTTGCCCAAATCCTCTGCTATTACCTTGAATTATTCGGAAGTTTATGACTGATATCTCTCGTACTTTAGGATATTTGTAGCCACTGATGTCCTCTATACGTACGAAATATTTAGGAAGGGTCGGACTATGAGGTCGCTAGTATTTGAAGCCCATACCCTATGCTATTACTTTTAATTTTTCGGAAGTTTATATCTGAAATCACTCGTTCTTTAGGATATTTGAAGCCACTGATGTCCTCTACATGCACATAAAATTTGGGAGGAATGTGGCTATTATATCGCCAATATTTGTTGCCCAAATCCTATACTATTACCTTAAATTATTCGGAAGTTTATATCTGAAATCACTCGTTCTTGAGGATATTTGAAGCCACTGATGTCCTCTACATGCACATAAAATTTGGGAGGAATGTGGCTATTATATCGCCAATATTTGTTGCCCAAATCCTATACTATTACCTTAAATTATTCGGAAGTTTATATCTGAAATCACTCGTTCTTTAGGATATTTGTAACCACTGATGTCCTCCAAATGCACATAAAATTTGGGAGGAATGTGGCTATTATATCGCCAATATTTGTTGCCCAAATCCTATGCTATTACCTTAAATGATTTGGAAGTTTATGACATAAATCACTCGTACCTTACGATATTTGTAGCCACTGATGTCCTCTACATGCACATAAAATTTGGGAGGAATGTGGCTATTATATCGCCAATATTTGTTGCCCAAATCCTATGCTATTACCTTAAATGATTTGGAAGTTTATGACATAAATCACTCGTACCTTACGATATTTGTAGCCACTGATGTCCTCCACAGGCACAAGAAATCTGGGAGGAATTAGGCTACTAGGTCGCCAGTATTTGTAGCCCATGCACTATGCTATTCCCTTAAATTATACGGAAGTTTATAACAGAAATAACTCGAACCGTAGGATATTTGTAGCCACTGATGTCCTCCAAATGCACATAAAAATTGGGAGGAATGGGGCGATTAAGTCGCCAGTATTTGTGGCCTAAATCCAACTTTATTACCTTAAATTATTCAGAAGTTTATGACTGAAATCTGTCGTCCTTTAGGCTATTTGTACCCTGTACGGTCCCCTATATGGAAGAAAAATTTGGGAAAGATTGGGCTCTTGGGCCGCCTGTATTTGTGACAGAAACCCAGTTTTATGGTAGCAGCATTTGGTTTGTGCGAAAAATACTGGTGACCCAATAGACCGACCCTTTCCAATTTTTTTCTCCACGTAGGGGAGAGTACAGGCCACAAATAGCCTAAAGTGGGAGTGATTTCAGTTATAAACTACCTAATATTTTAAGTTATTGGCATAGGGTTTAGATACAAGTACTGGCGACCTATATATAATTAGCTCGATCCTTCCCAACTTTTTCCCAAATTAGTTGTCCATGTAGGGGACAGTACAGGCTACAAATAGCCTATGATACGAGAGATTTCAGTTACAACTACCGAATATTTTCAGTTAATAACATAGGGATTCGGTGACAAATAGTGGCGACCTAATAGCCCGATCCTTCCCAAAATTTTTGCACACGTAGGGGACAGTACAGACTGTAAATAGCCCGAGTACGATTGATTTCATTTATAAATTTCCCAATATTTTAAGGTAATAACATAGGGAATCGATGAGAAATACTGGCGACCTAATAGCTCGATCCTTCCAAAATTATTTGTCCTTGTGGGGGATAGTACAGGCTGGAAATAGCTTAAAGTACAATTGATTTTAGTCATAACCTTCCGAATATTTTAAGGTAATAGCATAGGATTTGGGCGACAAATTCTGGCGACCAATTAGGCTGATCCTGACCAAATTTTTTGTGCATGTAGGGGACAGTACAGGCTACAAATAGCCTAAAGTACGAGTGATTTCAGTTATAAACTTCCCAATATGTTAACGTTTTGGCATAGGGTTTAGGTACAAATACTGGCGAACTAATAGCCTGATCCTTCCCGAATATTTTGTGCTTGTAGGGGACAATACAGATTATAAATAGCCTAAGGTACAGTGAGTTAAGGCATAAACTTCCGAATATTTTAAGGTAATATCATAGGGTTTGGGTGACAAATTCTGGCGACCTATTAGCCCGATCTTTCCGAAGGCTTTTGTCCATGTAGCGAGCCGTACAGGCTACAAATAGCCTGAAGTACAATTGATTTCAGTCACAATCTTCCGAATATTTTAAGGTAATGACATAGGGTTTAGGTACAAATACTGGCGACCTAATAGCCCGACCTTCTCAAGTTTTTTGTGCATATGGAAGACATTACAGTCTACAAATATCCTAAAGTAGAATTGATTTTAGTCACAAACTTCAGAATATTTTGAGGTAATAGCATAGGGTTTGAGCGACAAATTCTGACGGTCTATTAGCCCAATCCTTCTCAATTTTTTTGTGCATATGGAGGACAATACAGGTTACAAATAGCCTGAAGTACGAGTGATTTCAGTTATAAACTTCCTAATATTTTAACGTATTGGCATAGGGTTTAGGTACAAATACTGGCGACCAAATACTCCGATCTTTACCAAATTAGTTGTCCTTGCAGGGTACAGTACAGGCTGCTAACAGACTAAAGTACGAGTGATTTCTGTTATAAACATCCTAATGCTTTAAGTTATTTGCATAGGGTTTAGTTATAAATACTGGCGACCTAGTAGCCCGATCCTTCCCAAATTTTGTCCATGTAGGGGACAGTACAGGTTAAAAATAGCCTGAAGTACAATTGATTTCAGTCACAATCTTGCGAATATTTTAAAGTAATAGCATAGGGTTTGTGCGACAAAGCCTGGCGACGTAATAGCCCGAGCCTTCCCAAATTTATTGTCCATGTGGGAGTCAGTACAGGTTAAAAATAGCTTAAACTACAATTCATTTCAATCATAGACCTACGAATATTTTATTCTAATACCGTAAGGATTGAGCGACAAATTCTGGCGACATAATAGCCCGATCCTTCCAAAAGTTTTTGTGCTTGTGAAGGACATTACCTGCGACTAATAGCCTAAAGTACGAGTGATTTCACTTACACCATACCAAATATTTTAAGGTATGAGCATAAGGTTTAGGTACAAATACTGGCGACGTAATAGCCCGAGCCATCCCAAATTTATTGTTCATGTGGGAGTCAGTACAGGTTAAAAATAGCTTAAACTACAATTCATTTCAATCATAGACCTACGAATATTTTATTCTAATACCGTAAGGATTGAGCGACAAATTCTGGCGACATAATAGCCCGATCCTTCCAAAAGTTTTTGTGCTTGTGGAGGGCATTAGAGGCTACAAAGACCCTAAAGAACGAGTGATTTCAGTTATACACTTCCGAATATTTTAAGGTATTGGCATAGGGTTTAGGTACAAATACTGGCGACCTAATAGCGCGAGCCTTCCCAAATTTTTTGTCCATGTAGGGGGCTGTACAGGCTACAAATAATCTAAGCTACGACTGATTCAGTCATAAATCTCCGTATAGTTGATGGTATTGGCATAAGGTTTAGGTACAAATACTGGTGACCTAATATCCCGATCCTTCCGAAGGTTTTTGTCCATCTAGGTAATAGTACAGGCTGAAAATTGCCTAAAGTACGAATGATTTCAGGCATAACCTTCAGAATATTTTAAGGTTATAACATAGTGTTTGGGCGACAAATACTGGCGACCTAATAGCTCGATCCTTCCCAAATTCTTTGTGCTTGCAGAGGACATTACAGGCTATAAATAGCCTAAGGTAGGAGTGATTTCAGTCACAAACTTTTTAATATTTTAAGGTAATGTTATAAGGTTTGGGCGACAAATACTGGCGACCAAATATCCCGATCATTCCTAAATTTTTTGTGCACGTAGGAGATAGTATAGGCTACAAATAGCCTAAAGTACGAGTAATTTTAGTTATAAACTTCCGATTATTTTATGGTAATAGCAAAAGGTTTGGGCGACAAATACTGGCAACCAAATAGCCCGATCTCTTCCAAATTTTTTGTGCATGTAGGAGACAGTTGGCTACAAATAGCCTAAAGTAGGAGTAATTTCAGTCATATACTTTCGATTATTATAAGGTAATAGAATGGGTTTTGGGCGACATGATTGAGAATTATTATATTGTAGTAGTGTGAGTTCTTTCTTGAGCTCTTGATTATCTGAGATTTGAATTTCATTTCGGACTGGCGCAAGTGACACTGATGTGGGACGCACTACCCAATAATTATACTAAGTATAGAATGACAATGAGTACTTAACTGAATTTAACGTAGAATAATACTGAGAGCCAGACGTGTAGGTACTGACTAGATGTTGAAAGTACAGTGCGTAGCGCGTCAAGGGCTACTCTTAAATATTCACATAGGAGCTTGCGACGCCGGTGAGCGCATCGGTGCCTGTTCCTATGGCAATCAGTACGGTGACGTCACTCGAATCTTGCGTTGAGTGTTCATCGGTATTTCTAGTCGGATTAGAGTCTAATATTCGAGTATTTATCGTAGGGAAATTTACCGACTTCGCTGAATTGTGTTTATACGTCTTCCACTTTTGTCTTTCACCTAATACTGCTTCAATTCGGAACAATAGACAAAAAATTTGGGATGGATCGGGCTATTAGGTCGCCAGTATTTGTTGTCTAAACCCTGAGCTAGTAACCTAAAAGGTTCGGCAGTTTATGCCACAAATCACTTGTTTTTACGTCATTTGTAGCCACAGCTGTCCTTCTACATGCACAAAGTGTTATGGAAAAATCTATCAAATTATATTCATTAGAAAACTTTCACCAGCTATTATAACAAAGAATTATCAAACGGACATAAAATTCTAAGAAAATCTCGCCAAGGTTACTGAAGGCTCGAAAAGGTTAGTACATATAGAACATACTCGTAAACAGCCACTTTATTGCTCTTTATACTACAGACGTAGTAATTGTTTTGAATGCAATGAAGACCCTTGCGACTTACCATCAAACTCGGCTAAGTTGTTTACCAGAATATATTTTGAGGCTTAAATTATTTGAAAACAATTGAGTGAAGCTCGGCACGTGCCAGGTTCGGCAATCTGCGCTGCACGTGTGCTTTCAATGCCATTAGCAAGCAGGAACTTTACATACTCGTAGGGATTGGTAAGCTAGTGATCAAAGTACATGCAGAGATCCACTAACCAGGAGATGCATCAACTTCCATATTAATCCCTGTGTTTTTTGTGGTCAACGTAATGTTATCACTTCACCTACAAGAGGGGCGGACGACCACGCACGTTTGTTTTGCTTTGTGGTAAATCACTCTACCCAGGATGAGATCAAGATACTGCATGACTATGAGTACACTATCCGCGAAACCTCATTATATCTAGCTGGCCGATGGCAATGATCAACACAACTTCATAATTAAACGATTTCAAGAGCATCTCGTGTAGTGATACCTCCTATACAAGAAGCCGTTCAAGAAATCGCATCTTCACATTATATTCAAGACGATTTTACAACACCCATATGTAAATAGTGTAATAAATTGAATAATAAAAGCATAATTAGACAACTCACGACTCTTGTACAGCCCTTCCACCTAACTCTTTTTCGGGCGTCTGCTAGGGCAGGCGGCAAATTAAGCTATTGAAGCATTGGCAGTTCGAGCCAAGATATAATTTCGAACATAGATCCACAAAAAATTTAGGAAAGATCGCGCGATTACTTCGCCAGTTTTGTCGCCGAAACGTTGAGCTATTTTTATTATTTATTTCTTAACATAAAATGTTCAGAAGTTTATGACTTAAATCACTCATACTTATGGTGATTTGTAGTCACTGCTGTCCCCTATATACACAAATTTTTGGAAAGATCGGGATAATGGTTTGCCAGTATGTGTCGCCGAAACCCTAAACTATTAACTTAATATGTTCGAAAGTGTATGACTAAAATCACTCGTGCTTAACGTCGTTTATGGCCACTATTCTCCCCTACATGCACAACAGTTTCTGGAAAGATCGGGTTATGAGGTCGCCAGTTTTTGTCGCCCGAATCCTGAGCTATTAACTTACAATGTTAGAAAGTTTATGACTCAAGTCACTTGTCATCAATGCCTTTTGTAGCCACTGATGTCTTGTACATGTACAAAAAATTTTGTAAAGATCGGGCTATTAGGTCGCCACTAGTTCTTGCCCAAACTCTAAGCTATTAACTTAACATATTCGAAAGTTCATGACTCAAATCACTCGTACTTATTGTGCTCACTGCTGTCCCCTATATGCACAATTATTTTTGGAAACATCAGGCAATTAGGTCACACCTATTTGTCGCGGAAACACTGAGTTGTTAACTTAAAATGTTCGGAACTTTATGACGCAAGTCACTCGTATTTAAGGTCATTTGTAGCTACCGCAGACCCCAACATGTACAAAAAATTTTGCGCAGATCGGGCGGTTATGTCGCCACTTTTTGCCGGCCATACCCTAAGTTATTAACTTAAAATGTTCGGAAGTTTATGACTCAAATCACTGTCTTTCGGTTATCCAAATGCTGAACAATTTTATAAAAATGTTTAGGACATAATTTCTCGATATCAGGGTAATCTCTAGCCACTATTTGCCTCTGTATCTACCTCTATTTACTGATCGATCCATTGTTGCCGAAATTATCCTTAAAAGATTGAGGAATTTTATAATGATCGCGGGAAGTTTACGATGAAAACTTATATTAATTAACAATTTTAAAGATACATCATTTTGAACCAGCGGTATTTTCAATCAGTTTTCCTCATTTGTTCAATTCATCACGTTGTACAAAAAAAAAATAAAGAATTGCTTAAAGTGCAAATATGGTGAAAAAAAATTTTCAAATATGAACCAAATAAGATAAGCGATAACCCATGTTTTTATTACATTATCTCAATTGAAACCACATAAAATATTTCCTGAACATGAAAAAATCTGATGAAACATATATTACACAAAATGAACAGAAGTTGATTATATTACGATATCGTCTTTCTACATTAATATTATAAACTTTTTAAACAATATTACTATATTTATAATCTTATTAACCAGTTTTAAATATCTGAAGAATCGTATAGCTATCGTGTACACAGTATGTATTGATGAAAAAACATGCATAAATAATATTTTTACAAAAAATTCTCATTACAACATATTCATATACAGAGAAAAGGAAGAAGGACGTAGATACATATATATATATATATATATATATATATATATATATTTATGTATATTAATAGAAATATATGTTTTAGTAAATATTTATTGAAAAAATTATTCTCACTTTATTTTATGTAAATAATTATTTATTATTAATATTTAATTTTGGAAATAAATCTAATTAATGTTTAATTATATCTTAAATTTTTTGTACGTGTCATTTTTTGACTAATTTGCTCTTCTTGTAAAAGCTGTTTACGAAACTGATTAACTTGATTTAATGCTTCATTTAACATATCACGTTGTTTTAACATAATTTCCTCCCATTTCTGTGCATAATCTGAAAAATATTAAGATTATATATTTCTTACAGCAATATACTTAATAATGATTACTGCATTTTTAAATAATTGAATTTATTATATGATATTGAAATAATATTTAAGGTATATTTTAAATAATAATATATTATCAACAATTTCTGAATAATTGATAAAAAATAGAGGTAAAACATATAAATTATGTATTACAAACAGTTTGATTTAATAAATTGCAAATATTTTCCTTATTTGATCTTTGTGTTCAATATACTTAATTATACGTACTGTGCACGATGAAATTTTATATGATTATAATTTTATTTGTGGATTTGAACAGTTAGTGTATGTTGGAAACTGTTTTATTTCCTGGCTCGAACTGCCAATGTTTCGATAGCTTTAATTTACCGTCCGCCCTAGCGAGTGTTTGGGAAGGAGTTAAGTGGAAGGGCTGTAGAGTACAGTGTGTGCTTCTTTGATAAATATGGTTTATTATTAAAGTTTATTTACAATTATATTATTGATGTGTTGAATTTATGCGATGGAAGGTATATCCTATGTTTAATCACGAAGATGCACCAAGCTGTTGCTTGAACCTATTCCTGTGGTTGATGGTATATCTATCCCAGATGGTCATTGTTGATGGTGATTGTCCGGGATCAGACTAAAATCCTCCCTTTGATGGTGGATGGAAGCTTACCGGCAAGTGGAAGGGGCAATGCAATAATTCAATACTGCCTTTAGAGTGTAGTGTCTTTCCCGTTATTGAACATAAATAATATAATAAATAGTTGGATAGCGAGCCTGATGTGAAGAGCGCGTGATCGGTACTAGCAAGGGCGAGAGCGTTAAGCGCAGCTCCTTAAATATCCTAGTACAAGCTTGCAGATCCGGTGACTACCGGATCACTCTTGCCATGTCGATTGTTAGAGTGACGTCACCAGAGTCGAGCCTTGGGGAGTTCGTCGGAATTATAATGTAATATTCGAATATTTTGCGTAGTGAGGTTTTCCGATTTCGCAGAATTGTGTTTATGACTCAGCACGCAAATGTTTCTAAGCACAAGTGTCTTTACCTCTCCCACTTTGTATACCGCTTAAATCTGCTGTAATCCGTAACAGTGATGTTGTTGATCTTGTAAGGATCAGCAACTGATTATGCACACTCCTTATTAGTGAGTGTGATTTGTGCTATTAATAATAGCGTCATGCTAATATTGAAAGGATTAGCAATTATATGTATAGACTTTGCTTACTCAATACTTAATAAATATAAATAAATTTGTTTACTGCAGTAGCCTTAATCCGACCCTGTAATGAGTAGTTCACCATTATGAATGCTCCTTGTTGGTAATAAATTGTTGCTGAGTTTGCAGGAATCAGCAATGATTATGCACGCACCTGATCGCTGAGTATGTCTGGGATGGTCGGGGATGCGTCTTTTTTCTGTCATGGCGAGAACCTTGATGATCGACTATTCTTCATGGGTGAATAGCATGACTCACTGCCTCAAAGTCTGAAAGTCTTCTAATGAGCCTCGTCGTGTGTTTATATTAAATAGCTACGCGGCAGCTTTATTAGCTGACAACAAAGGGACGTATCCGACGTTTTCCGATCAATACAATTTTCAAAGTAAATATTCTCTAAACTGATCCCACTTTATCAGTTTAAAAACTTAATTTATATTCTCATTAAAACATTAAAAAATATATTAAAAATTTGTTTAATGTAATAATTTTGGTAGCAAAATATTAAATAATAAATAATTCATTAATAATGATTTTAGTAGCAATTATTTAAACAAATTTATTGGTTTTTGTTTTGCATATCTAACTCTTCTCCAATTTTACTGTGGATATCTTTAGATAAATTAATCTTTTATCCATATCAATTATATTTTTTATCGATCTTATATTTAAAAATAATTTTCATAGTTTTTGTTTTATATTGCTTATTTTTCAACTACGTATCATTAATGCTCTTTATTTTTTCCTGCTTAGTGATTGCAAAATTAATTAACGAAATAATGTTTTTATTTTAAATAAATGTTCATAATTTGTAAAAAATAACGGTGATGATAACCACCTAAACTGTCTTCTTAAATTTATTGTAAATATTTCATTACTGAACATTTACATCATTTTATTTAATAATTCTATAAAAATTTTAAATTGTTTATTCTAGTATCTTTTAATTTTATAACCTTATATATATATAAGTTTATAAAATTATATATATATACATAGTAATTTATTGCACAACCATAAACTATAAACAAATAATTTAGTAAGAGTTACACGATATTAAATAATGATTTATTTAAGACCCATACAGTTGAAACAAAAAATATTAAAGATGAATGTTAAATGAAATTATAAGATACTTTGATGATTTGTTATTTATAATAAACTAAATATATCATAATAATATATTTTTATTTATTAAAGTTTGGATATATGTATTTAATTTAAAAATGAAAGCGTTAATTAAAATCAAGAATTCATAAATCATTCAATATTTTTAAAAAATATGTGTATATTTATTCTTTTATGATTTTTATAATTAATTTTTTTTATTATTTTTTTTATTATATTATATATATATATATATATCTCGATTTGAAATATTATAATTGTGTGTATTTATGATTATATTAAGTTAATAAAATTATAATTCTATCAGAGGAAATACCTTATTGATGATTAATTGGTATTACTATTATCTTATATTTTATATAATATAATATATGGTATTAAGAATATTAACCATCTAGTTACATATCATTGTTAAAATTATATGTGATATTTAAATAAAAAAATTTATGGGATACTGCAGAAATTTTTAACCAAATATGTAATAGAGTAAAATCCATAACTACATAATATTTTTGGCTCTCTATTATTCAAGTACAATAATAGTATGTTCTGCAACATTAATTTTAATTTACAAATAATTGATCATAATTAGCATAATTATTTTATATAAATATCGTAATTGTAAATAAAACAATCATACATACACTATTTTTCAATTATTCATTTAAGTCATTAGAGTTTGATTAAATTTTATAACATTTAAGTTTTCTGGAAATTTTTAAATCAGATGATATATCCAAATACCTATTTTGAATAATTACATTTTTTATTGTTCTTTAATAAGAAATCTTTACACAAAAAAAATTATATTATTATTAACTAAAGTTTCATTATCAAACCAATTATGAGTATTATTTATATAAAATTATTAAAATATTTTGTAAAGAATCAAAAGAATTATAAAAAATGGAAACAAGCAAATTAAGTACAAAAAATAATAATAAAAAAATAAAACGTAAAAAAATATTAAATATAAAACTAATATAAAGGAATAATTTGAAAAACGTAAAAATTGATAAGAGGAGTTTCAGATATTAGATTCATTAAAAATAATAGAATAGATATTGTAATAATAGAATTTATATTTAAATATTTAATCTTAGTTTCAATCTAAATTAGTCTTAACAGCCTTGATATCGTTTTATAAAATAATTATAGAAATGATAAATGAATCCTCTGATATTTATAATAATATAAAAGAGAAAATTTTTTTAATAAACTATACTGTTTAATTATAAAAAATATAGATATTTTTTTTTTATAATATAATTTAAGGAATATTTTACATGATATTATGTCACTGATACTATAATAATTATACTTGTTTGCATTTGCTATAGTAGAAATAAACTATAGTAGAAAAGTGACATATGATTATATGAAGTACAAAGATCTATTAAAATATATTAACTTCGTAATGCAATACTAATCTAATTCGGGAAAATTTCTACCATAATCCTTTAAATAATCTCGAAAAATTGACAGTTAATTGAAAGTTTTTTTTTATGGGTAAAATACATGATTCATGCTCAATGATACATATTTTGCTTGTAAATATTTTGTCATTACACTGTAAAGGTATTATGAATTAATTTTGATAAAAGTTAATAAGAATTTATAGTGGATGACAGAATTTATTTATTTTAAACAATCATTTTGTATTGGTCTAAACAAATATCTGCATGTGAATCTTTTATCGTTAATAAACCAGGGAGATCAAACATAGTTTAATAATGAAATGTGGCACAATCTGACGTGTACCAGGATTCTTATTAATAAATGTCTAAAACATGAAATTTTAATTTAGTACCTTTTTTGAAAAATAACTGGCAGTAGTGTAGTTCTGAAAATAATAAAAACTACCTTGCTATTTATACACGTTGTACTATATTTTCAGTATAATAAAAATTTCATGACGATAATTGATTTTAAGTCATTAATTTAATTCATTTTTTAAAAGAGAACTTCTAAATTTATTTCCTCTGTTCAGCATTCGTAGTGTTATGAATATAGTATGTTAGCGAAATTTCCAAGCATTTTATAAAAAATTTAACAGGAAAAGATATATTTTAAAGTATAATGGTGTTGGTTTATATGAAATGATGTTAATTTTAAAGAAAATACCAACGAACTGGAGTCAGATCAATATCTTTCTACTACATAATTCAAGTTAGATTCAATGTTCAGATCAGCGAAAGTATTAATTCTTGTTTTCTATTTATTCATATTATATTATATGACTTGCAAAATAATGTAGTATCTGAAATTGCTTATAATACCTAATATTCTTCTTAACTTATGTAAGGACGTACGTTTTAACATAAATGTACAGTTATAAAATTATGAAGCAATATAATTAATTATAATTGCAATTATTTAGAAGGAAAAACTAAATTTCTAATGTATTTATGAGCTTTTTGAATATTGCAAAAATTATCTTCGATATGAATTTTATTTATTTCATTAAAAAATTCAATAATTTATTGATCATATGTTTATTTATTTTTCAGCATGCTACTAAACCATCTATACCTGTGAAATGTGAGTTTTTAAAATATTATAAAATATAAATGTATAAACAAATTAGATAATATTTTAATTAAATCTAACGGAGCAAAAAGAACATTTTTAAATATAAAATATTACTAATAAATATTTTTAAAAAAATATCAATAAATTGTTACTTTTCGTTTTGTGATCGAGTTCGATAATTATTCGAGTAACAGTTGAAAGTAGTCGAATATTACACTTTCATCTGTTCATGTGCGAGCCCGAATGATAATTTTTTTAGTCTATACCATCTTTATTGAAATATTAGTATCATTTCCGTAATTCTTTCTTCCCTTTACTTCTGTACTCATCTTATTAAGTTTTGGATTAGATAAAATTTGCTGTACTATTCATAAACATACGCCGATATTATATATTTTGTAGACTTAAAAAGTATCTTCATATTTTAATATAGTTCAATCAATCTTATATGATAAAATTTATTAATTTTGTATTTCAATTAATAAATAAAATAAAATAAAAGGAGATATTTGAGTATCACAAAAGAATTAAAAATATACAAAACGATTTATTTTAATCGAGATGTTAATATACATGAGTTTTGTTCCTTTAATCACGATTAGGATAGCGATTGCTAGCATTTTTACAAACATTCTTTCAATCATATTAATTTTTTTTATTTTGGTCACAATCAAATTACAATACATTGAATATAAATAAATTAGTATAAAATTATTCAATGATATTGTATTCGTTATATACAACGTATCATAGTGTTCGGAATTGAACCATTTATTCGAAGCCTTCGGTTCTCGGAAAGTTTAGAAGCCGTCTAGCCCTCGAATGTTTACATTTACTTTCTTAGAATTCTCGAACTTCCGACATGGCTGCTTAGCCTTCGCATAGCAAAGTCTAAACTTTGTTTCGAGTTAGTGTTAGTTAGAGCTAGTGTTATTCTAATAGAATATAATTCACTTTCTCCTACGAGAAGTGAATATAGAACAATAATTGTGTAATAATTGTCAATAAACAAAATAAACGATGTCCTAATCGAAGTTATATACTGTACATATTTAAGCCCTTCCACGTGTGTCCTTTCCTAAGCATCGCTGAAGCGAGCGACAAATAACTGAACTATTGAGCTTTTGGCAGTTTAAGCCAGAATAAAAAAGAACTTTCGAACATTTGGTCCTTCGAGCCGGATACAGTAGACAGTAGTGCATCTCACCAGTACCCTGCACACGTGTAACTTCAAAAATTCAGCAATACCTTGCATCAGTGCATTCTAGACAGCACGTGGTTCTACATTAAGGAGTAATCGGAGACTTACGAACCCCCTCTTCTCCTCATAGATTACCACGAATTAGCACTTATTCAAATTGGAAACCAGAAAGCTTCGACCTCCTACCTCACTGTAATACTCGATAATAAATACGGTAGCCAAGGAAGCTACAATGGATACAAAGAGTGTTAATAGTCTTAAAACCATCACACCAGCAAGGATGGATCTCTTCGAAGTGCGACATCTTCGCAACTGCCCATGAGCTCATTATAAAAGTAAAAACACAATTAAATCATATCACAATCTTGCAGAACCTTGCAGACAGATTTACCTCACTGTAACATGATGTCACATGATGGAAGAACTCTCTGATTCATACTCATACGCAGTTGATGTCTACAAGGTCTTCATCAAGGAACGCGCATACCTGGAAATGGTCAGCTGCTCAGTGCGATCACGAATATCTTAAAAACAACACCTTTGTAAAGGAGTCCTCACAATACTCCAATACCCGAGCAATCATCATCAACCTTCGCCAAAAATACAAAACCGAACATGACATAGGAGATGACGCGCCACTTGCGATATCTTTCAATCATAAAGCCGCATTCATAACCTCAACCACACACGTACTCGTTCAAAAGGCGCTAGTGTCGACGAACGAAACTTCGCGCCATTCACCATTCATATTCAACAATCGAGCTGCATAGATTATTGCACAGTTGTCTCCTCAACACATCACTTCAATCAAGAATTTAGTTCTACAAGTAATAATAGTAATACTAGTCAACCTTGTCATTAATAAATAACAGAATAAAAAGCATATACTTCAGCCATATCTTTATTGTATTATTATAATATCCCTTCCACTTGTGACCTGTCATCGCTATCACATAACACCCGTGGCCTCTGAGTTGTCAACGGCATCAAATTGTATCCGTCGAACCGGCCGTGATAAAACAAGTCGGAACGACGAGGTGCATTTTGTACACACTACAACTTCCAAGTAAGTCTTATCTCTAGTGTTAGATTCTTCACTTCACGGCCTAATTTACGGACCGCAACCAGTCTGAGTCCAAAAGCTTCCCGCGCATTCTCACTTTGCAAGACCAGCAATTCGCGTCATTCAATGGTGCGCAGTCCTCTAAGCTCTATCTCAGGTACGTGTTCACTCACACGAGGTGTAAATTGTTTTATAACATATCTCTTTTCACAGTTCATATTAAATCACTATTTGACACGTTTCGTCCGGAGGATCAAGAACTTCACAACCTTCTGGTTCTCCAATATAAGTATACTGCAACGACACAGTTATTATTTAGAACAATAAATGTTCATTTATAATCTTCTCGAGAATAATAATCTCTTAATTGGAAAGTAAATGGAATAAACAGCAATAAGAAATATATGTGTTAATTATTAAATCAGTGCATTAACCCCTGTACTTGCCCTACGCGTTCTCCCACACATCTAGCGGTTTTTCTTAGTTAATTCTAAACATTTTGGTCCTTCGAGTCGGATTAGTGGAGGTTAGTGTATTCATTTAGTATTAATACAATAGGAGAAACGGCTCACTAAACATGCTTCAACCAGCCGGGTTAGTGTATTATAACAGTATTCATACACAAGAAAAAGTGCTTGAACAAGAATAGTTCAGATAATTCCATAACTATTTATTATCCAAGGGCTACAAGGTAACAACAAGAAGCACTTGATCTACAAAACACTGTAAGTACCAATTTATAAATTTCCCTAACCATTGATAAAAAAGCAAGAAAATGTCGAATCCAGGGAAAACAGTGAAGAGATATCTGCTTCAACAAGAACCACTCGCAGTATTTTTCTTTCTCGTACCAGAGAAAGACTATCAAACGAACATGTTCTCAATGAAGTAGGACAAGTCAATAGGATTACAAAAATTAAAGCAAAAGGGTGTGACAGTCACCAGCTAGCTGTCGACCTACACATGCAAAGATTCCTGATTACCTGCTGCATATTCATAATTATATCGCATTTCTTATATTATTAGAAAATAGAGGTGATTATTGAAAATAATCATGTAAATATCATATAATAAATATATAATTTTATTAAAGACATTACCGAAGACAGTGAAATATTAGAAAATTATTTAAGTTATAAATAATATTAGTTACATAAATTAAGTAAAACTTAAAATTATATTAATCATGTATATATTGTAATGACGAAATTGCCATTTAGCAATGTTCTTTTTAACATCCACGCTGAATATTAACAATTTAAAGTTTAACTTGAAGGTTCCAAGTTTTAAACTACCATTAACGATTCGGCGAATTTGGATGACTTATAGATTAATCACGTTCGCTAGTCCCCCTAGCTCTCAAGTTTCTGTAAATAGTTGGGTACGAGAATTTTCGAGTATTTGTTGTTTTTATTTAAAATGCCCTATAATGTTTATATAGCCTTGACATAGTAACGTTGATGTGCATACTCCAAATTTCTTAAGCCATGTTTTTTCTTGGGATTCTTGAAACTTCTAATTTTCTTTTTGCGCCTCATGTAAGATTCCTGTATAGCAACATCGATGCTTTGTTGCCAGCTAAGTAAGCTGCCGCGCGGATGTTTAAGGGAAGCACACTACGCCTAGAGGGTCATTGTAAATTATTCAGACAAACAGCTACTCAGTCGTCAGCCAGTCACTCAAGAATCTATCGGCCAAGTCGAGTCAAGGAAGCGGTCGCAAGCCTTTCCAATACTAGTGCAGCCATTGCACACACTATCAGCAGCAATACTCAATGGAAGGATCTTCTCATTTTTCCACACTACAAGATAGCTTAGTTCAAGTTACCATCATGTGACAATACACGAAGAAATATGAAGAGACGACCTCCCACTCTCAGTGTAGTATTTCACCACCAAGCGTACTGCTTGAAGAGGATCCAGAGACTTACGACCTCATACCTCTACATGCAGTGCATGCCGACACTAAGTAACAACAACCAAGAAACGGCAAGATCTCACCGATTCTTATCCTCAACGTAGAATCATCATTACATGTGGTTGTAAAATAAACGGAACACCAAGCACGAAAGGGAAGACGTGTCGAAAATTGATTTCAAGCGCTACCCCCTCCACTTGCCCACACTTTTTCTCCCACCGTTCCAATTAGTGGTCTATGTCTAATTTTAAATATAATTCTTCCTTTTATAACGCACCACCTATACAATACTTGCTTATGGTCTCAGTTAGATGTTTGGAATCTTTGTATCTTTTACAACTGCAGATTGGGTTAATAAAACTACATTTTAATTTAACTCTCGTGATATCTATGACATATGCTATAACTTCTATGGTAATACAAATTATAATTTAATTCAACTCTTTTGATATGAATATTTACTACAGATAATATGGCATAATAATCTGAAGTATACTCTATCAATCGCATTTAACTTTTTCCAAAGACACTGTTAAACATTAGTTTCCATTTTTTATCCACTCTCTCTTGATTTATTTTGATTACATTTATACTTTACGGTGAGACCTAATGAATCTATGGATAGTAACTTAATAAAACATGGTAATAATTACGATATTATATAACATTGTTCATGAAATAAATTGTTTGTACTAGATTTTATATAGCCAATTCAATTTTTCAATTAATACAAAAAAAATTAATTTTCAGAAAAACTGTTAATTAAAAATAAATAATATAAATATATTATTTTAAAGACATAGAACATTGAGAAGTAAAGGCAACTATATATAACAATAATATATTATACAAAAGCTATGAGACAATTACTTTCAATGTGACAAACATTTACTTATAAAAGTTTGTATCTGCAATACTAAATTTAGGAAAGTAGAACCTTTTTTTTCGTATCGAAAATATATTGAATACAAATTTAAAATTAGTATTTAAATTGATTTAATTATAACTAAATTATAATTAAACACACAAGACTATTTCATAATTTTGCATGAATACGGATACAATTAGATTTACACAGCATGTTCGAATTACAGTAAAATTTCATTTTCGCAACTATAGAAAATCAAGCAATATGTATCAATTATGCTTTATACAACAATTTCTCGTTTACATATATAATTGTAAATAAAATTTTTTCTAATTAAAATAAATTTTACTTATTAAATAGTAAAACAGACGAAAAGTATTAAGAAAATACAAGAATTTAATTGTTAAGATAATAGGCTTTATTACGAATAAAAGTTTTAAAAAAATGTTCAGTTTTATAATTATTAATTAATCAAACCGATTTCAATTAGATATTTATTAATTATTATAAAATTTTATAATCAATTTATATACAATAATACACAATGAAAAAGTTAAAATAATACCTTCTTGGTCATAATCCACTTCATGTGTTATACTAAATATACTATGGGCATTATTTAAAAATTTTGATGTATTATCTACTACCAATTTATGTGTATCTAAAACTTCTTCTTCCAGTATTTGCAAAGCAGATACAGCTTCATGAAAGGTAAACAAATCTTGGGATAATTCTCCTTCCTAAAAAATTTTAATTCAATTTTATTATTTCCAAATGAATGCAGAAAGAATAATGATATATTAATTGTACATAATCTCAAATTTTATGTGAATAATAGTGTATACTAGTAATTATACTATTATTAAATAAAGTATATATACTATTAGACTATCTTGTGTATAAATAGTATAAGTTTTTCCCCAAATCTAGTAATTTACATGATAAATTACTAACCTCCATTCAAAAGTATTTATATGCATAAATATAATATAAAAATGTAAATTAAAATTATCTTTTAATATATATTGTTCGGAATTGGAGCATTTTTTCGAGGCCTTTGGTTCTCGGAAATTCACCAAGCCTTCTAGCCCTCGAATGTTTGTAAACATTTGACAATCAGAATTCATTGAATATTCTGAAAAAATTAAAATAAAAAAAAATCACAATTTTTTGACGAACTCCAAACTTAGATTCTCGAACGTTCTGCAAGGCTACTTAGCTTTCATATGGCAACATCGATTGAATTGTCGAATCACCAAAGACTTCGCTTTCGCCGAATTCTCGACTAGCTCAAAGCTTAGATTCTCGAACATTCTGAAAGCCTGTTGTTCTCCGCATAGCAGCACCTAAGCATTGTTGCTAGCTAGTTTAGCTGCTGCGCTGATACTTAAGGAAACGCACATCAAGACTCGTTATAATTATCACTCAGCAGTCACTCAGTACATAGTGTCAGTTATTCCTTTGAGGCAGTTACTCGTCCTGGCCAGTCATCCACACCCTAGCCACACCATTAAACGAAATTTACAGAAAGTCACGCAACACACGCTCTCTCAGTGCAGCCATTGCAAGAAACGCTCGTTCAATTCTCCAGTGCGCACGGTTAACCAGTCAAGGGCTGATTGTCATTTTAGGAAGTAGTCGACTTCACAGAGCATGGTATCTTACCCTTCTACACTCGAACGTATATCATCTGTCTTCATTGAGAATAACTTGCTCACAGACATTCCCATAATCTTCATATAAGTATGGTCGACTCTCCCTGCTAATCCTTACGATGTTAACACAGGCAGTAAATAGTCCCATACTCCCTTTACTACTACAACTACAACTACAACTACTCACTCATTAGGCATATGTACGAATTCGCTACGTTCGGTAAAGTAAATGGAATATTTACTTTCCATACTTCAAGCAGTATGTACTCCCCCCTTCCCGCTGTCGACAAGTTGTCATGCTGTCACCAGATGCGTCGGCGGCAACGAGAGCTCTTCTTGCCATGAAGACCAAGAGATGACTAGGCCCTTAATTAATTATAAAGCCATAAGAGGCACTGCCCTCGCTCTGTAAGGGAGGAGTCTCTGATTGGACGAAAAATAAGGGAAGGAGTTCAAGTGAAGTTCATTGTCACCAAATGTATTTATGGGGCGCATTTTTCAAGATTCAAACACTCTCGATACAATACTTATTCGAATACGTGTCAAGTGGAAGTCTATTAACACAGTTCAAGGCAAGTCGTTACACGTCCTACAAGAACGACGACATATCCCTGTATGTTCATTAACGCAGTTCAAGAAACCATCGTTACAAGTTCAAAAGTGCAGAATAATTCCAAGCTCATCGTCGAGGTCGCATCAACTGATGCGAGACTTACCGGCCTTACCCTCACCTAGTTCAAAGTCTGACGCTTATGAATCCACAGCGTGCCATTCAACGCTCGCAGAAAACACAAGTAGCAATATTCTTCATGAGGTAAAAGCCCTTCAAACTCTTACTTCCATCTAAATTTATTGCAGTACGCCAATATCAGGACAAGGTACGCTTGCTACGCTACGAGTATATCTCTCAAGTAACAACAGTAACATGTGTGGCCGTAAATCACAACTATAACCTCAATTACACACTCATCCAAACAGCGCGAGTGTCGACGAATCAAACCTCGCGCCATTCTGCGCTCATATTAAAATCATCACGCTGCATAGATAAGCGTATACGTTTGCCACCGCAATCACATTAATCCATCCCGAGTTATTTCAATAATAAATAATAGTTATACTAGTCAACCTTGTCATCAAATAAATAACAGAATAAACAGCATATACATCAACCATATTTATATTGTATTATTATAAATCCCTTCCACTTGTGACCTTACATCGCTACCACACAACACCCGTGGTCTCTGTGTTGTCAACGGCATCAATTTGTATCCTTCGAATCGGTCTTGGTAAAACAAGCCGGAACGGGGAATAGATTTTGTACAGATTAATATAAACAAAAATAAGTCCGGATACATTTGATTCATATTGAGGTCAAAAATTCATGATCGAGTAAAACAGGATTAATAGGCAATACAAAACAGATTGAATTTCAGTTTACCACAATTTTGATTTTTAATTAAAATTTTTAAATAAAATTGTACTATTATATTTATAGTAATTAAATAGTTTTCACATAACTTACATTTAAAGATATTAACTGAGCTAAATCGCTGTCAGACAACACACTATTATTGGGAATTTGATCATATTGAATACTTTTTTCATTATCGAGTGATGAAGATTTTATTTCTGTAGGATCAGTGACAGCAAGTTCCTTTACTCTATCAGCATATCGAAGTGTATTTAATGAATGTTCGCAGGAAGTCATTCCAGGACTTATCATTGCAATCTATATTAAAACACAATAATTAAATATATATATATATATATATATATACACATGCACACGAAATACATTATACTTTAAACATACGTGTATATACAACAAACATATATATGTGTATCCTTAATTATATTTAGTTTAATTAATATTTAATTTAATAATATAATAATAATATAATATAAATTTAAGTTTAATTAATAATATTTAGCTTAATTAGCTTTAGTTCGCTATTGAAATTTAAATATACTATATATTTATATATATGTATGTATGTGTGTAAACAGTATTATTAAAATTATTTTATAATTATTTAATATTTACTTAATTAAAAAATAAATGAATTGAATATATATTTTTATAAATTTAAAAAAATTATCATAGGTTCCTGGGAGTAAAAATATATATATAAATAAAAAATATTTTTTTTTAGCAATGGAATCAATGATCTTACAAAATTATTTAGCAATATAAACATACGACTAATTTTTCAAAGAAATCTGAAATAACTTTATTATTTAATAAGATAAATTTCGATTTGAGGTTAAGATCAATAATTAAAAATGCTAGAAGGCTACAACGTACATTAAAAAAAAAAAAAAAAAAATTTAGGATTTTGAATGAAGAAAATAATGAAATCTTTCCCGTTTATTTCTAATTTAATTATCAATGGCTTAATGAACAATTCATTTTTAATTTGATCTCTATTAATATTAAAAATATTGGTAATGATATCATTGTAATGGATATATCGATATTACATTTCTACTTCGATAGTATGATATTAAAGTAGTTAAAAATATACTAATTTAATTGCAAATAAATGCATGAAATCAATGTATAATTTAATTATAAAATAAAATAAATAATATTAAAAACTTAAAATACAATACAAAAATTTACTAAGGTTATGTTTAGTATACCTCAAATTTGAGATAATATACCTAAATACGTCTATTCGAAGTTAAAGTAACAAAAAGATATTAAGAACAAAGTGGTGGATTAAAATAGTTAATTAAACAATCAGAATAAACACATTAAATTGCAACATAGGATTTTGCCTAGTATTATTTTATATATGCTGACATAGCATTGTACTGCGTATAATGTGCACATTTAATATTTTTAGAACATAGAGTTTATGCAATACAAATTCCATAGATTTTAAATGCCATAAGGAATCAAACAATATATTTTAAACTCTGTAATATAGAATTATAATTCAGTTTAGACTTGTTATTACCCTTTTAAATTTTGCTAAGAAATGTATAATTTATAATTCCAAATACTTCCTTATTTATGATTTAAGAACTTGTATAACTGTAGTTAGTTCGATTTTCATAAAATTTTCTGAAAATGTAATGATTTATCATCTTGTGTAATTGGAATATATTTAAGTTTGACTAAATAATTAAATATGAATATATTCGTTATATAACTTAGTATAAGGTTTTAGAAATAAAAAGGACTAATCTTAATAATTACAATGAACATAAATTTATGATTAAATGTTATTAGAAAATATTTCTATTTTTTAACTAATAATTTACTTTATAAAAATATCAGGCATAACGAATATATATTTTATATATAAATTATAATTTTTGTCTTAATTTAAGATAGGTTTAACATATCCCATTTATTTTGTATTTTATGAATTTTTAATTCAGGCTTTCAACTTGTCATTAGTCTTTATGCTTTATGGATCATTCAATAAATATTTGGGAAAAAAATATAATAATTTTTATTAAATACTTTAAAATTTTTATACAATGTCATATAATGAATATTTTTAATACTAGTAATTTTTATTTAAATATTTGAGATTTTATCTTTTCTTAATTTTGAAGGTTTATATTAAAGAATTCAACTTATTAATATATTTTTTATTTAAGCTTCCAAAAGATATATTTATATTCCACAATGAGATAGGTATATATTCCGTAAAGTTCGTTCATTAGGTGAATATGTCGCTATTTACTGTTAATACACGTTTATATAGTTGAAAAAATAAACTACTTTACGATTTTAATTACTCCAAAAACTTAAGGGTGTTTTAAAACGTTATTTCGTTTTCATTAAATTCCTATTATCATATACATTAATGTCAGCTGTAAATATTAGTTCTTTAAAACTAAATTAGGAATTTATATATAAATACAAATAATCAAAATATAATTTAAAGAAATCAATTCATAACTCTTTTTAATATGAAAATGAAAATAAATGAATACAAAGTAATTGTCTGGGATCAGACTAAAAACCTCCTTAGATGTTGGGTGGAGGTGTTGCTGGTAAGTGGATCGGGCAATGCCATAATTCAATACTGCCTTTAGAGTGTAGTGTCTTTCCCTTTATTGAACATAAATAATATAATAAATAGTTGGATAGCGAGCCTGATGTGAAGAGCGCGTGATCGGTACTAGCAAGGGCGAGAGCGGTGAGGAGTGACTCTTGTGAGCCTTGCTGATGTCTTTCTTGATCGGCTGTGGTAATCCTTCAAAGGGTGGCCAAGTGCATTGTGTAAGGTCATGGGATTTAAGCACTAAGGATAATGACTTGAGTATGTAAACACGAACTGTAACCCAGTCTCTGGTATGTATTGACTGAATTATTAATGTGATGATGCCTAATGTTTGTATTGGTGATGTCCTGCCTATTCCATATGTTAATGGTTGATTTCTGAGGGTTTGATTGGTTTTTGTCGCTTTGTTAAATTGGCAGGATTTTGATTTAGTCAGCTGGTGTGTAAGGATAATTGAGTGTCTTCGGATGTACTGCTCCTCTCTTCGTAAGTAGTATCTTGGCTCGAATTACTACTGGTGATGCTAATCTCAATGGATCAAATATTTTGGCAATGTCAGAGAGGATGGTACGCTTTGAGACGGTGGCTGCTCGGGAGGCCAATTATGTTGAGAATGTGAAAACGTCTTCGGGTGGCTCCCATTGTAGTCTTAGAATTATGGTAGTATCCTCGTTTAAGTTTACTGACTGTTCGAGATTCTGTTGTGTCTTCATGGCGGTGATTACTTCTTCGTTAGTGGAGTGCCATTTTGCCAATGGGAATCCGCCCGCCGTGCAGATGTCCCTTAACTGTGTTGCTGTTTCCACTAGTTGGCTTAGATTGTCCGCACTTCCAAAGATATCGTCTACGTATCTTCCGCATTTCAGAGAAGGTATAGCGAGTGGGTAATTGTCTCCTTCATCCTGAATAAGTTGTAGGAGTCTTCGTATTTGATTTAAATTCTCGTGTTCCGTCATGAACTGAGTGTATGACGTGCGATAGTTGTCGTCTCTCATGAGCCGTCCTTGTGGAGTAGGCATTGATGGGCCACGTTGTGCGATTCGCCGGTGATTTTTTAGATGGGTATGATGGGAAGATATGTTGCTGCTCGTGATTCTCCTGGGAGTATCTTCTCCTCTGTATCAGTGGTCTTTTTTTGTTGATAGTGTCGAATGGCCTGGTTCTTGGCACAATTTCATGATCGCTGCTGTTGCCTTAGTATAGCAGATGGCTTCTTCTACCAAGGCATTTTTCGTGAAGTATTCATAATTAAGACCCGACTGTGGCCAACTGGCTTCTATGCCATGGTGTTCCATTATGAACTTGTTGTGTCTTTCTTCAATGGTATTTTTTATTACTTGTGCCTCATATAGACTAATATCTGTGCGCTCTTCGCGGAGGCTGTCCGTTAGTATTTTGATAATAGTAATCCGGGCCCACTGAGATTGGACTTTCATTACTTGTTCGTTTGTTAGTTTTTTCTTGGTTGTGCTACGAGTTGTGCGTTCCTGGGCGGTGGACATATTTGCACTCATGGGTTCCTTGCCTTCCCTTCTGTCTTGGGTTGACATTTTGTTAATAAAGGAGTGCAATAGTAGTGTACTTACAGTATTGAAGAATTTTCTTGACGCTGTTAATTAGAATTTTACGTATAACTGTTTATACTGGGGCTATTTTCCTTTGGATGTAGCAGTATTGAGCGAATGCACTGAATTCCACTTATCCGGCTCGAAGGACCAAAATGTCTGGGATCAGACTAAAAATCTCCTTAGATGTTGGGTGGAGGTGTTGTTGGTAAGTGGAAGGGGCAATGCACTTATTCAATACTACATCCAGTGTTTCCTTTCTTTCCTTTATTAAGTATAATAATGTAACAAATAGTTATGATTCATAGTGTGTGAAAAAGGTGTGAACGAATAATTAGAGGAAGTTTCTTCAATAGTGTTACGTGCTGACGGGAGTGCATGTACTCTCCGCAATGTGTGGAGTGACTCCTTCCCTTCCGAGAAGTACCGCTATAGTAGTATGCGTGAGCCGCCGCTGTTGTACCGCTGCTTCCTAAGTGACACTGGGTTGCTCCTACCTTTGTGTCGGTGCGTAAGAACTGCTGCTGTTGCACCTAAGCTTTCTAAAGGAGGACCGCTGCTGCTATCTTAGGGCTGGTGTAATCCGTTAATATATGTAGTAGGCTTCGATAGTTTCACTCTTGATTAAGTTAGCACTATCGCGTTATTCGTTAAGTTTGATTAGCAGATTCTGAAATGTGCTTCACTATTGTATAGTCAAATTGCTTACTGTTTGAGCAATTACGTACGTGTGTATCTACAGTGAGAGACGACTGTAGAAAGAAGCTTGAAGACTGAATAGTGAGCTCGTTGTTTATGTTGTTATTTTTTTTGTCTTTTTGTTCGGTATTTTTTGTGACGTCAATAAGTACAGTTTTTATGAGTTCCATTGTTATAATTCTTCGAAATTCTAGTCTTATATTCGGGTTTTCGGTGTAGAAATGTTACTCGAGCTCGTTGGCTAGTGTTTATAAACAATCGTTCGCGCGCTTATACCTCTCCCACTTTGGTCTTCAGCTTTCAACTGTTCAATCCGTAACAGTAACCTATTATCGTTTCTTTGACATTATTACTAAAATTAAAAATGCTTTGAATATTTAATAATTTCTTTATCAAACAAAATATTTAAATTGAATTTGGAAAATTATATTACGATTAATAAAATTGCGTTAATGATTTCATTCATAAGAATAATTTAATAAATATATTAATATTATATTACCATACAAGTTTT
Organism: Ceratosolen solmsi marchali; assembly: GCF_000503995.2. Classification (NCBI taxonomy): domain Eukaryota; kingdom Metazoa; phylum Arthropoda; class Insecta; order Hymenoptera; family Agaonidae; genus Ceratosolen; species Ceratosolen solmsi. The sequence continues at coordinate 30,062 of NW_011948466.1, forward strand.
TGATTTTTCTCCAATAAAACTATCTCGTAAAACTTGAGTTAATTTACTCGCTCTAAACGGCAAATGAGTACCTTTTCTACCAAGAGCTCTTATACATTCTTTTAAGGCTAGTAGTGATTTATTAATTTCAGCACCTTCCATTCCTGAAACCATTATAACACATAAAACATAATTTAATTCATATCAGATTATTAATATAACTTTAAAAATATTATTATAGTTAATATAATATTACCTATAAAAATAATATATTGTTGATCAATGTACGGACCTGTAATCTACAAAGCCTATATATTGAGCATGAAATAGAGCTAAATTTGATTACCAGAAAAAAGCAATATGATTAATTAATTTTAAATATAGTCTATAAAAAATATAGAAAAAATAAAACTTATAAAATTTCATTTAAATTATAAACAGAGAGAATAACAATCGCGAAATTGATAGACTAGATGAGAATCCATTGATGAACCCATAATTGTCATTAAAATAAATAATAACGTAAATGTAAATATTATAAATTTCTATTATTAATTGGAATTAGAGAATAAATATATATATAAATTATACATTCATATAAATCTCTACAATTTATAATTCTTGGTCTGATTTTTAAGCTCGAATTTTGCTTTCTCAATCTATATTATTATCTATATTACCGACACAAAATTAAATAAATTTTATACATTTAAACTTACAAATTGATTATTTTTATAATATTCAAAAATATTAAATTTCGAAAAATTTTATAGAAAACATAATTTATTCATATGTAAAAATTGTATATAATGTAACAAAAAATGATAAAAATTATAACTAAATATTTCTCTACACAATAATAGAATTAGTATTTATTTATCATTTATTAGTAAATATGATTAGGTACTATATGATCTACTATATAATTCTATTAGTAAATCAACATATATTAATTAAAATTTTGTAGATAATTATAAATCAAAGAAGCAAAATAGTATGAGTTCTAAGACAATGAAATTTAATATAAATACGAAAACATTTATTTTAAATTTATATTATAACTTTGTTTTATAAAATAAATTTATTGATGTAATATAATTTATAATATATGAGTAATGATGGTTTCTATCAGGTCAATTTTATAAAAGACATTAAAAAAAGAAAAAAAAATTTTGTTTTAATAAATAAAAACATTGCCTCATAACTATTGAATTTATACTAAAAAATTTTTAAGTGTACAGATTTGTGTTTAGCATATGTCCTATATATATATATTTTATATACTAATATACAAAAATAACAAGACTAATTTACTCAAAAGAGTAAGCTTACCTCAAAAAAATATATAAAATTTTTATTTTAATTAAAAATAAAATCATTTCATTTATACCTTTCTCAATGTTATTTAAAAATTTTACTTAATACTAATTCGCTTGGTTTTGTCAAATAAACAACATTCTTTTATTTTGTTTCTTATATTTTAAAGACATCATCATCATTATTATTTGTCTTATCACTTAATACATTTTTTATATTCCTATTTTGATAACAATATTTTTTATGGACTATAAAACAATGGTTTTAATTCTATAACACTAAGCTAATTAGAAATTTATAATGGAGTCGTGAAATAATTTTCATACATTTTCGAAAATCAAGAAACTCTTACTGATTAACGAAGGGAAGTATTTAGATTATTTGAGATATTAGTTTTTTTATTCTGATATCACTTTTATATACAAGAGATTAAATTATCAAATTTAAATAGAAGAAAATCAACCGTGTAATTTTAATGCACAGTACATCCCATTAGAATTTTTAGATGATAAAATTGAATTTGATAAGAAGAATATATGAAGAGATTGTAAGATTTGCAAGAAACAATTTCGGACAAACCGAATAGAGATCAAGAGTATAAATGTGATTTTGAAATTAACTGCAATGTATTAAATAAAGTATAAGGCATGGTCCTCAAAGATATTTATATAGCCTTGCAGTTCTGACCTTGAAGATTCTTGAACAAATACTATCAATGAACAAGGCTATAGAAGCATTAATGTTTAAAAGATATCAATACATCAAATATTACCTGACTGGGATGCATTTTCCATTTAGGAAGAATGTTGACAGTTGATGGGGATGTGAAACCTCTTGAACAAGACTATGAAATGTGGTTGTTCCTAGAAGGTATAGTCTGACGATACCCTTAAATTTCTGAACCACAGAATGTAATTGTTATATACAGCTCCAATCCTAAGGGAGTAGTGAAGATGGTAGCCTGGGAGTAAAACATTCAAAACGAGATTGTATTGAAATTAAACTGTTTTGTCATCATTTTGCAAGCTGAAATCAGGACTGCCACATCATACACATTGTTCAGTCCATATGGTAGCCTACCGCTGTCTACTCAAATATACAAATATCTTTTTGTCTTGAATAATGGGCATAGCTTAAAATATCCATTAATAAATTGATGCTTTATCCTTTGACAATTCTTAAAGTCGATATAGTTTCTTCATTCAATTTTGAGAATAAAACAGTTTTGCTTGTAACTGTAATATCCAATAATCACAAGTTAAAAATTATACTGATGGTTAAGTATTAAGCCTACTCTAGATCAAAATTCTTCAACATCTCCTATGAAATATAATTAAAGCCTATATTTAAGAATAAACCTGAATATCAAATAGCATACGCATAAAATAGCAATACCAGTCTTTATAATTTTAGTTTTATCAAAATATTAAATAAATTTTATTTAATTTCAAAATACAGTTACAAAAGATGTGTTCATTATTTATTAGTTTAATATACTAAGATTAATTAATATTTAATTATCCAGCTGTGTCATTGTTGATAAAGTTAATGAAAATTAGATGATTTAAATTAAAGTATGAAATATTTATTCTTTACAATAATAATCTATGATATAAGCGATTCAACCTAGAAAAACTTTTAATAAAAATTTGTTTACCGTAAAAACATTTAATGTTTTTGTTTATTTTTATTGTATGTCAGAAAGCTGAGATTTTAAATGTTTTATTTACAAATAAGTTTTTTTTTATTGAATGTGAATCTAAAACCTTTCTAGAATCTGATAAGAATAAATTTAAAATTTTAGAGTCGTTAGTTCAATATTATTTCATTTATAAATTATATAATTTGTACAGCTTTTAACAGATTTTACTTTGTTTATTAACAACATAGCTTTTTACCTTCTTAAATTATATATTTTTTGCAATACAGCATGATAAATTTTGAGTATTGCTACTATTACAATAATTATCATTATTCAGATGATTTTTATTTAATGTATATTTATGTGATGGATATTGATATAGATATTTTTAAATATTTATATTTTGGTTTTTCTATTTTTCAAGACTTCATAAACTTGATAAGTACATTTTACATAAACAAACAATTCCTGATAAAATCTAATGTCGAATTTTATTATTTTAAAAGTGTCTAATGAATAAGTAAATATATGAAAACATTAAATACTATTATATAATTATTAATTTTATATTAAAATTAAATATTCATACATTACTTTCACTTTAAAGTAAATAACTTTTGGAAAAATGTATGACGTTTATTTTTTGTATGCAATTATGTTGAAATAATATAAAAAATATATTATTAAAGAAGATATATTTTGATAAATATTAAAATTAATAAAAAAATATTAAAGTCTGGAATATGTTTAAGATGACATCCACTAAAAAAATAATAAATATTATAAATTATTTTATTTTATCAAGATAATTCAGAATAGCAATTTATTGCCTTTTAATAGAATTTATGAATTATAACTACGTGCGTCTAAAAACGATGTTTAAATAAATTAGAAATGCTTGTTAAAACAGATTATTTTTAATACAAAATTATGATCATTTGATTATCAAGATTAAGCAGATTTATGCTATTTTTCTCACATATATAACCACAACAAAGAATGAAAATTAAAAACTATAATTTCATTTGATAAGAAATTTCAGATATATTAAAAAATCTTGAACATGAAGTAATTTACAAAAAATAGATTTTCTTTTGTCATCGTGTCAGCCTTTATTGAAGTATTTGGTATTTGGATTTTTAAATTTGCTTGAATGCTTTGCATATCAGTTAGATCACTCGTGCAGGTTCACTATAAACTTACGAATTAGATTCCCAGATATTTGATTACAGATAAGCAATTTCTATTTCAGAACGATATCTATATCTAAAATTTTAATTCAAAATGATAATTTTGTAAACGATATCTCTAATTTTCATCAAAAGCATTTAGATGTTTCTACTTGCTGATAGATGTTTCTTAATTCTTACTCGATAATTTGGTAGTTCTCTTTTAAATATTCTGTATGAAGAAGTTCTCTATATAACTAATGACGGTCCTATTTATATTTTTTAAATTATAAATCTTCGATCAACTCTTTTAAATACATTATTTAAAACCGATAATCAAGTTCAATAAGTCAATATCAAGTAGGTACCATACGTTTCAAATATTAGATTGACAGGAGTGTTATTTGGACGTAGTCAAATAAAATTGGTTTTATTTATTGATAAATGAGTTCATAGTATTAAGTTCTTTATTTACACTCACTTTATCAGAAAAAATTTGAAATTGTAAAAAAGAGCTTCTACAATTTCTACCACCATTTGGATGATAACATCAATCACTGCAATACATTAATAGTTTCAATAATATTGGTTAATCAATTATGTATGTATTCGATAATAGATTGAGAATTTTCTGCCATGACCTATGTACAAATAATGAAATCAATAAGGAATTGTTATAAAAGTTGATCTCGTTTAATTCATATTGCAAGACAATTTGTATCTATATTTTGTATTCTCTTGTGCACCGTATTCAATTATCTGATCAAGATAATTATTTGCAGTTTTGCTGTATGAAGCTAGGTTTAAATGAATTTTGAAATGCCACTCATTTATTTCAGAACAAAAATATTTATTTACCTGTCTTTTTTATTCGTTTCTATCCCTTTCCTCTTTCACTTTAATCATATAGGATCATCAGTTTTAATTTAATTTTTATTTCTATTTACTATTGCAGTCTAACTTATATATTTTTTATGGGAATTTCTATTTAAAATTAAATTTATTTTTACCAAAATAAAATCCTTACTAAAAAAGGCAAAAAGATAAATAGAACAATAATGATTTGAATACTGTATAAAAGTTCTTCGATTTCAATGCAATTCCCATTTCATAAATATGAATTTGTGTAAATTATAATACATAAACTTTTTTTTGTTCTGAATAATAATTATACTGTTATAATTTAAAATTAATTTGTAATATATTTACATATTATTTATTATTATAGTTGTAGCCTTATAAAAAAGTTATGTAAAAATAAGTATTTAAATTCTTACGAGTTTGTCTATTTGCCGAAGACGTATCAGCACCACGTTCGTTACCCGCAAGATCTATAAGAGAAAACTTTCCGTGAACCTTATGAGTTCCGGGAACTCGAGCAATTATCTGAAATACTGCATGTGACCTGGATGAATTTGTATTAGCACTGGTTTGTCCACTTGTCCTAGCATTATTTCCATGTTGTATTAACTTTAAAACTTCCTCACAATTTTCTACAACTTTTTCCGTTAATCCTACGATTTGAACCTATTTACAAATAATAACTAAATAAATAAATACTAAAAAATGAATCATTTATTAATATAGGAATGTATAATTGATAAAAAAAATAAACACCATTAATCTTCAACTTTTAAAATGACTTCATTTAATATATAGATAAATATTTAATTACTAAGCCTTCTTTATACACTAATATGATTTTATGAAAAAATTAAATTAAACATAAATTTCAATATAATGTAATAGCCTATTACTATAAGATATAATAATGTGTGCTTTCTGTCGTGAAACTTCGTTAGTCATATTTTATTAATTTATATCATTTTTAATTGTGTAACTCTTAGTTTTGATTAGTTGCTACGTTTATAATATTATCAATAATTTCAAAATATTTTTCGCAGTCACTTGGATTTTATGGTTGTTTACATTGGTGATCCAACGAGCACTTACTCTTTTTTGTTGGTAGCGCTACCGAAGAATTGCGCGGAAATTGGGGGCGTTAGGACGCTCTCTCTGCCGCGAGTACTCGAGCTGATCGGACACGTTTCAGTCTCCGGTCGCATCGTTACATCATTCATGCTGCAAGTGCATTAAAAGTTTATATATTAAAACTTCTAAAACGTTACAAGGATTATCTATCGTTTGTCAATTAATTGTTTTAGAATTTAATTGCATACACAAAATTTATCAACAGATTTTCGAGTACTAAAAATAAAAGAAACGTGTCCTTAAAAAATAAATTTACGGATTGAGATAAAGTATAATGATAGGTTATTAATCTTGTTTTTTTTTATTTTGATTTTTGTTAAAGCAATCAATTAATAGTAAACAATAATTTTAGAAGTAAAGTTAAACTTAATTTAATAAGCACATATAAAATAGTTAAATATAAATTTCTTTACAAAATTAAAATTAAATTTTTATTATAAACAAGGTCCATCTTATATAGTACAATTCCATTTTAATATTATTAAATTGAGTTACAAATTTAGCTTCAACTATAACAAAAAGCTTTAAAAATTATATTTCATATAAGAAATCTGAATTTAATTTATCCAATAAATGGAAAATATTTAAATTAATTACGTTCAACGTACGTCTCTTAATTTTTAATTTCTAAAGGGAAATAAAAATTAATATATTTAAAATATATACACATTATTTACATGTATATTGTAGTAGTTTTTCAACACGAACTACCGATAGAGAAATTTTTTAAATATAAATCGAAGCCATTGCTCAAGCTGAATATAAATTAGATTTTTGAACGACTTGAATTTTATCAATTTCTATTTTTATTTAAAAAAAAATAATTTCAATATCTTTCCAGTTGAACAGTCATAAACTAAATGTTTTAATTATCTTTTTTAAATTTTCTATTATTGTACCGATAATTTAATTTAACCGTCTCTCTTAATTAAATTTGAAATTGGAATTAAAAATAACTATAAGATAAATCTTATCAGAGCTAACATTACTGATACTTAATTAATAATTAATGAAAAATCATTAAAAAATTGAATGTATTAATTAAAATAGACATCAGATCATATAAATATACTAATTATTTTGAAATAAAAAAATACATTCTATAAAATATAGGCTTTCTATGCTTAACTATGAAATACAAAAATAGTAAAGAAACATTTTTAATTTCTGAAAATTTTGAAAGAAACCATTATAAAGATTAATATAAAATAAGTAATTATAATTTTGAATGCATAAGAAGATAACAATCAGGAAAATTGCTATGATTTAATAAATACACATTCAACGTTTCAATAAACCAAATTTTTTTTGATTTTTCTTTATAAACTATCGAATAAACATGAAAAGTAAAATTATTAACAAAAAAATATTATAAATAGTAAATTATATGAAAATTTAAAAATAAATTAACTAAATTAAATTCAATATTTTATATTTGATACGAATGTATTTACTTGTTTGATTATTTGATTATCGATAGTCATAACACCCAATTTTACATAAAAATTGGGCAAACATTTTTTAAATAAATATTTTATTAAGTTTTATAAATTTATTACTTTACTTTAGATAAGCATATGTAAGGTTTTAAGAAGTATTTACATATAAACAATTCATTTTTATTTTTGTAGGCATTTATTCTGCAGGATTTAGATTAATTAAATTATCAGCGGATTATTCTCTTTCTATGATTCACATTTTTTATAGTTACCACAAAATATTATACTTATTTATATCTTAACAAAATGATAAGTTCAAAATATTGGCTTATTACAATAATCCAATAAATATGTTTTCAATTAATAGTATGAATAGTAAACAGCGATCGAATTCATCCCTATTTTTTAAATTTATATCAGGAAATTTGATTTTAGTTTTATTTTTTGTAGAAATTGATTGTGGCTATTTATTATATTTGGAAGTATATTAATCTCCTTAATATGTTGTGGGTGTAATCTTGAAATTTAATATTAAAATTAATAATTTATTATTACACTTAAATTTGTATTCATTTTTTTAGTAAATTAACTAACAATTAAATACTGATTCGAATTTCATATTTATATTTTGTAATACTATGTAATATTATAATGCAAATACATTTGATTCTAAAAATAGTGTTAGACAAAAATATTATTTAATTATATAATTTAACATTTTATACATTTTTCGATAAGAAAAATTATCGACAAAAATTGTCCCGTATTTGTTAAAATTAATTTAAAACATAATGTTAATCTTGATAACACATTAAAAATTTGTAAGTATTCATATTATTTTGAAAAAACATTAATAAATATACTATTTCAATATATAATAATATCTCTAAAGACGTTTCAATGTTTTGGCAAATGCTTTATATTTCAATTATTATTTATGTTTAAAAAAAATAATCTGCACAAAATGTAGTTTATAACTATACATCAATAATAATCATTTAAATTTAAATTTTCACAAAGATATTACATATAATTGGAAACACCGATACTAAAATAGTTTATTACAAAATTCGAATTTGAAAGATTTTTGAGTCTTTTAAAATTTATTTCGAACAAATTTTTGAAGATTGATCCACTTTAGCTATTCAATGTCAGATAACTAACAGCAAAACTGAACATATAAGATTAATAAAATGTTTGTTGAAAATTACTATTAGTAAAAACTGTAAATACACTAAATCAAGCAACATTATAAAATAAATTTCATTTCATTCACTATTTAAAAAGCAATAAATTAGTGTATATATTTAAATGATTTGTTCAAATGTTATCAAACTATATGAGATAAAATCATTAAATTTAACTACACCAATATGTATGATAAAGCAGTTATATATTACAAAAAATGTATAATTCAACTCCTCGTTATTGTTTTCACTGATTTTTAGCTACAAAGATATTGAACTTTAAAACCTTTTAAAGAATGTGTACTATAATTCACTGTATATACTAAAAATATATTTTTATATAAACCTATATATACTTAAGAAATATTTGGATATGGTGTTCTCAATGAATATTTGTAGATCGTTAATAACTGTAATTTTATTAATCCGCAGACTAGCTTTAATTTTAATAATAGTTTTACTACAATATTAAAAATAAAAAAAATTTTAAAATAATATTTTTGGTAAATAAAGTTTCAAAGTAATAAAATTCAAAATTTCGGTAAATAAATAAAGTATCAGCGATTATAAATTATATTTCAGTCAAATAATATAGAATGTTTTATAAGCCTACTAATTACAAGTACTTACATTATTTTAAAATTTAATAATCGATATCTATTGTTTCCTTACACAAGTAAACAAACCTGTTTTCTAAAAAATTTTAAGGAATGTCGTTTACAAATTTGTTTTTTTATCAACAAGTCTTTTATATAAAATAATAAACTATTAAAGAATATATTCTATGACTAAAAACTATTTTTATTAGATTAAACTAAGTAAAGAGCACATGTAGAACTTATCATTTGCTGACAATCATTTTGTAATAATTCGTAGTGCAAAAATACTAATACCTAAAATAATTTAACATTTATTGTTATATTATGTACATCTTTTTTCAAAGATTTGTTGCTATTTTTATAACAAGATACAATAAAATTTGGAATTCCATATTTATATAAACATTTGATTATTTAAAATTCAATGCTTAAAATAGTTATCTTTTATCTAGTTACGCAAAATAAATAAAATCTGCAATGACCTATATTTCACATGATATATTAACAAAGTTTTATTTCAATTGTAATAAAAGCTTTTTAACTTACTTGTTGTTTACCATCCTCTAAAACGCGTAATTTTTCTTTATCTGCTAATAAATCAAATACTTTTCCTGAGTAAATTTCGAAAAAACTAGCAGAAATAATCAAATTTAGAGGACGATATTTCGTCATTTTTAGGCACTTAAATACATCCTTGGCTACCATAGCATAAATTCCTCTTTTACAATCTTGAATTTTACCGTTAAAATCACCTCCCATTGTATGAGTTTTTCCACTTCCAGTTTGACCATAAGCAAAGCAAGTTGCCATACCCCCATCAAAAATTGTTGATACCAATGGTTTTGCAGTATATTTATAAACAATTTCATTAGTACATGATTCGTCAAAGGCATAATCAAATCTAAATAATTGGTTTTCTAAATATTTTGTCAAATCAACTTTAGCTTTGGGTTCATGTACTACAATCTGATCTTTTCTAGGCACACTAATAACATCAACTTCTTTTCGAACAAGTTCTTTTTTATTCAAAGGGCGCTTTCTAACACAAACAGTTATTTGATGATCTTCAACTATGTCAAGTTCTCTTAACGGATGAAATTCTATGCTGTTTTGGTAATCTCTGCAATAATATAAATGTAATATAAAAATAAAATAACAAATAATCAAAGTTATATTATTTTATACCTGATCATAGCTAAAAACTCCCAATTAGGATTCCCTGGGTCCATATTCATTAACGCTTCTTTCTCCTCTTTCAATTCTGCTTGACGTTGTCTTCTTTCTTCTCTATTTTTTTTCAATCTTTCTACTTCTTTCACAACATTTGATCGACGATTTCTCCCATTATCTTGTATTTGTTGAACTTGCATTTGTTTTTGTTTATGTAAAATAGAATTAGGTATTGGAAATGCTGGTGTTGTTGGAGTAGGTGGAATATTTTCTAACTCACGACGTCCAGTAATATTAAGTAATGAATCGTTATTATCATTTAATGACGATGGAATTATATTGGTTGGGCGATTTGTTTGTCGGGATACTTGTTTATTTACACTAGCTAAAGACAAATTATATTTTAATTAAATCTTTTGTTAATGAAAACAAATTTACTATGTAATAACATACTTCAATATAATTATAACACTCTATAAATATTTATATACAAAATCTATTACAAACAATTATCAACATCGTTAAGCCTTTAAATAACAAAAATAATCTGAATATCCTGAATATTCAGATATAGAATTTTTAGATTCAAATTTGAAAATGTTATTTCTGCTAATATATAAAATCAACATTATTTTGCATATTACATCATACCATTATAGATTATTCATTTTAAAATGATACACGAATCTATTGTGATAAATAATTTATTATAAATCAATTAATACTATAGTTGAATGTGAAAAATTATAATATTTATTATTTCTATATAATATTTATACTGTTTAATGCACGAAATATTCTGAATACTACTTGGAATATAAAGTTGTAATGTCTTCGTCAAAACCGCGAATTAATAAGAACTTTAATATAAGAATATTAAAAGTAATTCACGATAATTTAATCTCTGACACAGCAAAGTTAAATAAATAAGATTCAAAACTATACTACAAATTTTATTAAAATGTATAAAAGACTTTACTTCTCCATAGTATCTATTCTGATACGGTATGTAACTAAAATATTACAACTGTTACAACTTACACAACGCATGACAAAATACGACCATGCTTTTTGAAATTCGGAAAAATGGTAGGCAACTGCATAAGAAGTATATAAAGGATGTACATGAATGGTTATTAAAACTAAAGTTATTAAAATGAAATACAATGTTCAAATACAAGTAATGAAAATAAAACATTTTTATTTGTAAACCACTGCATGAACTAGTAAAATACGTAAAAAAAAGAAATAGAACTGGAAGTAAACTAGAAAATAGAGATACAAATTGTATTGATACAATTGATACAATCAAATTTTTCAATTATCATTTTCATAAATATCAGAACATTAGAAAAATTGTAAATTTTAAGTTTTTCTGTAGCGAGTAACTTTTTAAATTAAAATTCATAGTAGCGCTGCAACAGTATAGCGAATGAAAGTAACATCTTTATAAATCAATTATTTAATAATCGTAATATTTTTCATTTAAAAAAATACTTTGTTATGTTGTTCATATTCAAATTTTCTCAATCTTTAAAATGATCGGTATCTACGGATATAACATTAAGCAATGTTATAAAATAAAATAATACAATGATTATGTACTTAATTTTATTAATTTTTAATTTTATATTTAAATATTTAAATGTTTCAATTTCATCAAAACATCTGTACAATGTCGTATAAACTTGCTTCAAAATAGATGTAGGATTTGTGGAATACAATAGTATTCAAGTATATATGTTCAGGATTTAACAACCAAACAATTAATATTTATTGTTTATTATAATGACTCTAGTACATTATTTTATAATCTAATGCATAATATTTTAATTATTCGCTACTAAAATTCTCAATGTAATTAAGCCGCGTGCTATATCCGCATAGCAACAAACGAAGATTCTCGAACGTACTAAAGTTTGATTTCCGAGAATTCTCTAGAGTTTCCAAGAATTATACCGCTAAATGTACGAAATCATATATAAGGAGCAACAGACGACGAAGAAAAGCAATCTTGTTGTGTAAGTCAAGTGAAATTAGTGCAAGTCATAACAGTGAAAAGTTCTACACGTTTACGGGAATCCGTGCGAGGTATACTCATTTATTTGCATTAGTAATTGTCTATTGCTGGCCAGCTATCGGTGCGTCCTCCGCAACGTGACTATAGTAAGACCGTATTGTGGGTGACGACATAGACTGGCATCTACAGCAAATTATCTTGTAACACATTCCATTATATTTTGCGGCTCAGCACCAACATTATCGGCCAGGCCTCTGCAACTTGATTCTTGTCAGACCGCGGAAAAGGGCGTCGATACTGTTTAAGTAGTCCCCACTAACTCATTCTCGCGCTTCTCTCCTCTCTAATAATCGCCCAGAAGAGCGCTTTGGCCTCACGACTCCCTCGATTCTTTCTCCTGTAAAGATCGCCCAGTGGAGCGCCCATGGCCCCGCGAGTCACGCGATTCTCTTCCCCATAACGAATAATAATACATGCCCAGTATCGTCACACAGTCCTAGTCTTGCACTCCCGAACGACGTTCTACATTTAAAAGCAACTGTTAAATAACGAGCTCAACAATTCTCATAATGAACGGTAACAACATCAGCCAATGTAACATAATATGTCATGTTTAAACTATATTGATACATTAACCTCTCACTCATACCCCCCTCCCTCCATCGTCATTAAACCGGTGGTACGGTCTAATCCACCCACCTTGATCTGCGATCATACTGGTGGCTGGAATTCCAAACAAATAATAATAATAATAAAATTATAAATTTAATTCTCGTATTTTATATAAAATTGTCTTTTTATCATTTTCATTTAAGTATCTACACTAATAATTAGTATTATCCTTTCAATGAATTTAAGAGTATTCTAAGGTAACATGTAAAATAGAATAGATAATAACATTTTTCTTTAAGATTATTAGCTTAAAAATATTGCATCAAAGACTTGCTATCATATTGAATTTTGTAGCATTTAATCTTATATAATCGTATACTGAAAATTTCTTTTAAAATTAAAATAACAAATATTATTTAAAAAGAGATCTCTTAGAATTAGTGAAAAAATTAGTGATATCTTTTATTAAATATTATATTTCAAAATAATAATATTCTTCGATTTTAAAGGTTTAGTTTATGGCTCGAACTACCAATTCAATAGTTCAGTGGATTAGTCTCTCGGCAGGATAACTTCAAAGGAAATAATAAGTGATAAGACTGAAAAATATTATGTATTTAGTAAAAACAATGTTTATTATTTGTAAATGATTATAATAATATTGCACTTCTGTGTAGAGAGAGATGATTCTATTGAAGTAATAAGGGTGTGTTCTTGTATTTTTGATTATTGTAGCTTCTATGGATATGACTAAGTTTTTTTATTATGTGCGATACTTGATCCGTGAGAGAGATCTGAAGAAACTATCTTCAAGAGGTGTTGCCATTTTCCTTGGGATCCTTTGATCCTTCTTAAAACCTCCTTTGTTATGTGCAGCTCACGTTTTTTTATTTTTTTCACTGCTGATGAATTTTAAAACAATGACAATCCTTAGTAATTTTTCAGCGAAGAATATCTATGTATTTGTCTCGGTAAAAATTTGATATAGTTTCCGTGGCCAACAATGATGTAGCGGGTCGTGTTCCTTATCGAAATTGTTTATCTCATGTAAATTGCCATGGTCATTATTCTGGCGATTTTGATCCGTGGTGGTCCAGTCCAGCACAATGGATGTTCTTGAATTTATGTTGCACGTATGTTTTGTGCACCATGTGCTGTATCTGATGTCCCTGGGACACATCTCCAGTGCGCCTTTGGTGTTTTGTCTTAACAGTTGGATAACCCTGTTTTTACGTATTCCTTTCAACTCGATGGATGGGACTTTATCTATATGAAGGTTACCGAAAATTATTCCAGCAATGGAATTGCCTTGACGTCGATTTTCTCTGTGGCGAGATCGCTCTATATGAACCTCGGATCGAGTAAGGCTGCAGTAAGCTTTGGTCTTGGGATTCTCCTGGGCAAGGTGAATGTCTCCTTTGTCTTGGAACACATTACACAGCCATTTTTTATTTTATTCGTGCACTGATACGTACATGACTGCCGACTTTGTCAATTTTGTGCATCAGAGAATCCATCTAGTTCTCTGTGTGAGGTGCTCCTTATGTTGAGCCAACGTGGCATGTAGAGGTCGGTCAGGTTGGTGAGATCCCTTCTGGTTGTCAGCTATTGTGTAGAAGTCTGAGATTGCATGATCTTGTCCCATTGAGCTTGTGCTGCCATAGCCTTTTACTTAAATGTTTCTTCCCAATTGAATCGATGTCCTTCTTTTCTTGACATAAGCGTATCCTGTTGAAAAGACTATCTTTTGATTTTGGTGTAGCAATCGTCGAGCGTAAGCTGGGTATTCTTCTTTTAATTTGCTCTTATCGTGTTGATGACATCTTATTGATTACATGCCATTTTCCCAAGGGGAGACCAACCGCCATGCGGATATCTGGTAATTATGCTGCTGCTTCAGTTGCGTTTGTATCTGCATTTCCGGAACTCTCATCGACATGCCTTCCTTGAATGATGGAAGTCATGGCAAGAGGGTATACACTTCCCTCGTTCTTTATTATTGCAGCAGTGCTCGAATTGTCGGAAATGGGTAACCTTGTAAGTGTTTGTGTCAGGTGGCAACTAATGAAGTACTTCCCTTGTTGATCGTCTGTTAACAGTGTTGTTTGATGGTCCAACATTATCCTTGTGAGTTTTAGTCTCTCTCTACTCTTTAGTGGCATCGGTAGTGACGAGAAACAGTTGAACGATGGAGGAGTTTTCATCATGTCATTGGGATCCCTACACTCCAACATATAACTGGTGGAATGTCTTCGTCGAATGTTGATTGCCTAATGAGTCTTACATTGATGAATACGTGTGTTGGACCTGTGTCGATTAGAAGACGAACACAGACCGTAGTAGGATTTGACAGTATTTAAAAAACAAGGCTGTGGCTAGTAATGCAGTGTTATGCGTTTGTATTTTGATGATTGTACCATCATATCAGCTGTATGATAGCACTGCTATCATACGCTGCATGCAACATTGAGTGGCGCTGGCCTTGACATTTGTGTATTTAGGAGGTGTGGTGCATGAACCTATGTCGTGACGATACAAACTGTTTACACATACTCCTCGCTTTTCTAACAGCTTCTTTCTTCCTGCGTCTGACATGTTCTTAAATTTTTCACAGTGATATATCATGTCTTCTATCACAGCACATACACCATCTTCATGTTGAAATGTAGGCTGATTCGACAAAGGTTTACTAACACACACCTGATAACAGTTGGAGGACTTCTTTGAGTGTATTGATTCTGAATACGTTAACATTATGATGTGTTTGACAGTTGAAGCATGGTTCTGTCTTCTTACTTTATTTTGCCTTCTATGATTGGCATGTTCATGAATTGTGCACATATAAGCATTGAGTGTGTGTGGGTGTAGTATTTCTTTTTTGAGCTTATCATCTTGTGCCGGAGGATTCGGCTTGTCTTTGTTCATTTATATTTTATAAATCCTTAATGACCTTTTCATATATTGTTGTGGTCGCACAATGATTCTAGATGTTCGTTCCTTATCTTTGGGTTGAGTCTTCATGGTCTTATTTCCGTTAGTGTCCTCATACGATATGTCAGGAATTTACAAATTGTTCAATGCATGAATTTGAGGTGATTGGGCTAGCTGATGCTTCCCACAATTCTTTCGACCTGCTTTATTGTTTCTTATTTCAAAAACTATACAATATAATGAGTCTAAGATAATGTTAAGGAGCGGTAACACTTGCAGTTCTGTGATGTTTGTCACGTGGCGTCAGCTGTACTACATATGGAGGTAGGACGTCATCAGTCTTCAGATCCTCCTTACATAGTGTGCGTGGTAATAAGGTATCACATGAATAGATTGTGTTGGCTGAATGTATATAGTGTTGACTGTGTGCTACTTGTACATTAATAGGATGCCTTTGTGTGTGTACCTTGATCGGTGAGGATTCTTTCAGTCTAGGCTCCTTATTGGACTAGTGACTAAGTTTAATGATGATTTTCAAGCCATGTTGTATTGCTTGTACTCCTCTTAATAGATTTCCTCAAAAAATGTTTTGATTAGTATTGCAGATGCTCTGGGTGCATCTAAGTGTGCATGGTTTTTGATGAAGATCTTATATAAATTCTTCGTAATGTAATAATGTATACTTAATTCATCTAAAGATATGTTTTATTGCAATGACTCACTTTCCTCAGACAGTTTCCATTGATGCGGTACAAATTTGATGAGTTTTAATATAATGAATTTTAAATAATGAGTTTTATGCCTTTCTCTTATATACAGAGGGTAAGGGTGACAGTCAAGCTTTCTTGAGTGTCGATTTTGTAGGACTCTTAGTGTTCGAAGATTGGGCAGCTTCCTTCATGAATATATTAGATGTAATATATTCATGATTATCTTGAGCAGCTGATCAGATCATCTTCAGGCACGTATGTTCCTTAGAAAAGCTCTTGTGGACTTCTTCAGCAAATGAATACGAGTCTGAGAGCTCTTCTGCTGTGACTTCAGGTTCAGGCACAGCATATTTTCCACAAGGTTCTGTAATATTTGAATGCGATTAGACTATGTTGTCATTTTTATCATAAGTTAAGAGATTAATTGGGGAGATGATCAGTTGAGAAGAAAGTTGGCTTTTGTTGATTTGAAGTTCCTGGTACCCTTGGCCTCCATAGCGGCGTCTTTGAACTCTTTCTTATTGCTTTTGTTTGAAATTCATGGGACTGCATCAATTCCGAACAAATATAATAATACAAAATGCATTAAAGGCTACGTTAATTTTATTATTTTATTAAATAGACGTATTTATTTGTATTATAATAATGTATTTGATTAATTCTTAACTTGCGAAAAGGTACTTTAATGCTTTGATATTTACCTTTTTTTATTGATTAACTTTTAATTTGTGAGTATTATAATTTATAATTTTTCTACAAATAAAACATAAATTTTTAAAACTTAATAAGTTCTACTTTCTGCACTTTTAGATATATATAATATTTAAAATTATGTGAATATTTCATTGTACTTAAAAACTATTATTTAATTCAGTAAATTTACAAATATAATACATATACATGTTTTAGAGTATAAATGTTTTTTTTACAAATATATACAGCATAAACGTTTTTTTTTACAAATATATACAGCATAAATGTTTTAAAATTTAAAATACTTATAATAAAATTATATATTAACTTATAATAAAATAAAATAAATTTATTAGGTAATAACTAATTAAACTTATTGAAGTGATAATATTTTCAACAGAGAAAATAGTTGTTCGGATTTAAAGGGTTAGCTTATGGCTCGAACTGCCAATTCAATAGTTCAGTGGATTAGTCTCTCGGCAGGATAATTTTAAAGGAAATCAATAACGGACAAGGCTGAAAAATATAATATATTTATTTTAAA
>NW_011948466.1:50142-50982 GCF_000503995.2 Ceratosolen solmsi marchali
CTTTTTGTCTTCATGGTTACTGGTCCAGCATAATCCACGCCAGTGTTGGTGAATGGTCTTGATGGAGTTACTCTTGAGGTTGGTAGCTGTCCCATTAGTTGTTTTGCACGAATTCCCCTTTGTCGAGCACAGATGGCACAATGCAAGATGTGAGATCGTACTGGATGTCTTCCACCAATGACCCAATATTGTTGTCGAATATAGGCCATCGTGATCTGTGTGCCTCCATGGAGGGTTCGTTTGTGTGCATTATCGATAATAAGGGTTGTTAGACGAGATGATCGTGGGAGAATGGCTGGGTGCTTTTGGTCTTGTTCAATTGATGATTTGTTGAGTCTACCACCGACTCTGATTACTCCTTGATTATCGACATACGGTGTTAGTCGACTGAATGCGTGTGATTTTGGTAAGTGATTGTTGCTTAGCATTACTCGTAACTCGTTTTGAAAGTACATTGTTTGAGTTTCCTTTATCCAATAAATCCTTGCTGCTTCTCTGGCTTCAATGTTCGTTTGAGCGTAGGGTGATTGTAGTTGAGCCTTCTTCAGTCGTTCTATGAATGAAATGCAGACAGCTGTGATTCTTATTATCTTCTCAAGCCTTGAATGCTCATAAATTAACTTCAAGGCATGTTGTGGTTTGAAGGTAGTTGCGGTGAGTGTTGTGCAAGGTCTTGCCTCCTGTTGGCACTGAGTGTCATCCAGAGTTGGCTGGCGGGGCCAATTCTTATTATTTGAAATCCATTGTGGTCCATTCCACCAGAGATGGTGTTCTTGAAGATGGAATGATGTGATGCCTCTTGATGCACAGTCTGCTGGATTTGATATTCCAGGAACGAAT
>NW_011948466.1:54490-80540 GCF_000503995.2 Ceratosolen solmsi marchali
TTAAATGTGCATGCGGCGTCTTCAGCGCCGGCAACAGTGTCGATGCGTGTCCCTTCCAGAAATTTTCCTTTGGCGTGAGAAAACGAAGCTTCTAGAAGTTTCGAAGGCGTCCCTTTTTTGTGAGTGCTGGCAGTAAATAATATTTCAAATCGTAAACTTGCTCGGACTTGCCGAGTTTTGTTTGTAAACATTTTCTCGAGTGCCCGCCTCGGTCCGCACGTGCGGATCAGCCTAGGCGCACGTGGAGGCCAGCCTTGCTGCACGCGCGGTCAGTCTAGGCGCACATGCGGTACGCCGGGCTGCGTAAATGGCCTTTCTTTTGTTTGAAATTCATGGGACTGCTTCAATCCCGAACAATAGTTTAATAAAAATTTTGCAACATAGTAAAACTATAATGATCGCTTCAGAATGAAAAAACTAGTAAAAGAAAACGTTATCAGAGATTGCCTTGTGGATTATAATATAAAATGGTTATATTATTTCTCAAGTGCCTATTTTTCAGACTTTTTCGGCTATTCGAGAATTCTGCGAAAGCAAAGGCTTGGAAAATTCGAGAATTCAAACGACGTTGCTAAGACGCGAAAGCTAAGAGCCTTGTAGGACATTCGAGAATACTATGAAAGTAAATGTAAACATTCGAGAGCTAGATGGCTTTTAAACTTTCCGAGAACCGAAGGCTTTGGATAAATGCTCCAATTCCGGACATATCGTCCGCCATCATCAATTTTGTTGATTATTTTTTATTTTCAGGGATTGGTAGTACTGCAAGTTTATGTATTGGTATTACTATGGTGGTAGAAGTGGTCTTTAATGCTATTACTCTGGTCAGTCCTATCCTTACCGGGATACATTTCGATTACTCGAGCGAGGGGTCACTTGCAAGGAGGGGAACCAAACGTTCATCGGTAATGAGTACCAATGAGCCAATTTTGATATCATTTCGTGGATGAAGCCATTTTGAAATTGATTGTTGCGTTGCAAATAGTGAGCTGCCCATTGTGATCAAACTTGTTATACATGTTGTTGAATGAATTTCCAACGACGTAATCTTGACATGAACAAATTCTTGAGTAATGGTTCTGGAAGAGCTGTGAGCGGGCTCACTATGAGGAAATATCCTGGGGTAAGTGCCGCAATATGTTCGGGTCATCTCTCATTGGCTCTAAAGGCGTTGAATTGAGGATTACCTCGATTTTAGCAAGTAAGGTAGTAGGCTCTTCAAAGATCAGCATAGTTTCTCCAATGGTGCGTCTTAGGTGGTGTTTTACTGATTTTACAACGGTTTCCCATTTGCCTCCCATATGGGGCGTTGCGGGTGGATTGAATTCCCAATGAGTTGTATCTTGCACCATAATATTTAAAAATTTGATGATGTTCATGGGTATCTTGAATGAACAGTCTTTTTAAGGCGGCATCAGCCCAAGTGAAGGTCGTACTACAGTCCGAGTATAATGCTTTTGCATTTCCTCGGCGAGCAGTGAATCTTTTGTATGCGGAAATGAAGCTGTCAGTTGTATAGTCTGAGACAACTTCGAGATTTAACTCTGATGCAGCGAAACACACAAAAGCACAGAACCAGGCTTTTTAAATTTTTTGCACCTCGCTCCCTCTGGGTTTTCATGATTATGGGGCCGTCGTTCCGACTTGTTTTATCAAGGCCAGTTCGACCGATACAATTTGATGCCGTTGACAACTCAAAGGCCAACTGCGTTAGTGGACATACGGGTTTATGTCGTGGTTCTTCCAGGGCAGTAACTACTGTTCCAGTAACAGTGTTAATGGACAATCCGAAGAAGTGTAAATCGTTCCCGAAATAGCGCTAAATAGACTTTCACTAAAAACTTAACTGAGTATGAAATGTCTCAAGGGTTTAATATATGGAGAGAGTATTACTAAAATAGTGATATCAAAAATACTAATAAGCAATTGATATCAAAGACCCAGAGACACTTCGAAAAGAGTAATATCACGAAAATATTACTAACTGAAAACTATGGAGAGTAAATAACAAGACAGATAAATATCACGAGTGATAGGGGTTAAGTATCGAGACTGTTAAGTATCAAGAGTTAAGTACCAAGAGTACATGAGTATTGAAAATTGCGCTCCTTAAATACATTTGCTGACCATGAATTTTACTTGAACCCCTTCCCTTATTTTCTCTCCAATCTGAGACTCCTCCCTTAAAATGCGAGGGCAGCGCCTCTTTTGGCTTCGGAGTTAATTAAGCGTCTAGTCGTCTCTGGGTCTTCATGATGAGCCACATCTGGTGACAGCGGGAAGTGGAAGGAAGGTCGGCTTGCAGTAATGCTTGATGTAGTTGCCGAGCGGAACGAAAACGCAAATGTCAAAACTATAGGTTTTCCCGTGGTTATGGTATTGTTTTTCCAGATGTTTTATGACACTAATGCGTGAGAATTTTGAGCAAGCGAAGTTTTGGAATCCAAATACAAATGTTACGATGTTACTTGCCAGATATTTTATAGCACTGACAAAAAAAGGAACAGGTTCAAGCAACAGCTTGGTGCATCTTGGTGATTAAACATAGGATATACCTTCCATCGCATAAATTCAACACATCAATAATATAATTGTAAATAAACTTTAATAATAAACCATATTTATCAAAGAAGCACACACTGTACTCTACAGCCCTTCCACTTAACTCCTTCCCAAACACTCGCTAGGGCGGACGGTAAATTAAAGCTATCGAAACATTGGCAGTTCGAGCCAGGAAATAAAACAGTTTCCAACATACACTAACTGTTCAAATCCACAAATAAAATTATAATCATATAAAATTTCATCGTACACAGTACGTATAATTAAGTATATCGAACACAAAGATGAAATAAGGAAAATATTTGCAATTTATTAAATGAAACTGTTTGTAATACATAATTTATATGTTTTACCTCTATTTTTTTATCAATTATTCAGAAATTGTTAATAATATATTATTATTTAAAATATACCTTAAATATTATTTCAATATCATATAATAAATTCAATTATTTAAAAATGCAGTAATCATTATTAAGTATATTGCTGTAAGAAATATATAATCTTAATATTTTTCAGATTATGCACAGAAATGGGAGGAAATTATGTTAAAACAACGTGATATGTTAAATGAAGCATTAAATCAAGTTAATAAGTTTCATAAACAGCTTTTACAAGAAGAGCAAATTAGTCAAAAAATGACACGTACAAAAAATTTAAGATATAATTAAACATTAATTAGATTTATTTCCAAAATTAAATATTAATAATAAATAATTATTTACATAAAATAAAGTGAGAATAATTTTTTCAATAAATATTTACTAAAACATATATTTCTATTAATATACATAAATATATATATATATATATATATATATATATATATATGTATCTACGTCCTTCTTCCTTTTCTCTGTATATGAATATGTTGTAATGAGAATTTTTTGTAAAAATATTATTTATGCATGTTTTCTCATCAATACATGCTGTGTACACGATAGCTATACGATTCTTCAGATATTTAAAACTGGTTAATCAGATTATAAATATAGTAATATTGTTTAAAAAGTTTATAATATTAATGTAGAAAGACGATATCGTAATATAATCAACTTCTGTTCATTTCGTGTAATATATGTTTCATCAGATTTTTTCATGTTCAGGAAATATTTTATGTGGTTTCAATTGAGATAATGTAATAAAAACATGGGTTATCGCTTATCTTATTAGGTCCATCTTTGAAAATTTTTTATATTATTTTTTTTCACCATATTTGCACTTTACAAATATCTCCTTTTATTTTATTTTATTTATTAATTGAAATACAAAATTAATAAATTTTATCATATAAGATTGATTGAACTATATTAAAATATGAAGATACTTTTTAAGTCTACAAAATATATAATATCGGCGTATGTTTATGAATAGTACAGCAAATTTTATCTAATCCAAAACTTAATAAGATGAGTACAGAAGTAAAGGGAAGAAAGAATTACGGAAATGATACTAATATTTCAATAAAGATGGTATAGACTAAAAAAATTATCATTCGGGCTCGCACATGAACAGATGAAAGTGTAATATTCGACTACTTTCAACTGTTACTCGAATAATTATCGAACTCGATCACAAAACGAAAAGTAACAATTTATTGATATTTTTTTAAAAATATTTATTAGTAATATTTTATATTTAAAAATGTTCTTTTTGCTCCGTTAGATTTAATTAAAATATTATCTAATTTGTTTATACATTTATATTTTATAATATTTTAAAAACTCACATTTCACAGGTATAGATGGTTTAGTAGCATGCTGAAAAATAAATAAACATATGATCAATAAATTATTGAATTTTTTAATGAAATAAATAAAATTCATATCGAAGATAATTTTTGCAATATTCAAAAAGCTCATAAATACATTAGAAATTTAGTTTTTCCTTCTAAATAATTGCAATTATAATTAATTATATTGCTTCATAATTTTATAACTGTACATTTATGTTAAAACGTACGTCCTTACATAAGTTAAGAAGAATATTAGGTATTATAAGCAATTTCAGATACTACATTATTTTGCAAGTCATATAATATAATATGAATAAATAGAAAACAAGAATTAATACTTTCGCTGATCTGAACATTGAATCTAACTTGAATTATGTAGTAGAAAGATATTGATCTGACTCCAGTTCGTTGGTATTTTCTTTAAAATTAACATCATTTCATATAAACCAACACCATTATACTTTAAAATATATCTTTTCCTGTTAAATTTTTTATAAAATGCTTGGAAATTTCGCTAACATACTATATTCATAACACTACGAATGCTGAACAGAGGAAATAAATTTAGAAGTTCTCTTTTAAAAAATGAATTAAATTAATGACTTAAAATCAATTATCGTCATGAAATTTTTATTATACTGAAAATATAGTACAACGTGTATAAATAGCAAGGTAGTTTTTATTATTTTCAGAACTACACTACTGCCAGTTATTTTTCAAAAAAGGTACTAAATTAAAATTTCATGTTTTAGACATTTATTAATAAGAATCCTGGTACACGTCAGATTGTGCCACATTTCATTATTAAACTATGTTTGATCTCCCTGGTTTATTAACGATAAAAGATTCACATGCAGATATTTGTTTAGACCAATACAAAATGATTGTTTAAAATAAATAAATTCTGTCATCCACTATAAATTCTTATTAACTTTTATCAAAATTAATTCATAATACCTTTACAGTGTAATGACAAAATATTTACAAGCAAAATATGTATCATTGAGCATGAATCATGTATTTTACCCATAAAAAAAAACTTTCAATTAACTGTCAATTTTTCGAGATTATTTAAAGGATTATGGTAGAAATTTTCCCGAATTAGATTAGTATTGCATTACGAAGTTAATATATTTTAATAGATCTTTGTACTTCATATAATCATATGTCACTTTTCTACTATAGTTTATTTCTACTATAGCAAATGCAAACAAGTATAATTATTATAGTATCAGTGACATAATATCATGTAAAATATTCCTTAAATTATATTATAAAAAAAAAATATCTATATTTTTTATAATTAAACAGTATAGTTTATTAAAAAAATTTTCTCTTTTATATTATTATAAATATCAGAGGATTCATTTATCATTTCTATAATTATTTTATAAAACGATATCAAGGCTGTTAAGACTAATTTAGATTGAAACTAAGATTAAATATTTAAATATAAATTCTATTATTACAATATCTATTCTATTATTTTTAATGAATCTAATATCTGAAACTCCTCTTATCAATTTTTACGTTTTTCAAATTATTCCTTTATATTAGTTTTATATTTAATATTTTTTTACGTTTTATTTTTTTATTATTATTTTTTGTACTTAATTTGCTTGTTTCCATTTTTTATAATTCTTTTGATTCTTTACAAAATATTTTAATAATTTTATATAAATAATACTCATAATTGGTTTGATAATGAAACTTTAGTTAATAATAATATAATTTTTTTTGTGTAAAGATTTCTTATTAAAGAACAATAAAAAATGTAATTATTCAAAATAGGTATTTGGATATATCATCTGATTTAAAAATTTCCAGAAAACTTAAATGTTATAAAATTTAATCAAACTCTAATGACTTAAATGAATAATTGAAAAATAGTGTATGTATGATTGTTTTATTTACAATTACGATATTTATATAAAATAATTATGCTAATTATGATCAATTATTTGTAAATTAAAATTAATGTTGCAGAACATACTATTATTGTACTTGAATAATAGAGAGCCAAAAATATTATGTAGTTATGGATTTTACTCTATTACATATTTGGTTAAAAATTTCTGCAGTATCCCATAAATTTTTTTATTTAAATATCACATATAATTTTAACAATGATATGTAACTAGATGGTTAATATTCTTAATACCATATATTATATTATATAAAATATAAGATAATAGTAATACCAATTAATCATCAATAAGGTATTTCCTCTGATAGAATTATAATTTTATTAACTTAATATAATCATAAATACACACAATTATAATATTTCAAATCGAGATATATATATATATATATAATATAATAAAAAAAATAATAAAAAAAATTAATTATAAAAATCATAAAAGAATAAATATACACATATTTTTTAAAAATATTGAATGATTTATGAATTCTTGATTTTAATTAACGCTTTCATTTTTAAATTAAATACATATATCCAAACTTTAATAAATAAAAATATATTATTATGATATATTTAGTTTATTATAAATAACAAATCATCAAAGTATCTTATAATTTCATTTAACATTCATCTTTAATATTTTTTGTTTCAACTGTATGGGTCTTAAATAAATCATTATTTAATATCGTGTAACTCTTACTAAATTATTTGTTTATAGTTTATGGTTGTGCAATAAATTACTATGTATATATATATAATTTTATAAACTTATATATATATAAGGTTATAAAATTAAAAGATACTAGAATAAACAATTTAAAATTTTTATAGAATTATTAAATAAAATGATGTAAATGTTCAGTAATGAAATATTTACAATAAATTTAAGAAGACAGTTTAGGTGGTTATCATCACCGTTATTTTTTACAAATTATGAACATTTATTTAAAATAAAAACATTATTTCGTTAATTAATTTTGCAATCACTAAGCAGGAAAAAATAAAGAGCATTAATGATACGTAGTTGAAAAATAAGCAATATAAAACAAAAACTATGAAAATTATTTTTAAATATAAGATCGATAAAAAATATAATTGATATGGATAAAAGATTAATTTATCTAAAGATATCCACAGTAAAATTGGAGAAGAGTTAGATATGCAAAACAAAAACCAATAAATTTGTTTAAATAATTGCTACTAAAATCATTATTAATGAATTATTTATTATTTAATATTTTGCTACCAAAATTATTACATTAAACAAATTTTTAATATATTTTTTAATGTTTTAATGAGAATATAAATTAAGTTTTTAAACTGATAAAGTGGGATCAGTTTAGAGAATATTTACTTTGAAAATTGAAGAAAGTTAAAGAAATATGCCCCGTGGGAATATAGAATATATTCAATGTAAGTAAATCAACCGTACCTAATAATTATGATATATTTTGAAAGAGTTCAATAACAAGCCATATATTTATTATTGGCATCATATTTGCTTATGGATTATCCATTAGTATAATATGCTTTTTTATTCAACACAATTATATAAATATATAAATGTTATGTTAAAAACTCATTACCAATTTATTTAAAAAAAAAGAAAATTATATTTTAGTTCGTTATATTACGTTTATTTACAATAAATATATAAAAATCTTATTCAAAACATTCTTAATTCATTCAAATTCCACATCAACTCTCTGTCATTTCTCACAATCATTTATCTGTAAAATAGATTTACTTCGTAGATAACTACTAATTTCCAGAGCCTGAAACAAAAATATTTGTATACTGTGAAATCATTCAAACATGCGCTTAGAATAATTATTATCAGTTATTAAAAAAATTAAACAATAATTTAAACTGAACGAAAATAAGACTTGTAATTAAAATGTTCTATTTTACGTTATGAGTATTTTCAGGAATTATAAAACGTACAAATAAATGAAAATGTTATCAAACTGTATATTATACTATATCCTTTCAAATATTATTTGTTAAGAAAATAGTACAATCTTGAATGGAACAAAGAATATTAATAATGTAAAATTTAAAGAATATTTTAAAATATCTAATATGTAATTATTTTTTGAAAAAATATATTCAAATTATTAATAAGAAAACCTTATTTATTCGAATATTTTTAACAATTGGTTTAATTTAACATAATTAAATTTACTATTTATAATTCTACATACATAATAAAAATTAAAAAGTACATAAAATAAAATAATATAATTGTTATTCCGATTTAATTTTTCTAAAACGCTGTTTTAACGTTTGAATAATTTCCTTTTCTCAATTGTTTTTCTATTTTCAAAATATTTTCTTTCAAATTCATCAAATTTTTATTTTCACAAATCTTAATCTATCAATATTTTCAATTAAATATTTTAAAATAATTTATTTCCTAATTTGAAACAATTATATATACTAAAGTATCAAGTTACTCGAAAAACCTGTATAAACCAATTTGATTAGTTTGTTCTCACGACTTTGTTTAAAAAATGAAATAATTATGTATTGCAGTTGAACTAATAAAACTGATATTATATTATTCAAATTTATTAACCATTGTTCTCAATTGAATTTATATAAAAATTGAAATTACATAAAAAACAACTTACACAAAAATGTTAAGTGGCAATTATCACTTTGAATATAACAAATTTACTTCATTTTTATTTTAAAAAATTATATGAAATCAATTATAACCTAATTATATATATTAATTTTAATTACACAGAACCATTTTCTACACCAAAAATATTATTAAAATAATAATTGTTACTGTACAAATCTATAAAGATTCGATGGAATTAATAACATAAAATAAATTAATCATATACAGAATCATATTTTAAGAGTTTAATAAAAACAAGTATTAATTTGACTCATCTTGGAAAACCTTTTACCTTGTTTTATTGTCTGCGTTCAACAAAGTTTAAAAAAAATCAAAACAAAGGAATAAAAAACAAACCAATTGTGCAAATTTTCCTGAGTATAAAATATGATAAATTGAAAACTTTAATTTAAAGTACAGGTATAATTTTAAACAACTAATCTAAATATTAAAATATCATAAAAAATTAGTAGTAACAACAAATTTTTTGTATTTAATCATAAAATTTTATTTCATTTAGCTCGCAACTGATATCAATACCTATATTTTATATTATTTTATATCAAGTCTACATTACTAACATGAAACTTTATTAGTATTTTTTTATATTATAAATCATAATTTTTAAATCGATTACAACATTTTCAAATTAAGGATGGACGAATGTTTATTAATTTAATCCTTATTAATATTTATTAATTTCTTTGTTTAAATAAGATTTTAGTTTTTCATAATTTTTTCTTAAAAACATTCTAATTATATAACAATAGTTTGTTTAATTACTGTGTATAATTCCATATCTAATTTATCTTTATTTAAATTAATTTCAATTTAGTTTTAAATAAAAATTAAATGAAAAAAATGCCCGATTTAAGAATATCTTCTAAACTAAATACTTTTAATTGACCAACCATTAAAATAAAGAAATTTAATTAATATTTAAATTAAATTTACAATGATTTTAAGTATTACTTACTGTCTAAAAATAGAGTATCGGGCGAGGAGGGCCAAATATCTAGAGTTAGGTGTAAACTCCCAGATGGTGGAAGGGAGGATTGCGGGCAAGTGAACAGGATAGTGCATGTACTCAATAATAAATAGTTTTAATATTTGTAGTAGTTTATTGCGATAATTGCATTAGTTGTATTATAATGATTTTTAGTTGATGTTTGAATGCCTTCGTTTCTTGAGTTTCGTATTGCTATTGCCACAGAGCGTAATGTGCATTCCATGTACAGGTAGAAGGGCGTAACTTTCTGTTTTATATGTAATGCACGTGGTGGTGGAGTTATACACGTAGAAGAATAAGGTCGTAAACCCCCGTGCTTCCTTGTGCAGTGGCACGTGGCAGTAGCTTGAATTTGCCTTGGTATTGTCTTATTGCTTACGTTGAAGGTTCTGCAGGTGTGCTCTTGGTGGCACTTCATCTTAATCTGCAGATATTGCCCCGTACGGCGTTTCGTAAGTCTATCTTGTGGGAACTAAACTTGCCCCTTAAGCGTTTGTAGATTGTGTGCTCTTGGTCGCTCTACAGTTATTTACCTTGTGAGGCATATTGTGTATTATTATCGTTATTAAGGAATGGAACTTTTACCTTGTGAGTTTTGCAGATTTTGTGCTCTTGATAGCAGCTAGTGATGTCTGCAGGTTATGCCTCGTGCGGCAGCTTCTAGTTTATGTTTTGTGTTTTTCTGGCTATACCTCGTATTGTTTGCTCAATTTGCCTCGAGCGGCTCCTTATAGGTTATGATTATGTTGTGCTTTGTACACCACTGTTTTCTTGTTCCCTTTTCCTTGTCTTGCGCTGCTGCGAGTGTATGATTTGATTTGCACTTATCTTGCACATGTTATGAGTTGGATATGATTAGGCTTTGCCTCTTAATTGGCCTTTACTGTGTATGTCTACATCCTTGTTAATTGGCGTTCCTTTGGAGGAGAATCCTTGCTGGCTTCTCTTGTGAGAAGAGACTCTGGTGCGCCTTGCCGGCGTCTTTCTTAAAAGCATTCTCGGCCACCGCGTGGTCTTTACGAATTGCCTCTTTTTTGGCATTTCCAATCAGAGCGCTTCTTTTTGGGTGTCTCCAATCGAATTGATTCTTTCATTATTGGCGGCTTCAATCAGAGCGCTTCTTACTTGCATCCCCATCATGAGAGGACTTCTTTGGCGCGTTCTTGTTTTACATCCGAGCCACGTGTAACTGGGTTTGACAACAGCGTATACGTTGCAGTCTTGCCTTTAATATCCCTTTTTGTTTTTTTGCTTATATTTTTATGACTTGTTTGTTACAACTTTGTATGACATGTTTTAGCCGGATGCTTAACGATTTGATTTTTGGAACTCTAATAGCTAGTTTTCCAGATGTCTAATGACTTGGGAATATTCTTACAATTTCGAACACTTGCAATGTAAAAAATCTGTGAGTTTTACGTTTATTATTAAAGTGTAAGTACTCTAATAATAAATAGTTATTTTATTGTAAAATTAAATATATATAAATTTATTTGTTATTGATTACCTTATTATTTACACACAAGCGAGCGCACATGTACACATAGACATAATATACATATATATATCATTATCGTTCTCAATTATATCTAAAATCAATATAAATATGAAAAAATTTTGTCACTAATTTGACACTAATTTAAAAATCTTTCATTACTTAATTATTACACAGATTTAAATTTTTATATTCAATATTTAGCTTTTTTGTTTGTTTTGTTGTTTCTTGTGTCTTTCACATTTAAAGGGGCTTACATCTAAAAATTAATTAAATCAAGTAAATTGAACTTTACTTACCTCAATAAATAAAATTAATCGAATTTATTCAATTTCATTTATCTTAAATTTATTTCAATATATATTTTGTTTCATTCATTTTTATATTTATCACAGTTTTATATTAAAATTTTTTTTTATAATAATAAATGTTTAATATATATAAGATCATAATATAATTGAGTAAAATTCTATAATTATATTTAAAAAATTATAGAAATATTTAAGCTAATAATTTTTTATGCAATCAAAAACTAAATTTTTTATTTTATTAATAAAATTTGTTGATGTCATTCAAATGTGAATGAACTAATATTTCGTTTGAAAAACTTTAAACAAAAATTGTAAACAAAATTCAATGTTAGGTCTTTATAGATATATATATTTTCTTAAAATATTTACATTTAAAATTTATAATGATGCCTATTAATTTATTGCATTTGATTAATTGTACAAAATCACATTATTAACATTAAAAAGAAAAAACGATTCAATTTAAATCAATTCTAATTGTTAAAATATATTGCGATATAATGTAAATCATTGATAATCATTTTAAATAACATTTTAATTGCTTAAATTGTATTTATTAAAAAATATTATAGTTTAATTTAATTTAAAAGTTATTTCTATACCCATAATACATTTTAAATGATGCAAAACATTTCATATGAAATATTATAGGACAAAAAATATACTCCTTATATTCTAATAGATAATATTTAAAGTACTTTCACTAAACAAAAAATTACATTATTGTTGTTGATAATATAAATAGCAAATAAAAAATTTTATTTTTTTAACATTCAACGTTGAAAAATATAAAAAAATGTTATTTTATAAATATGAATAGATATTTTTTATTAATAAAAAAATTTATTAATTTATGATGCAATGATAGAAGTATATTTGTAGTATTTTCTCAATACTTCAAATTGTAAATAAATAGCTGCTGTACAAAATACTTGATTTATACGATAAATAACCAATAATTTTAAAAGAAGTAAAATTATCCTAGACACTCTCGTCATAATATATAAGGTACATATTTTTAATTTATCTATAAATTTTATTTTGAATTGATTAAAGTGAAACATTATATTAAGTATATTAATATTTCATTAAATATTTCTGTAATTACTCTTAATAATCTCTATAATAAATTATAATAAATTTAAATGTAAATCATTTGTATATAAAAATGTAAAATGCTTCTTTAATGCCTTCTGATATTATTTTGTTCTATTGTAGTTTCAGAAATGTATTAATATTGGATAATAATATAAATTAATTCTATTATTTTAGGTTAAATTTTGAAGTTTTCTAATGAGATTTTTCCATAGTTTTTGAAATTTTGATAATAGATAAATTATTTGATTAATTTTTTTTACAGCCGTACTTCTTAACAGCGAACATATTTTTTATTTAATTTAATGAATACTAACAAAATGTTTGATGAAATATACATCTTACCCTGGCAATTTTATATTATTATGAAGTCAATTTTCATAAACAATAAATTTAAATATAAATTAATGAAATATAAACAAAATTCTTCAAATATATAGATATAAATTAGATAAAATAAATTAGATTGTATAGATAAAAATATGTTTACCCTGGACTTAGTTGAAGCCAACATATGGCTGCTGGCTTGTGATGATGGTGGAACGTTTTTGAAGTTTAATTCTGGATTCAGAGAAAGAATTGCATCAATTTCAACCTACAACAAAAATAGATAAGGTATCAAAGATTAGAAAAATTATATTTTAAGCGTTAATTCTTCAATAAATATACACTTCACTGCTAATCTTTATTAATATACAATATGTAAATTAAAAAAATTTCATTTAACGAAATGTTATTTCAATATAATATTAAAAATATATAGAATTAAATATAAAAAATATTTGAAATCTAATAATGTTAGAATATATAATGGTAAATAATATTTAAAAGATAAATTAATTTAAACGTTAAAATGTTTAAATGATTTTTTATTAAAACAAATACGATTCATGTGATCTTTTTACAATAAGAAATATTTCAATCTGAATTATAAATATACATCTAAAATTAGAAAAGATGTAGTTTTTTTATTAAACATATCTACCAAAAATATCTTTACTTTATAAATAAACTATTTTAAATAATTTTTATTTAAATGGATAATTGCTTAAACTAATTTACTGATATATTTAATCATACCTAATTTTGAAATCTTCAATGAAAATTTTGAAAAGAATTATACACACTTAAAATACATCAAGTAAACAAAATTCTGTGAGTACATTTTAAGTAGATCTGAGAGAATATAATTTTTTTGTTCTTTTCTAATTTTCTATTTGCTCAAGCATACTTATTCATTTAGTTTTAAAATAACATCATTCAATGATTACTTTCCAGATACATTATTAAAAATCTTTCAGTCTACTATTTGTTAGAATATTTGTTTTAATAAATAGAAGATTATAAAAAAAAATTATTAATTAGTATTTATTATAAATCACAGAAAGAACTTTAATTAAAAAATAAAAAATTAATTAAATGCAATAAATTGTAGCATCTCTGTACAAAGTATAAAGTATAAAAAATGATTATATCATTTGACAATAAAACCTTGAGAATCAAACTATGTAATAAAATTGTAGGTGTTGATTATATAAAGTTTATATTATAAAATAAATGAAATATTAAATAAAAAAATTTATTTGTATTTATAAAATACTTAATTTTTAGACCTAAATGAAAAAGTACAGTGACTCGAAATCACACTCAAACTATAAATACTGTATTACATGATACATCTACATAATTGATGATTTAAGGAAAATTAATGATAGATTCGATAAAAGTCAACTCATACTTTACACATTATGGATTAACAATAAAGTGTAATTATGATTTAATTTGATGTATAATGTACAATGCATTATTTCCCGATTATCTCTTAAGTTATAAGAAATATATATATATATATGTATATAAAGAGAGAAACTTAGAAGAACTATTTAACTTAAAACTACATTAAAACATAATTTCTAAAATTATAAATAAATATATTATATTAAGTATATTATATCAAATTACATTTGATGAAATATTAAAATATGAAGGAATATAACACTTGCATTATAATCTTATTTAAAGATAAAAATCATATATAAAATTTGCTTAGATGTTATTGGTTTTTATTAATAGTGATGTAGAATTAAATAAGTATAATATTTATAATATTATAATTTAGAATACAATTCAAATTTTTATTGTACCTCTTTTCCTTTTGTTTCTCCTTTTTCAAACCATTCCACAGTAACACTGTGTTGATCCCAATTTACACCTGATACAATAGCAGAGTGAACTCGTCCTGAAACCCAACAAAACAATAAAAATTAAATACATATATTAATTTAAACACCACTCTTAATTTGTTAAAAAAAATTTGAGAATTTCCACGAAGATAGAATACTTATGAATTGTTTGGTAATTTCAAAAATGGCTCAAACTATCCATACGATTTAAGAAAGGCAGATCAGAAGTATGATTACCGTAGGTCAATAAGAAGAAACGAAAATAGTTGTATGATGCCTCTCTAATATAGTTTAAATAAACTAATATAGTGTCAAAAATGTAGTTGATTCTCATGAATTATCTTCTTTCAATATAGGACTAGCTACTGCGAATATATCGTATTAATAAAAACTATTACATACAGTTTACCTTAGTTTTGTAAGTATTACATATCAACTACTTAAATCCTCTATAAGATACATCATAATTTGGACGTAAATTGTAGCTCGAAAATGTGTAAACTATCACATTAAATTAATTAAATTAAATTAATAGGCAAAGTCAGTCAACAAATCTATGCCATTATTATTAACAAAAATATATTATTTTTTAAAACTTAAAATTTAAAGCATCATGAACACATTTACTATATTATAAAATATTTGTATTCTAATTTAATAGATTTAATGTGTATTAATTAAAAGTAACAAGGAAGAAAATGGAAATTACAATCTATATAAATGTTTTTTAAAATATGTTTGTATATATTTTGATATTATATTTAAACTTTATATAATCAATAATTAATAAATATTACAACTATAATAAGAAACTACCGTTGAAGCCAATGGTCGATTTATAGAATAAAATGAAATTAAAAAAAAAAAATCCCACATAATTTTTCGTAGACCATTTATAAATGTTCTCAGATTGTTACTTAACAATGTTTACCTTTCCCCGCATTTTAATCGCCCATAGTCACCCGATCATGGGTATTTTATTTCACTTCGTTGCTGTCTTCTTTCTATTTTATTTTCTATCACTGAATGAGCCTTGTTTATTATTCAACATGTTTATTATATCTAAAAATAGAAGACAATAATATACTGACTTAAATATTGTAATCCAATATTTGTAATACTTTTAAAAATAGTTTTATAAATGACGTATTTGGTTTTACAAAATTATTTTATTTTAATGTTATACTGTTATAGTGATCAATTGAACGAAAATTGTTTTCATAAACACTAGAATAATACAACTAGGTTAAAACTATTATTTCTAATGTATTTTAAGATAAGAAGTATTAAATTCTTATAATTGAAATTTGTTATATTATGAGCTTCAAAAATATATAAAAGTATAGATAATTTTAGGAAGTTTAAAATTTGTTATTTTTATATGTAATATTCTCATATGTATTCTGTAGATTTTTTTTTTAATATATATATATTGATTATTTAATTCAATAGTTTTATCACTTAATCAGCAATAATAAAAGAAAACAAAAAAATGTTATATCAATATCTGATCAAATAAAATATAGTAATTACATAAATATTATGTTTTTATCTGCAACACAAATCTCTCCTATAAATTGATACCTATGCACAACATTACTAAGAATTATATTAAATACCTCTCATACTTACATTTTTAGTATTTTTTTAGTAGTTTTTATGTAATATTAAACCAATAAATATGTGGGGAATCAATTATAAAAATTTGATTATTAACAGTACCAATCAATTTCATACTGTATGTAAGACTTGAACTAATATTAAGTCAATGATATTAATTTTAAATCTAATAAATAAGTTATGTATTTTTGAATATTTAAAAAATTATTCACTTCTTTTGCTAAATAACAATCTAATATTAAAATTATATAAATAACGCACACTGCACATTGTCATTAATTATTCTTTAATTATGTGTTACCGATAATGTTTTACATTTCATTTTATTAATTTATTTTATTTATCTTATAAAAAATTGCACAAGTTTAATATTTGTTATATTTTGTCAATTTATAATAGTATATAATATAAAATTTTATACAATTCTTATCATAAACATTAAAACATAAAATAAAATTTCAATGAAAAACGACATAAACAAGAAAGGGACTAATAAGTAATAAAAATGAATATGTATTATGATCTTAATGCATGGTTGACAGCAATTAGAATGTCAACATTTCAAACAATGAAAAATAAAAACAAAGAGAACGATATTTAGAAATATAATAAATTGGACAAAAATATTTGGTTAATAGTATATATTCATATAGTCAAATATTGATAGATTCCATACAAAAAGACAATTTTATATTAGAAAAAACAAGAATATTTACTTTTTAAAACTATAAAATAAAAAAAATAAACTTAATTAAATACATGGAAAAAATATAAGTAAAATAGTACAAGAATTTATATGCAAAGAAAATAATGTGAAAAATTACTAGAAAAAATTATCAAACAAGACTCAAAACGAAGATAGAATAGCTAGAATAAACATGTAGAAAGCAACAAGTAAGTAAACAGAAAATGTTGGTAAATAATGAAAAATATACGAAAGAAGCATAAAAAAAGTGAATAAATAATATAGAGCAGCAATAAGAAACATGAAAGTAAAAAATACAAAAAAAAAAGTATTTTACAATTAACAAATATAATAAATATAAATCTGGAATTATGTACAATGAATTAACTACAATATTTTGAACAATTTTAATTTTAATCAATTATGAAAATTACACGTTTGATATACAGCATTACAATATTAATTTTTAAAAATATAGCTTAGTAATGAAATAAGTTTAGTAATCATTCCCTGATTTGCAAGTCATATTTAACCTTTTCTCTTCTTAACAGATTAAATAGTAACTTTTAAAGTTAACAAATTTTAATACTTTAAACATTGAAAGAAACAATTCTTTGCTTTTTCAAGTTAAAACAATACTTACATCAAATTTTTTAAGTTTTTAATTTCTAGAACTTTTCAAGAATGTTTCAAAATTCAGATTAAACATTTACATTTTCTTATTGTAACTTGAGTACAATAAAAGAAAAATAAACATTTGATATTCTAGAGATAAAAGAAAAGCTTATATGAGTTAACACCAATCTATACACTAGTAAAAAATGTATATATATACAGAATAAAAAAAAAGAAGGAAATATGTAGGACAATGAAAAAAATTTCCAAGAATACTAAGAAAATAAAAAAAGCAACGAAAACAAAATAATACAGCACAGAAGATAGATAATAAAATGAAAACGTGATAAAGGTTAATTTAAATAAGGAAATAAAATAAAAAATTATTATAAAATAGAATAGCCCATATACTCCTATTATAAAATTTATTAAAAAATTATATACAATTCATTGAAATACTGCGATAAAATTAACTAAACAATTGAAAAACACTGGATGAAGAAAAAAATAAGAAAATGATGTTATAAAAATATAATAAATATATACTTATATTATTTTTATGCATCTGCTATACTATAATTCATTTTCCATTTCTAGTACATACATGATTTGCTAATTGTTTTTTATTTTAATTGCACAAAAATTATTAATTAAAAATAATTTATATCGTATTGAAAATTTAAAAATCAGATAGAATTTCTAACAAGGTTTAATTAGACTCATATTTCAAAATATTTCTAATACATCCTTTATTTGTTTTGATAGATACATAAAACTGAGGTATAGTTTTAGCATTATTAATAATCAGCTAGATGAACAAATACTAATATTGATTAAAATAAGGTGTTATAAAATTGTTACACAAATAATAAACTTATTTGAATTAACCAATAAGAAACAAAACTAATTCCATTATAAAATATTTGAATACAAAGTTTCAATAACGATTTTGATAATTTATTAACATTACAATTATTAAAAAAATTAAACAAAATTATTTATTACTTTTCATAACTAATTTTCTATATAACAGCGATTTTGTGTTTCATTCAACCATAAACATTTAAAACTAAATAAATTATGTCAATTTTTTAAGTGATTTTTTTCAGTTATCATCAATATAAAAAATTTATTTTATTTCATTTTGTTATAAAATGATTTGAAAATATATAATTAGAAAGATTAATGTTTAATTACACTATACATTTTTCATGAATTTAAAAATTTTTGCTAACTATAGTTGAGGCGGTTATCATTTACAACTTTTTGTAGTTACAATTAAAATTTATTTCATTAGTTGCATCTAATTTACATGTAAATAAAAAAATATATTATTATGCAGTCACAATTTATATATATATATATATATTAATATTAATATTAATATTATATATTAATATTTATATTAATATTATATTAATATTAATATATATATATTAATAAATTATCAAAATCGTTATTGAAACTTTGTATTCAAATATTTTATAATGGAATTAGTTTTGTTTCTTATTGGTTAATTCAAATAAGTTTATTATTTGTGTAACAATTTTATAACACCTTATTTTAATCAATATTAGTATTTGTTCATCTAGCTGATTATTAATAATGCTAAAACTATACCTCAGTTTTATGTATCTATCAAAACAAATAAAGGATGTATTAGAAATATTTTGAAATATGAGTCTAATTAAACCTTGTTAGAAATTCTATCTGATTTTTAAATTTTCAATACGATATAAATTATTTTTAATTAATAATTTTTGTGCAATTAAAATAAAAAACAATTAGCAAATCATGTATGTACTAGAAATGTAATTTTTTTTATCACAAAAATTTAATAATACATTACAAAAAATATTTTACCATCAGTTCTTTTAATATTAACACTGCTGCCCGCTTCAATTTTACAAACAGGATCCATGTTTAGTTCCACAACTAAAAAAAAAGTATTTTTATAAAATTTATAAGAAAATGAACTGTTCAAAACACACACATCATACATGCAATCGTTCAATTGCAAGCATAAATCAAACCAAATCCATATAACTACATTTATTTGTTTAATATTTTAATTGCGACTAATACAAATGCCTATATAAAATGAAAAAATATATATATATATAAATATATAAATTGAAATGCAATAAACTAAATTATATTAGTTGACTGAAAATGGTTTTGAATTTATATAGCACAAACACATAAATAAAAAATTTTTACGTACTTAAAAAAAATAGAG
The DNA here is from genome assembly GCF_000503995.2 of Ceratosolen solmsi marchali. Lineage (NCBI taxonomy): Eukaryota > Metazoa > Arthropoda > Insecta > Hymenoptera > Agaonidae > Ceratosolen > Ceratosolen solmsi. The sequence continues at coordinate 74,593 of NW_011948466.1, forward strand.
AAAATTAATTTTCGATTTCACAAGAAATACTTCATTCCCAAATGTGCCAAATTTAAGAGCAACTATTACTTATTAAAATCTGTTTATTTTATCTCGTGTGTATAATATAAATAAAATAAATAATTGAAAGTATAATGATGTAGAATGTTCATGAAGTTGGCACATGAAATAATTTTTTTTCTAATTAACAGTTATACTACTTACAAATAAATTATTCAAAATTCAACAATTTGTATGCGCGTGTCATATTTTCGACAAATATTGACCAAATAATTCAATTTTAAATTAGCCTATTAAATTTTTTAATATAATTTGATTATGGATATATTCAATCGTATGCTACTTTAATAAACAAAATATGTTATATAAGTATATTATATATACTTATATGATTATAGCAATATGAAATAATAGCAAATAGTAAATAATAAATGATAATATTCAACTCTAATATTTAAATAATTCCAAGATTTTTGAGACTACGCATGCGCTTCATCTATCTTATTTTAAAATATTACAATTTCAATTCATCTTGTCTTAACTGATAAATATGTAACCATATATTATTGGCAACAGGAACTATAATAATTTTTTATAATAAATTAAATACTTAGGATTAATTGAAAATGACTGCACTAAATTAATAAAACGGTATATGCACATAATATTTTATTATATTAATAAAATATTAAACAAAATACACAAATTACAATAATTGCTTCACAAAATACAAGAATGATTAAAAAATATAAATTTTTTGTTAATTAATCCTTTGAAGATTTTTTTTAAAAAGCTGTTTATTAGTTGTTCGGAAAATACTTCCACAATCTGACTCGTCAGCCAAACGTGCAATAATCAACTTAGAACAATAAAACCTACTAGATGTTGTGTGGGGTTGCCGGGCAAGTAACGCGTTAACGCATCGTTTCAATAATTAACACAGGTCTTTATTATTACTGTTTAATTCATTTATTTTACTTTACTTCCAATGGGAATTATTAACCTTGGTGAAACTACAAATGATCCTTATATTTCTTAATAATCTTGTGGTGTTGATATATATTTACTATAAACAGAAGTAGGTTATAATTTATTGAATATTATCACTAAGAGGTTATGGTGATTGTAGTGCTCTGATCGAACACTGCAATGTTATTGTGTGTCAATTCAACACGTGTGCAGTTGCCCCTAAATATAGGTCGTAAGAGAGTCTAAATAGAGATTATGCGAAGCTGTGCGGGAACAACTTATAGTTGCAGGGATTGAAAATCCATTGTGGCGTCTGTAGCTGGTCTTGTTCTAGAGTATGTCCGAGAAGCTTCCGTAGTTGGACTATAATTCGTCCGTCTTCTACATAAGCCGAGAAATCAAATCAAGAATCTGTCTACATAAGCCGAGAAATCAAGAATGAGTACTAGCTGTAAGGACTTACTTGCAGTGTATCGTGATTTTCCAGTCTCTCTTCGATGGCTTGTTATTACGTTCCCTTGCAATGTTGCAACTCTTCAGTTCTTCCTTGTCTCCAAGTGAGACCACAAGTGGTCAGGTCCCACGCAATCCAGTCTTGATGAGATCAATTCAACTGTACACTAATTCACAATAGTGGAAAGAACTTATTATTAAAACTCAGCTAGCTAAACGACTCATCTCTCCGGTCCTCCTCCGTGAGAGTAGGTCGTGACTTATCCTTCAGTGTAAGAAGTATTTGGAAAGAGTAAGTGAGGGTACATTACGTAGTCCCTTCTTAAATGGTTCACTGATCCCGCTCCACTTGGGATCCCTTCTTCCTTTATTAATTAACCAATCAGAGGTTGATCTTGGGCCGCACAATAGATTATGCACGCCTTCATTTCCACTTCCTTCCGGGCTCAGTTCCGAATTTGCTAATCGGGAAAGTGTCGGAAGGTGGCGAGCCTTTTTCATTGGTCACCTCTCCTTGGTTGCCTCATCCCTCTCTGGGACTTGGCTAGAAGAAGGGTCAGCTTGGGCGTGGTGAATTTTCCAATGCGATCGACCAGATGTGGCATAGCCAAGAACAATGTAAGCATTGTCTTAAAGGTCGAGTGCGCACGTATGGTCATTGTATGTTTTTGCACGTATGGGTTTTGGGTTGCAGTAAATATTTGTACTCAATGCTTTACGCATATCTGATATTCGTTCTGAATCTACTTTGGGGTTCTCCCGGCAGTAAACCCATTAGGTTCTACTGCACTGGGAGTATGAGCACGTTCCGCTAGAGTTTTCCAGATGTTTTATGACACTAGTACAAATAATTATGAGCAGGAAAGTTTAAATATAATTTTCATGATATTACTTGCCAGATGTTTTATTGCCTTACTAAACGGAGTCTCTCATTCTCAAACAGTAGCTGTTCAGGAATGAACTACCCAATAATAAAAAAATTATTGTTTATTATAATATAATTCCGATACATTATATCTATAATAAGGCGTAATATTTGAATTATTCGTTAGGAAAATTCTCGATGTTAATTTTAGCCTTGTGCTATATCCGCATAGCAACAAAAGAAGATTCTCGAACGTACTAAAGCTTGATTTCCGAGAATTCTCTTGAGTTTCCAAGAATTATACCGCTAAATGTATGAAATTATATATAAGGAGCACCAGACGACGAAGAAAATCAGTCTTGTTGAGCAAGTCAAGTGAATTTAGTGCCAGTCATACTAGTGAAGGTTATACGCGTCTAAGGGAATCAGACCGCTACAGAGGGCGTCGATACGGTCTGGTACCCCCCCCCCCCCACCACTACCTTTTCTCGGACCCCTCCCACACCTGCGGCACAGCGTCGATATTATCAGAATTCGCGAGCGGTCAAACGCTCCGAATATCTATCGCCGAAGTAACAGCTTAAGCATTTGCGAGCCGGACAGCGCTCCTTAAAATCTATCGCCGAAGTATTCGCTCAAGAAATCACCAGCCCGACTAATCTCTCCGAACAACCATTGCCGAATCAATTGCCTAAGGATTCACGAACCGGAGAGACTCCTTCAAAATAGGACGATGTTCTATAGCTCATGGTCAACTGCCGAATCACTACGAACTCAACAATTCTCACTAAGATTAGTAACACGAACCACCACTGTAACAACCGCTTAAATAAAGGCTACTCACGCGATTCTCTTCCCCATAACGAACAATAATACATGCCCAGTATCATCACACAGTCCTAGTCTTGCACGACCGAACAATGTTCTACATTTAAGAGCAACTGTTAAATCACGAGCTCAACAATTCTTATAACGATCGGTAACAACAACAGCCTATGTAACATAATATGTCATGTTTACACTATATTGATGCATTAACCTCCCACTCATACCCCCCTAGCCCCATCGTCATTAAACCGGTAGTACTGTCTAATCGACCCACCGTGATCTGCGATCATACTGGTGACTGAAAATGCAAACAGTAACCATTAATTTATATTATGAAGTAGATTGTAATTTATATATAAATCGAAATAATCATATTTATTCGTAACTTAGAAAATTCTTGAAGAAATAGATTTCAATAGATTAATTTGTAATCTGCAAGTGTACTTATGTAAGTTAATGCTTTATCAGAATCCTAATGTAAAAACTTCATTTTATAGAATGAAACTGGAATTGGTGTGCATCAAAAACTGTCGCTGTCAAAATAAAGAAAAATGTGATTTTTTATCTATCAAAATTGGATCATAAATATTTATGTGCACTCTAAATAATTTTATTTTGATATAATATAACCTTAAAATAATAAAACCTAGAAATAGCTGCTAAAAATTAGATTTATAAATGAAATCAATCAGTTAAAATATCTTGTACTTAATTACTGCATTCTTAGCAGTGCTACATTGTATTAAAAAGTTGTATTTACATTGGAATAAAATTAAAGAATACATGTAATTTAAGTAGATACAAATATTTAAATTAACTAATTTCATAGAAATATCTGCAAATTATGAATAAACGAGAATCATATCGGCCTTTGAAGACTAGATTAGAATATGAATATAATATATAGACATTTTATTTATCTTAACCAATGTTCCATTGCAAATGATAAAATAAAATATTATGCAAAAGTATAGGAAGATTTTCAAAAAATTACTATAATCCAATGCATACAACTTACTTTATAATTTCATCAGCTTAAAATATCAATTATCAAGTACTTCTTGTGTGTTACACATGACAATAGAAATTAGTGAGATCTTTTCAGCTTTATACGTAAAATAATATTTAGAATTAACTAAAAGGCTATGAGGTATTATGTGGGAGAAATGTGCGAGAGCAATCTAAGATATGAGAGAGCAAGTGGAAGGGATAGCGTATTAATTCAATATTTAACACATTTGTTTGTTGTGCTGTTTATTCTGTTTAATTTTCAAATATAGGAATGATTCTTGTAGATGTATTCATTCTATGAACTCCTGAGGTTCTGAGGCAGTTTGACATTGACACTTGGCATTAGTATGTACTTCGTTTGGAGGTAGGACGTTGTAAGTTTCCAGATCCTCGTGACGTAGTGCACTGATGGTCGATTACCCTGGGAAGTGAGAGGTTGTAAAGCTCTTACCATTTCTTCGAGTAGAGCAACGTGGTGAATCTACCACTGCTTCGTGCACTTGGGCACGAGCGAGGTTATACTTCGGATCTGTAAGGTGTGCGCTGAATGATGCGGAGATTGACGGCATATTGGTTGTTTTAATGCGGCTACAAGTGACGACTTGGCTTATGACCCTGCTGAGAAATGAGAGGATGTTCCATGGCAATCCTGTTAAGGCAGACCGTGATCCTTGCCATGGTGTCTTCACTTCGACGAGTTTGCTGAGTGAGAGAGAGTCTGGTTCGTCGCGTGCTTTCCTTAAATATCCGCGCAGCACCTTACTTAGCTGGCAACAATGCATAGGTGTTGCTATGCCGAAAGCATTGATGACGTCACAGACTAAAGCTCTAGAAAATTCGAGGATTCCAAATAGACAAGGCTTTAGAAAGTTCGAAAATATCCAATCAACGTTGCTATGTGGAAATATTGTAAGACACTTGAAAATAAGGCGTAGAATATTCGAGAATTCGTAGTATCAATGTTTACAAATACAAGAGTTACAAGGCTTATACTTCTCGCATTTTAAAGTTCGTGGGAGATGCTGCAATCTAGAACAAATAATGATTATCAGAAGAACTCACTTTTTATACATTTAATTATATATAATTAATCTATACATAATATATATATTTATATCATAACCTACATATTTATGATTATATTTTCACTTGAAATAATTTCTAATATTTCAATTTATATAAATAACGAAGATTATTTTAATAATTTTAAAAATAAAAGAATCATAAAGATATTGTTCGAGAGTGAAAAGAAAATCTCTCGAATTATATTCATTAGAAAACTTTCAATAGCTATTAAAAGTGAATTAGTGAACAGACATGAAATCTAAGAAGGTCTCGCCAAGATTACTGCAGATTCGAAAAAAAGGTCGTACATCTGGACATTCATAAACAGTCACTTTATGGCCTTTTGACCTGCAGACGTAGTAATTGTTTTGAATGCAATAAACGACCCTTGCGAGTTCACATAAAAACCCGACTAGACTGTTTACGCGAGTATATTTTAAGGATTAAAATATTTCAAAACAATTGAATGAAAAACATTTCGCAAAATCCGTTGCAACCCGAAACTCAGCACGCACGACGCTAGACAATCTACGTCGCACGTGTGCCTACAATCTTACTAGAATATCATGCTTTGTTGTCAAGTACGCCAAATGTTGCCGCTCTCATCGGCTAGGCAAAGATGCTTGACCACGAATCAGTCCCCACCACGGTAACACCAGGAGAGGGGACAAAACTTCCACTTTAGGGGTTGCCACCAAAGATACCCTTCCGACATCTCCCTATTAATGCCTAATTTCCTCGGAAGTGGGAAAAGGGC
>NW_011948466.1:80697-114505 GCF_000503995.2 Ceratosolen solmsi marchali
CTCTTCCGACATCTCCCTGTTCATGCCTAATTTCCTCGGAAGTGGGAAAAGGGCATGTACAATTAGCATAACTTCGGAAATCGGCGCACTCTGATTGGAAAACTAAGATCAGAGCCTCCTTGAGCGGGGGCTCGTTGCAAGAGGCCTTAAAAGTAGGGCCAAGAAAGCGGAGGTCACTGTCCGCGGAGATAATTCAAGAAAAGGCTCGAGTGGGCAGTCAAGTCAAGTAATAGAAATTAATTGTCCATAGAAGTCAAGTCTAAAAATCACTCAACGCAGAAATAAGTGTTAGTAATTCAGAGCAAGTCTACTGCATCCTGGTGAGTATAAGAGTCACACCCCACACATTCGCTGTGCCGCATGCAATTGTAACCAACTCATTCGTGTATCAGATTTAAACTACGATATCGCTGTGAGTACGTTAATACACTTTATCTATTCAATTATTGTTAGCCGGCGGCAGAACCGGCATAAGACAACCATCAACATTATCTCACACTCTCTGATAAGAAGTGTGCCGTAATTATTTACCTGTGCAATGTTCATCAATTCAACGATTTCAAAGCATCTTGTGTAGTGATTCATCCTATATAAGAAGCCGTTCAAGAAATCGTATCTTCATATAAGATTTAAGAAGATTCTACAACACCCATATGTAAATTGTGTAATAAATTGTATAATAAATATATAATTAATCAACTCTCACGACTCTTGTATAACCTCTACATCTCACTCCTTCCCGAGCGTCTGCTAGGGCAGGCGGCAAACTAAGCTTTGAAGCATTGGCAGTTCGAGCGAAAAATTTCATCGAAGAATTTTTTTTTTTAATCAAAATTTTTGAAGAAAATTTTTTTTTTCCCCAAAAATTTTCGAAGAACATCATTATAATTTCGAACAGATGTATATATTAAAATAAGTGTAGTAACTTCTTAAACTGTAAACTTAGTTGATATATAAATTAATTTAATACTATAACACAATTAATAAATATATGCTATTAATTTTTACAGGCATAATAATTACTTATCAAAAATAAATATTATAATCATCAGTATAACGAAATTTAACTTACAACTTATTAATATAATTTTTAAATAATTTGATATCAAATAATTTTTGGAATTCTATCAAATATGCACTATTCAACAATAATTTTTGTTAATCTATTTTATCAAACATTTGCTCTATTAGGTTTGACTTATTATTTCTTAAGTTCTAGAGCTGACATACTATGTTGACTAATAGGTTGATGTATATTTATTTATTCTTAAATGCTAAATTAACGAATTCTACTTTTGCTCCTTTAAAATAAAATAGGTTTTAGAAGGTATTTATCTGATAATAAAGAAATATATTTAAAAAAATTAGTATATAAACAAGAGAAATTTATACAAAAACAAAAGATTAATGAAAAAGGGAAATCTTAAATTTAATAAAGACATTTAATTATTTTGCGATAATAATATGTATTCGCGAATTTTTCATCTCGATTTATGTAAATATCGTCGTATCTTTTATGTATAATTCGCTACATGGTTAGTTTTCTTATAAATAATATTCTATAAATAATATCCTATAAATAATATAAGTTACCTTTCAGATATTTTAAATATAACATTTGTTTTATGATTCGAACAGCTTCTATATACATAAATAGATATGCATAACAATTGTTTTCAACCGAAATAAAACAGAGAATATAGATAGTTCTTTGTATTAGAAGTTCACATACGTGTGTGTGAACCGCGTTTACGGTTGGTTTTTACAATAGTCCATTTTATTATAATTTTATTATTATTAAAAGATATCTATAATCGATCTATTCATTATTATTTGAATAAAAATATTCAATAGAAATAATTGGATATTAAAACTATTACTAATTTTATTTCTTTTTCTTCCTTCCTTTTTCCGAAAATCTTTTATTTCAATTCTTATTCCTTAATTAAATACATTAGCTCATTAATTACAAAAAAATATCTAAATTAAAAATCTTTAATGAATTTTCAAGTCTAAAAGATTTGTGTGACAGTCGTTATACATAGAACAAAAAATTCTGAAAAACAAATTGTATATTATTATTAACTAAATATTTTTACAATATTAACAAAAATTTTTGTAACACCTTACAAATATTTTCAGTAATTTTCATTAAAAACATCAATTATGTAAGTAAAATTTTTTTAATTTTTGTAAAAACAACAATTCTAAAATAATTTTATGTTTTCACCATACATGGTTTTATGTCAATAAAAACGAAAATATTGCCTAAATTCAAGACAGAATAGTTAAATAAATTTTTATTTCTTATTTACTACATAATTTACAATTATTTGTAAAATAATATACTATATGATTAAACTATTAATAAAAAAATTAAGAAAATAAGATTGCAAATAGCGAAGAAAATAGTATTTGATCACCAAATCCATACACCGCCTTAATTTATAAAAGCTATAACATTAAACTTAAAAATATCTATATTTGCATGCTTTTCAAAAGTGCAATATAAGATCTATGGTGTTTTCAATCTACGTTCTTTTAAAATAAATAATTTATATTTTAAATGTTTAGTGTTTTAGGTAATTAATTCAGAAGCAATAAATACATCTACTTTAATTCATTTTATAATTACTGGGAGCTATTTTTTGTAGTAATTAATTGCATCTTAAATCAGACTCCTAAAGTATAACGAAAGAAATGTTTTAATACAAGTTATAATGTTATTAATACAAATTAGTTAAAATTTTAAAGTTAAAGAAATAAATCATAGATAATGTCATAGTGTATATTAATAATAATAATAATAATGATAATAATTAATAATAATAATAATAATAATAATAATAATAATAATAGTGATAATGGTAATAATAGTAAATTAAAAAGCTAATGGAAAAAATATTGATTAAAATATTATTCAATTATTTAAATTAAAAAATCAAATAAGATAAAATCGAATAAAAGTAATACTTCAATATAAAATAATTTTGCTATCCTTGTAGGAATCTATCTGACCATATCAACAATGTTTACCATAGCCAAATTATGCGTGTATATTTCATGGAATGAAAAATCTAAATTTATCGAAAACGTAAAATAATATGACATCAGAATTGACTTTTTCAGTTTATTTACAGCTTGAATTTTTAAATAAAAAGATATATAAATTGTGATTATCATGTATATATTTTAAGGAAATATTTTTAAAAAGTTATGTAAAATAAAATATGAAGCCTAAATTATAAGAAATTATCTAACATCTAATAATCTAAGAAACTATCCAACTTGCAATCGTCATTATGAAGCCACAGCAAGCATCAAGCAACCTAAAGAACTAATAGCGATGCCACAACTATACCGGCACCCACATCTCCATAAGCAACGCACCACGTTCGTTCATTATTACTGCTCTCTTACTAGTTCAATCAAGTATTTATTACGACAAGATCGCCACTACTGAGATCGACTCCAACACGCACGTAAGCTAGGCTATTATACACGCTTTTACGTCCTACTAATACGACTGAGATCGACTCCAGCCCGTACGTAAGCTACGCTATTGCACACGTTCTTACGGCTTACCAATACACGGCTTCTGTCAACTACGTAAGCAGCAACACTACTAACATACACCAATACCGCAAACTATCGATATTACAGTATACGGTTCGAGTGAATCTCCCACTCCGTAAAGCAGTGACGTCACACGGACATCCTCCCACCACCAGACCACTACAGCGCTCATCCTACGCCAGCGGCTAAGACGGCTCCAACTCGCTGCCCCTACCAGCACGAGTCTCCCACTACTACTACGAATTCATAATGACAAGGAGAATCAAGCTCCAGGCTATTAAGAATACACTTACAGAATTATTGTCACTAATATTAATTGAAGAAACTCTCATCTATTCATTGTATCATACATTCGACATCCATGGATCACTGACTATTTATTATATTTATTATATTCAATAAAGGGAAAGACACTACACTCTAAAGGCAGTATTGAATTATTGCATTGCCCCTTCCACTTGCCAGCAAGCCTCCATCCACCATCGCAGGGAGACTTTCAGTCTGATCCCAGACAAATAATATTGCAATGCTGTTGAGAAAAATTTATTCTATTGTAGTAATGAGGGTGTGTCCTCGTAGTCTTGATTTTCGTTGATTCTCTGGATATGACTGTGTATGTTGAAGTTGAGGTTAAGCTGATGTTGTAAATATCAGCCGCTGTAGTCAATCATGCTCATGAGGTAGCATGAGAAGATGGGGTTTGAATCAAGTATGATTGATGTATAAATAACTATGCTTGATATGGTGTAAAATGTTTAATGGAATTTATTGAATAATTAATTATGTCTTTAATTATTTATGGAGGCAGTAGAAAGACTAGTCACATACAAGAATAATTATTGATAAGCCTTCGATTTAGATTTCCTTTTAATAATGCACACATATATTATTTACTAGGCTGCCGAATTTATGACCGCGTGTCGTCGTCGCAGTATATACTAAAACACTGAGTGGCAATTATAGTTAAGTGAGCGCGAAGTAGGATTACAATGAGCATCGCCACATGGCGAGCTGTCCTTAAATATACATGGAGCGGGCTGCAACGCCGGCAACAGTGCCACCGCTTATCGCTATGCCGAAAACTTCTTTGTGGCGTTAGAAAGCGAAGTTTCTAGAATTTTCGTAAGCGTTCTTGCTTCGTGTAATCATACAGTATATTGAATTTCATGTCATAAAACTTGCTCGGGCTTGTCGAGTTGTGTTTATAAAGACTCGCCCGAGTGCGCATCCCGGTCCGAGCGCGCGTGCCGTGCGCCGTACAGCGCGTGTGACCTACTTGTCTTAAATTCGTGGAAACTGCATTAATCCCGAACATTCCGCCCGCCATCACCAATTTTGTTGGTAATTAAATTTAACCTTTCGGGATTGGTAGCTTGCCAGGTTCATTAATTGTCTGGAAAAAATATGTCTTGAATTTAAGTGAGTCTGCTTTTCATACCTTTTTTTATGATGTGCGAGACTTGATCCTTGTGAGAGTTCTCAAGAATCTGTCTTCAAGGGTGTTGCCATTTTCCTTGGGATCCTTGCTCCTTCTTAAAGCTTCCTTTGTTATGTGGAGTGTAGTATAACTGTACCGTTTACCGTTTGCCGATTACTGTAAATCATTCTAGCAATGGATTGCCTTGACGTCGATTTTCACAGTGGCGTGGTCGTACTATATGAAACTCGTATGAGTAACGCTGCAATAAGCTCTGGTCTTGGGATTCTCCTTGGCATGATGGGTGTCTCCTTTGTCTTGGAACACATTAAGATAGCCATTATTTTATTTTGGTCGTGCACTGATACGTACATGACTACCGACGTTGCCAATTTTTATGCATCAGAGAATCCATGTAGTTCTCTGTGTGAGGTGCTCCTTATGTTGAGCCAACGTGGCAAATAGAGGTCGGTCAGGTTGGTTAGATTGTATCATCTCGTCCCATTGAGCTTGTGCTGCCATAGCCTTTTGCTTGAATATGTTTTTTCCCAATTGAATCGACGTTCTTTCTTTCTTGACGTAAGCGTGTCCTGTTGAAGAGACCATCTTTTGATTTTGGTGTAGCAATCGTCGAGCGTAAGCTGGGAAATCTTCTTTTAATTTGCTCTTATTGCGGTGATGACATCTTGTTGATTACATGCCATTTTCCAAGAGGGAACCGCTCGCCATGCGGGGGTCTCGTAATCATGCTGCGGCTTCAATTGCTTGTTTTGTTTCTGCACTTCCGGAAGTTGGTATTTATCCGGAATAGGTAGTTCGAGAGAGTATGCACTATTTCTGCTAGCGGGCCTGTACGATGTCGAAGTGTTAGTTCGAGAGAGCGTAAGTGTACTCTATCTCTGCTAGCGGGCCTGTACGGTTTCGAAGTGTTAATTCGAAAGAGCGTAAGTTTGCCCGACTTATTTTTGTGAGAGGTGTGATTAACTAATTTATTAATATAAAAAGATATACCTTGTGAGCTGCAGGAAAGGTGTATTAGTGCTGCGTAATTAATGTCCCCTTTGATTACTATTCCAATTGACTTCACTATAATCAGCACTAAATCTGCTGATTTTCCTTCATTAATGCACACGTGTATTATTAACTTTAATACTGAATATAAGGCCACGTGTTGTCTTCACAGTATACTGAAATACTGAGCGGCAGTTACACTTAATTGAGCGAGAACTGGGCAGATCACACTTGGCTTTAACAAGCGCACTTTAACCAGACGTGAGAGGTTGTAAAACTCTTACCATTTCTTTGAGTAGAGCTATGAGTGCTGAATGGCGCGAAGATTGGCTTGTCAACACGTGCTACGTGTGTATGGGGTACATGCGTTTTCGAGGTTAGGATCAGCAAGGTGGGCGCAAATGGCGCGAAAATTGGTCTCGTGAGTATAGGACTCGAGCTATGAGAGAGGTTAGATCAGCAAGGTGGGCGCTGAATGGCGCGTTGGCTTACAGACGTGTCTTCGTACGCATGGGCACTACTGAGCTTCTCCTTGAGTACAGATAGTAGAATTAAGTAAGATATTTTTGTGTGTATGTGTGTCTGTGAGATGGCATCAACCCTTTATGTGTGCTCGGCGACCTGGCTCCTGGAGAACCTTGAATTGGAGATGATGGCTATGACACCTAAAGTAGATGATACTACAAACAAAGACTAATCTTAGACCCAGTTGAGGGACTTTGCCACTTCCTTCTTCAATGAGGACTTCAGCTGGTACTTGTCTTCAGACTCCGATAAGGGAAATTTTCCACTTTCTTTTTCTTTGAGCACTTCAACGAAAGTGTTGAAATCTTATGATTGTCTCTCTTAAATATATTCACTGACCATCGTGTCCACTTGGAATCCCATCTCCTTTTTTGTGTCCAATCAAAGAGCTTGCGACTTATAGAGCGAGGGCAGCGCCTCTCGCCTCTCGTCAGCGGCTTCGCCTTCAATTGCGAAGCTTAGTCTTCTCCTGGTCTTCACGCCAAGAAGGGCTCTCGATCTCGTTGCCCACGACTCACCTCTGGCGATCGTATGACAGCCTTGAAAACAAGGGGGGGGGCAGTACATACCATTAGGTTTTAGATTTTTGGATATAGCGATTCTTTCCAGCTGCCTAATGAAAGGGATTTTCCCAAGTCTTAACGACTTGTTGTACCAGATATTTAATGACACTACTGCCAGATGTTTTATGGCTAGGACTTTTCAGAAGTCGAACAACTATTTAATGATGTTGTTTTGCCAGATGTTTTATGGCATTGGAAAAGGTTCTCGCAATCTCGAAGACAATTATTTTCCGTTACTAAATTAACGTTGATTTATTATTAGCCTTTTTTTTATCTCTATTCACTTTTTTAATTAGTTATTTGTAATGTAGTTTATTGTTTATATTTTTAATACACAATCTTTATATGAGTACGTAATTACGTCCTGACTATATTATTAACTAAAAATTTATAAATACAGAACAGCAGTTACATGATCTTTATTGAATAATATTAAAAACTATATATAAATTAATATGTATTTATCAAAAATTAATTCTAAATTCAAACATAATTATAAATTTTTATCAAGTCGTTAAAATAACTGATTTATTTAACTATTTGAAGTTATAGATAATTAAAAGTCATATAGCATATAATAATGTAATCGTTGATAATTAAAGATTTGACTAATTGATATTAACTAATTGATAATATGTACTAATTAACCTTTATTTTTATTATTATATTAAAACAATTTATAATACAATAAAAATTATACATATATGATTTATAGAATTTATATAATTTTTATAACGAGTAAAATAATGCTGTGCTGGAGGATTGTAATTCGATTAAACCCATTTTAAATTGTAATCTTCGTAGCCATTGCTGTAAAGGCAAAATAAATTCTTCTTGATTGCCATTATTGTTTTCTAAATTCAATGTATTACGAGAAAGTTGTAAACGTATATATAAATGTCTTGGTAACTGCAAAAAAACATGTTTACGTGGGTATCATTATAAAAATTCGATATTCACTATAATATGTTTACTTACTTGAAAATTATCAGAAAATATGATTAAATTCCATATTGGTAATAACTTATTTAGTACTGGACATCTACAATCTAAAATCATTTCTAGCAAGCTTAAAAAATGAAGATTTACTATATCTGCAAACTACATAAATACATCTATATATAAATATCATATATTATGATTTAATTTTAATTGTTTTATTACTATTTTAAAAATTATTTATACACAGAATTTGTAGAAATACAAATATCGTATATTATGTATTATTATGTAAATAATAGATCGTGAATGATTTCTATATTTAATAATTTCTGAAATAATATTATTTAATTGATCTTGATTTCCCAATAATAGTTCACTGATCATTTACGAATCACTTATCTTTTATATATTTATCTTAAATTAGATAATAAAATTTTCTGCCAGTTTAAAATAAATGATATTGTTACATTAAAATATTAAATAAAAATGACATTTGAAATATAAATTATGCAAAAATCTTTGTGTACCTCATTTGAGTTTTTTATTGAAGTAATTTAATATTCAATTATTGTTTTTGGTAGATGTACAATTTTTTTTATAATTTCTCTTCCCGACAATATCATTCAAAGAATAATAATTCAAATGGATATTATTTTTAAATTAAATATGAATAAATAATTTTAAATCTAAAGTAAAGAAATTATTAATGTTAATGGATTTCTTAGGAAATATCCAAATTATCACTTATACACTTTGTTTGTCCAGTTTCATTCTATTTTACTAAACACTTCTGTTAAAGTATGGTTTCAATCATTATTATTTCTCACTGCTTCACTAAAATCTATGGCAATATTATTTCATAATTATAATCTTCTCGAATTTTATTATGCACAACATTGTAATTAGATATTGTTCGAAATATTGTAGGGATGTAATTCTTGACTCGAACTGCCAATGTTTCAATAGCTTAGTTTGCCGCCTGCGGTAGCAGACGCTCGGGAAGGGGTGAGATGTAGGGACTGTACAAGAGTCGTGAGAGTTGGTTAATTATATTTATTATACAATTTATTACACTATTTACATATGGATGTTGTAGAATCTTCTTGTATCTTATATGAAGATATGATTTCTTGATTGGCTTCTTATACAGGAGGTGTCACTACACAAGATGCCTTGAAATCATTTAATTGATGTAAATTGCACAGGTATATAATTGCTGCACACTTTTGAGTAGAGAGTGTGAGATAATCTTGATGATTGTCTTATGGCCAGTTCTATTGCCAGCTGACAATAATTGAAGAGAAAATATGTATCAACGTACTTACAGCGATATCGTAATTCAATCTGATTCAGCGGTGAGAGAGACACGAATCATGTGAGGCGTGACTCCTTTACTCACCAGCATAAACTATTCTTGTGGCGAATTACTAGCACTTATTTCTGTGTTGAGTGAATTTTTAGATCTGGCTTTCTTGGACACTTAATTTCTATAACTTGACCTTTCCATAGACTGCTCACTCCCACTCTCAATGATTTGTTGCCCTTTGAAGAAGAAAGATACTTGGCTGTCCACGCAGACTCTATGTCAAAATCCCCCGCGAACTGCCTTTTCTTCACTGTGTTGTTCCCATCTTTAAGGCCTCTTGCCATGAGTCCCCATTCAAGGGGCTTCTGGTCTTAGTTTTCCAATCAGGGTGTGCCGCTTTTCGGCGGCATGATGAATATGCATACCCTTTTCCCATTTAATAGGAAATTAAGCTTAGACAAAGAGAATATCGAAGGAGTATCTCTGGCAGCAATGCGTGAAGTGGAAGATTTGCCCCTCTCCTGGACTTAACGTGGTGGGGGTGATTTTTGGTCAAGCGTCTTCGCTTGGCCTATGCAAGCAGCAACGGTTGTTGTACTTGACAACAATGCATGCGTATGCCCTTGTGGCATTGAAGGCACACATGCGACGCAAATGTCGAGAGTCGCGCGTGCCGAGTTTCGGGTTGCAACGGATTATAAGAAATGTTTTCATTCAACTGTTTAGAAATATTTTAATCCTCAAAATATACTCTTGTAAACAAGCTAGCCGGGTTTTGATGGTAAGTCGCAAGGGTCTTCATTGCATTCAAAACAATTACTACGTCCTTAATACGAAAGGAAATAAATGGGTGTTTACAATTTCTCAGATGTACAAACCTTTTCCAGTCTCATGCAACCTTGGCGAGACTTTCTTAGTTTTTCGTATCCGTTCGATGATTCCCTTTTTATTAGCTGTTGAAGGTTTTTCTAGTAAATATAATTCGAGAGATTTTCTTTTCACTCTCGAACAGATATATATGCTACTCTATCGATAGTATAAAAATCAATAAAGTGACGGATCAAGTTAATATTCATATTTTAATTGTGAAGCAATCTTACTTTTAAAGCAATATTAATAGATAACAGATTAAATTATAAATAAGCAACAATAATAGATGGATATATGTTATTTCAAAATTGAATTTCACTATTAATGTGTTTACTACTTCTCAAAAATTTTCAATTACGTATCAAACTTAATCAATTTACAATCCAAATAATATCAAGCCTACATTTAAATAATTGAATATTTTGTATTTCAATTTTTGAATATTTAAGCAAAAAATTAAATTTATATTATTAATAATAGATATTTTTACAGTTTTGAAGTTCTAACATTTTTCAAAAAATTTAGTTAATAAAAAATATAGTTATTCTGTTTTTTACTTGTTAGTTCTTCTTTAATTCAATCAAGGTCTTTTTATAATTTTGAAACTATTTGTTCGATATTGGAGCATTATTCAAGATTTAATGTTGGGAAAAGTACACGCTTTTGGACGCTCATGGTTGTAAACATTGATTCTGCTAATTCGTAAATTGTTTAAGCCTTGATTTCAAATGTCCTACAATATTTCCGAATACCAACATCGATGAATATTCTCAAACATACCAAGGCAATATCCTTCTGTACTTTTCGAATATTCTGGAGCTCAGTTTTCTGATGTCATCAAGATTTTCGGCCTAGAAACAAGCCCAAGCGCTGTTGCCAGCGTCGTAAGCTGCTACGCGAATATTTAGCAGCTCGCCACAAACCGGGACTCACTGTAACCAATCGTTACCAATTGTCTGTTACTAAACTGTTACCAATCGTCCACTCATCTGTTATTGCTCACAGTATTTCTCAATCAATAAGTTATCAGTTATTACTCACACATCTACTAAACTCAGCCGCATGTCTGGAAAACAGCCTACAATACACAAGCACATAATTCTATCAAAATCTGCATTAAAAGGTTAGTAATTCAACAGTGAAACCATAATACTCATAACCACTTAAATTCGCCGAACCAAGCAGTCATCAGTACGCAGTATCGGTAGTTCATAAGGTGCCACCATATAATTATTCGTCCAAGCTAGTCACTGACGCTCAAACCATGTTTCATATAGAGTTACGCTCTCTCAGCGCAATCATTGCAATGAACTTTCGTTCACTTCTACAGTCCGCAAAAACTATAATCGTAAAGGGCAGACTGCCGTTCTACAAATAATCGACTATAACCTCATAATATCAAGTCCTTCCGCACTCGAAGGTTTATCCTTCTTGCGTATGACTAGCTTACTAATACTCCCACAATCCCCTTGGAGTATGGTTGATTATACATGATAACTACCACAGTGACATTAACATACTACTCTTTTGAGTATGATTAATTCTCCCTGTTAAACACTGCTAACTGCCATTACCATCTTCGTATGCTCATTTGATGAGCATGGTTGACTGCTCTTACTGATACTTACAATGTCAGCATAGAACCTAAAATAAACATCCATTGCTAATGCCTATAACATCAACGACATCGCCTCCATTACGAAGAAGAAATCTCCCCATTGCAATAGAATAATTTCCTCTCTCCTACTAGAAGTAATAATAGAATTGCAATATTGTAATTGTTAATCAACAGAATTAACGATGTGTTAAATTAAGTTGCCTACAGAATATATTTTAAGCCCTTCTGCATGTGTTTTTCCTACAAATCGCTACGGCGAGAGATTAATAAACTGAACTATTGAATTGGCATTTCGAGCCACAAAATAAACCTTTATTTCCAAACACTGTCTTTGAGATCAAGTACGTGAGCTTCGTAATGTATAACATATTTGAACATTGAAATTAATTTATCTTTTCATTTTTTTTAATTGTTGATGTTAATATATGTATCTTGGTACAAAACTCTGACTGGATTAATTAAACGATAATATAGATAAATTATATTTATAAGTGTATTACACAGATTTATTGTATAAGAAAATTGTTAACAAGAAAACTGAACTATGATTGAAAATTTCTTATTAAATTTATTTACTTATCTCAAATAAAGAAGTATTTCATTAAATAAAAATAATCCGCTTCTATTTTTAATCGATTGAGCTATGCATCAATGTTTTCTTAACTCTGTAGACTTACTTTTAGTGTTAATTTATAGAACACAAATTAAAATTTGTAATATATATATATATGGATTCTTAACAATGATTGTAATAGTATGACGCTTATCAAGCAACGACTTTTACGGCTCTACAAAAGCATAATCTTGCTAGGAATTATTTATTATCGCACTATATGCATTATGTATAGAGTTAACTACTTGAAAAAGCAAATAGCTCACATTTCTGCATCTTCAATTTCATTTGCTTGTATCGTAACCATACCAATATTTATTTATATTTTGAATTTCATGAAAGCATCGCACAAGGTTTTTATATCAAATTTATAACTATTTTTGTTTCCGCGATCATAATAAATGTTTGTTTATAAATTGTTTCAGATTTCATATTTGAAGCTTTTATTTAAATTTACTCGGTTCATATTCATGTAAATCACATTTAAAATACTATAAAGCATACTATCAAATACTATAAAATATTTAGATTAAGGCGCAATATTTGAATTTTACGTTACGAAAAATTCACTGGAAATATAGCCGCGCACTTTGTCCGCATAGCAACAAAAGAAGCTTCTCGAACGTACTAAAGCTTGCTTTCAGAGAATTCACTAGAACTTGTAAGAATTCACAACGCTAAATGTAAGCAATCATATTTAAGAAGCAACGAATGGAGAAGAAAATCAGTCTTGTTGAATAACTCAAGTGAAATTAGTGCCAGTCAACCAGTGAAAATTGAACTCGTCTAAGGGAATCCGTGCAAGGTATATTCATTTGTTTATATTGATTATTCTATTATTGCTGGCTAGCTATTGGTGCGTCCTCCGCAACGTAATGCTAGTCAGACCGCATTGAGGACGACGACATAGACTGGAATTTACACTACTCGTAACTTTCGTGGCCCACGTCTACACTATCAGTTAAGCCTATGCGACTTGATTCTTATTAGACCGCTAAAGAGGGCGCCGATACTGATTTGTGGTCCCCGCTAAACTATTATCACTGTGAAACAGTATCACGCCGCAACGAATTTGTTCTGATCAAACCACAAAAGAGGGCGTCGACAATCCGTAATAATCCCCACTACCTTTACGAGCCGAATACTGCTTAGTACAATTCTAGCGTCGACTTAAACGCCTAAGTAGTCGCGAGCCGAATATCGCTCAGTACAATTCGAGCGTCGACTCAAACGTCTAAGCAGTCGCGAGCCGAATAACGCCCAGTACAATTCTAGCCTTGACTCATATGACACATGACTCTCGCACAGGAGAGGCTCCTTCAAAATAGGTACTAAACCGCGTGCCTAGTACACGATGTACACCCAGAGACGATGTTCTATAGCTCATGGTCAACTGCCTAATCACTACGAACTCAACAATTCTCACTAAGATCAGTAACACCAACCACCACTGTAAATACCGCTTAAATAAATGTTACTAAAATCAATTGTGTTTACTCTAAATCGATGCATTAACCTACCCCCCCCCCATCACCATTAAACCGGTGGTACGGTCTAATCAACCCACCGTATCTGCGATCATACTCGTGGCTGGAATTCCAAAGATTAAAACATTGTAAAATATAAAAATTCTATAAAATACTATAGAGCAATAACATTATCAGTTTATAGTGCAGATGCTGAACTATGAAGGACATTCATAGTAGATAATAGTACATTATTATTGAAGAAATTTATGATCATTATTTATAAAATATTTTTTTAGGGCAATTATTAATCATGTTAAGGCCTTAAATATCCATCAATCTTGAGATTGAAGCAATGTGTTATATTATTAAAATTTAATTGCATAATTTGAGTGAAAGATTTCATACATTCATGAACAAATAAGTATCTATTAAAAAGTGCTTACTATCGTCAATTCCATAATTAACTCGATCAAAGTCACAATTGACTATTAAAAATTTTCTGTGTATAGAAATTAATTTATCTGTATGATTACCATTATTATAAATTATGAAGTAAGATGTTCATTTCATTATGCGATTGATTTTTTAATCTAATGTTGTAGTTTTAACTAATCTTTTTCAGTCTAGAATGATAATAGGTTTTTCAATTTACAATTTATAAGTGCTTTCCCAATAATCATTATTTATTATATTTATTATTTATTATTTATTATATATACATGGTTATATAGAGTTGGTGAAAATAAGTAAATATCTATTAACATACTGTATATTTACTACAAAAATTATGTAAAACTGTTTATATACAAATTTCTTTTATACATATTATATGTATGCGTATAAAAGAGAAAAGTCTTGAATGTAATTTTGTTCGAAATTTCGAGATCTCTAGAATATTATAATTTCGGGAAAAAACCACAACGGCAATCAGTTCATGGAAAACTCCAACTATGTGAAATTTTATTTCTAGTACAACAATGGCATCAATTGGTTCAAGAACCACAATCGCCTCCTTATTGTCAGCTAATAAAGCCGCCGCGTGGATATTTAAGGCAAGCGTGCCACAAAATATGCACTAGTCAACTATGAGCTATACAGCCGAAACCGAGTCTCATATACAGTATGAGTACGAAACTGTTCAGCCTATTCACATACTACGTGGAATCGTACACACACTCAGCAGAGCTACTACGAAATGTATTGTTCGATTTTAAAGGGTTAGATTATGGCTCGAACTGCCATTTCAATAGTTCAATGGATTAGTCTCTCGTCAGCATAACTTCAAAGGAAATAATAAGTGATAAGGCTGAAAAATATCGTGTATTTAGTAAAACAATGTTTATTATTGTAAATGATTATAATAATATTGTACTTTGATGTAGAGAGAAATAATTCTATTGAAGTTGTGAGGGTGCATTCTTGTATTCTTGAATAATTGTAGATGCTATGGATTTACTGTGTCTTGAAGTTGAGGTAATGCTGATGTTTTAAATATCAGCTGATGTCGTCAATCAATCATGCTTGTGAGGTAGCATGAGAAGATGATAGTTGAATCAAGTATGCTTGTTGTATGAATAACTATACTTGATATAGTGTAAGATGTTTAATGGAATTTATTAAGTAATCAATTGTGTCTTTAATTATTTAAGGAAATGGTAGAAGAGCTAGTCACACACAAGTATCATTTATTATAAACCTTAGAAATCTTAAGGATTTCTTGAAAATGTCCTTATAGTTGATCAGTCTATATACTGAAGTCTGGGCTTGACTTGTTGGGTCATTGAATTGAGTCGACTATTTAAAAAATGCACGACTACGTGCTCGTCACATGGTGACTATTTGAAAGAATGCACGACCACGCACTCATCACCTGGTGACTATTTCAGGATATGTACGACCACGTGCTCATCACCGAGTGACTATTTCAGGCATGCACGACCACGTGATAATCACCTATCGACTGCGTCAGGGGATGCTAGATGTGACTAGTTCATTTATGAATATAAAAATAGGTACCTGGTAAGGTGTTGACAAAGTCTGTTGATTGCTGTTTAATTAATGTTTCCTTTGATTACTATTCCATTAGCTTCACTCTAATCACTATTTAATCTGCCGATTTCTTATTCTTATGCACACGTGTATTCTTAACTATGCTGCCGAAAATATGACCACGTGTCGTCTTCACAGTATACTAAAACACCGAGCAGCAATTACACTTGAGTGAGCGTGAAGTGATATTACAATGATCCTTTTGAATACGCGCACGAACCGAGGGCTTGGTCGTTCCGTGGCGACTCTGCTGAAAATACCGACCGTTCCATGGCAGTCCTACTGAGGGCAGATCGAGACCTGTGTGCCATGGCTTCTACTGGTAGATGGTTAGATCGGTCCACTATGGTCGATGTCACTGCTGTCGGGTCATGGCAAGATGTTAGCCGCAAGCGCAGTTGAGCGTGGGTGGTTCGGCAAAGGAGCCGGTCAGCAAGCAAGAAGCTTTCAGCAAGAGAGATTTTCAGTGAGGGGTATCTTCAGTAAGAGAGATTTTCAGCGAGAGGTATCTTCAGCAAGAGGGTGAGGCGCGCCGCGTACGTCCTTTATATAGCTACGCGGCGGCTCACTTAGCTGGCAACAAGGCATCGTCGTTGTTACACTAATTCGTACACGAGGCGTTCGAGAATGTTCGACGAGAGAAGAGTAGGAGTAATACCCTTGGGTGACTCTATAGTATATTATATTTCGGATCGTAAAACTTGCTCGGACTTGCCGAGTTTTGTTTGTAAACATTCGCTCGAGTGCGCGTCCCGGTCCGCACGTGCGTGCCAGTCTAGGCGCACATGCTGTACGCCGGACAGCGCGTATAACCTTTCTTTTGTTTGAAATTCAGGGACTGCATCAATCCCGAACAGGTACACTCAACATCTTCATACTCAGCAGAATCTTATACACAGTGACCAGAGCAGTTGCAGGCCTTTATCACCGGTCCACACCACAAGACAGCTTGGAGGAGATCAGTAAGCAAGTTACCACCACGAAGCACTACACGAAGAAGTGTCAGGAGACTCTAGTAACGACCTCTCACTTCCCAGTGTAGTACTTCACCACCAAGCGTACTGCATCAATAGGATTCAGAGATTTACGACTCCCTACCTCTACAAGTAACGCATGCTGACATCAGATGGCAACAGCCAAGAAACGACAAAGATTCTCATAATCAATGTAAAATCATTATATTATAGTTGTAAAATAAACCAAATACTGGTGGCCATAGTCTAAATCTTTTATAATTTCTTTTATAATATTCTTAAAATATACAATCTGATAAAATATTTAATGAAATATAAATTATATTAAATATCAGAAAATATTAAAAGAAAATATTAGAAAAATTCTAATAATTTTATTTTATAGAAAGGAATATAGAAAAAAATCAATGAATTAATAAGGTTAAGTTTACAATATAATTTAAAAATTGAAAAAATTAAAAATTGAGGTAATATTTCAATTAGTAGAAATATTTTTAAAATACAGTCAAAAAAGTGTTTAATAAATTAATATTCTAATGTATAATATTTCATGAAATTATTAAATTTTATTTTGAAAGATGAATATTTATAGAAATGTTTTTAATTTCAATTGTTTATTTATTGATAAAATACCATTTATACTTACAAGTTTTGAATATGATATTAATTGAAGAATATTAGGTGTTATTTTCCCCCAAAATTCCAATAAAATATTATTAGTAATATTATAATTTTCGATATTTGAAATACTGTCATTAGAATATTCTTCCAAATACAATGTCCATAGCTACAATATTTTATGAAAAGAACAATAAATTTTAAAACTATCAATTAATACTAATTTTTTAATACCTGACAAAGATTAAAAACATGAAATACAGATGATATGTTAGCTACTGAAGATTTATATTGATCAGGAAATGCAGATAAAACTACTTGGACATGATCGGCGATATGACAAGATGCTTCTTGTGGAATCGGTAGAGCACTTGATAGAGGTAAACAATGTGATTGAGTAAGGTTATTTCTAATTATAGCTACTGTATGAGTTAATGAACCGAGTAGTATCCAAGAAAGTAGACGTATATGGCTTACATAATCCAAATATTCACGAGTACTGCAATAAAAAAATAATAATTTTTTGAAAATATCTAAAAAATTAAATATTATTACTTATACAATATATCAGATCGTATGCATTATTTAATAATACTTGAAATAATCATAAATATATTGTTCGATTTCCTGGCTCGAAGGGCTAATGTTCGATAGTTCAATTTAATTTATTGCCCATCTTAGCGAATGCTTAGGTAAGGACTTAAGTGGAAGGGCCGTTGAGATATACAGTGTGTGCAAACTTCGTTAAATATGATTTGTTATGGTTTAATGACAATTACATTAATGATGAGTTGAATTCACTTCTCATAGGAGAGTATGAACTATGTTCAACCACAACGATGTAGTTGCTACGTGTTGATAGTGACGATGTGATTGCTGATCTCGTAAAGATTATTTATATATCCCGTATACTATTATATAATAATTTATAAATTCAATATAATAATAAATATAAATATTATTCTTAGTCAATTAGGATACATAAATATATTAATACTTATCCTATTTAATATAAAATATAACATTAAAAAAAATAACAATTTTTTAATAAACATAACATTTATCTAATCAATATAGAAAAAAACAAACTAATAAAAATATAAACCTACTTAAATAATATAATAAAACTTATTTATAAATATATTTAAAATATAACAAATATATATTATTGATACAACAAAACAAAATTTTTTCCTTAAACTAATTAAATAAAAAATAATCTAATGGAATCTAATCTAAAATTATTACAATAAAATTATTAAAATTATTTGAATATGTATTTGTTAACAATCTTTTTAATTTTTCATAAACTTTGTAAATAAATTAATATAATCTGTAAACCGCGTTAGAAAATACTCCAAATTTAACAAAATTATAATTTGTTTTGATAATAAATGACAGATAATTATAATTTCACTAATTAAATTTCATGAAATGACAGCTGATATATTAATTCTACAAAAATTAACCAACATATGTGGTAACCACCAAAGTGAAGATAATAAATAAAAAAAACTTTTGCTTATTAATAAATTACAAAAACTTATTCGTTCATAAAAATCATTTACAATCACACATAAAGCTGATAAGCATAATCCATGTCTTACTATTATAAATAATATTATTATTAAGCCCCTAAAAAATCCTCAAATTATTATAGTTATCATTCTTATTAAATTTGAACTTTTTACTATATTTCTTCCATAAGAACGAATTAATACAATTGCTTAGAATTAGACTAAAAACCACTAGGTGTTATGTTGGAGAAAACGTGTCAATGACGTGACCAAATTGTCTGGGATCAGACTAAAAGCCTCTCTGTGATGGTGGATGGAGGCTTGCTGGCAAGTGGAAGAGGCAATGCAATAATTCAATACTGCCTTTAGAGTGTAGTGTCTTTCGCTTTATTGAATATAATAAATATAATATAGTCAGTGATATATGGATGGCGAAATGAATATATGATACAATGAATATTAGTGACGATAGATAGATTTTGTAAGTGTATTTTTGATAGCCTGGAGCTTGATTCTCCTTCTCCTTATGAATTCGTAGTAGTAGTGGGAGACTCGCGCTGGTAAGGGCAGCGAGTTGGGGCCGCCTTAGCCGCTGGCGTAGGATGAGCGTTGTTGTAGTCTGATGAGGGAAGGATGTCCGTGTGACGTCACTGCTTGACGGAGTGGGAGGTTCACTCGTACTGTATACCGTGATATAGGTAGTTTGCGGTATTGGTGTATGTTAGTTATGTTGCTGCTTACGTAGTTGACGGGTTTGTGTGAAAACGTTAACATCCACTTAACTTCTTCCCAGTACACGCTAGGGCAGGCAGTAAATTAAAGCTATCGAAACATTAGTAGTTCGAGCCAAGAAATTAAACAGTTTTAAACACTCACAAATAAATTAAAAATATTTAAACTTCAATTTGTTGATATAAAATAACTTTTAGTAATCGAAATAAATAATTGATTGCGTTCTACCAGTCATTAATCACAACCCTCTTATTTATACAATTTCTTCATTTTATATTACCTAATATGCTTATCTGCATATTTTTATTTTAAAATACTTATTCGATTATATTAATTCAAATAATACAATAAAATAAATTTTACATATATATTAAAAATATAACTCAATTAATATATTCTTGATCCCACAAATCAAAGTTTTAATTAAACTATTTAAATAAAAAAATTAATCTAATTTTAGAATTAAAAAATTTGATACTTATTTGATAAGAAATAGGTATGTTAATTTATTATTTGTTCTATTAAAGTGTAATTTATATGGACAGATTTGGCGAATTAATTTGTAGGATTCATTTTAGCTGCAGCCATGTTTTGTTATCGATTTCAGTTAAAGAAAAATTCATACATTAATATGTGAACTTCTAAATAACTTTATTTTAATTCAAGTGTGTTAATTAATATATTAATTATATTCATTTTCAAAAGAATTTTTTACTCAAATACTTAAAATAATAATCTTGCAAAGAAATTCAACCCTCCAATTGATTAAATATATTAGAAAATTAGTTATGGTCATTATCTGATATTTTTACCAATAACAAATAGGAGTGAAACTATTGGTGGTAAAGAATAGGTTTTTGGTGGAGATTTAACCTTGCTTTCTCAGACATAGTTTCAATTTTCTAAAATATAAAATAGTACTATTATGTAAAATAAGTACATAAAATAGATATAACATATTGAAAGTAAATAAGACACAAGGGTTTAAAACCTAGAACAATAAATTAAACAATATATAAGTTAAATAGTAATCTTGAATATATAAATACTTTTATTATATAAAAGTCGTCGAACTTTGCATATTTAATATAATTAATATAATAGAAATTGACAATTTCTCTATAATTGTAATATTAATGATCACTATCATTAAAATTATATAAATATTTATGTATAATTTATATTCACCCTTAAAATTATTTGATAGTTAATGCGAATGCAAGTAATAGATATTATATTATTCAAAATTATGTAAGTTTTTATTCTATATCTGTAAAACTAAAAATAATAA
Source organism: Ceratosolen solmsi marchali (assembly GCF_000503995.2). NCBI lineage: Eukaryota > Metazoa > Arthropoda > Insecta > Hymenoptera > Agaonidae > Ceratosolen > Ceratosolen solmsi. The sequence goes on from NW_011948466.1 coordinate 101,789, forward strand.
ATATTACCATTGCGGTGTTGATGAAGTAGTGTAGAGCCAAGGTAAATAACGAGATATAGCACGATTTTCACGTGAATTGCCTTTACCAATTTCTAATGCTATATATTGAGCAAAACCACATTTTAGTTGACCATTAAGAGTATCTTCATTTAAACCATTTTGAATTCCAATTGAATGACTCTAATAGTTAATGTTACGTTAATTAAATTTATCCTTATTTATAAGTATAAATATTTAAAACTAATATGTAAATAAATTTTTCTTCCTATTTTTCTGTGCATATATACATATGATAATTAAACTATTTTCAAAAATGGCTTCATAAATATTATGCAGAAAAGAATGTGTACATATCATTAGGTATTTTCACATTTTATTTGTTAATAAGCTTTGATTTACTCTTAGTATAATTTGTTTAATTTTTAGTTAATTTAAATAAAAAAATAGTTAATTTTGTTTAATTTAAAAGTACAGCAAATAATATATAAATTTTCTTATAGTTTAATACGTACCTCCCCGTTATGTTTTTACAATAAACAATTATTAACTAATATTTATGAAATATTCTATATACACAGTTCAATGTAACAAAATATTTTTGTAAGATTACAAGTAGTATAGTTATAATTTAAAAAACAAAAATTATTATAGAAAATTTTTGATATTAAGTTAAAGTATTAATTCTAAAGGTTCAAATTAAAAAAAAACAGAATAATATTACAATAATTGTATTTTCACTTATAGTACTGTTACGGATTGCAGCATTTTAGGCGGTAAACAAAGTGGGAGACGTAAAGACATTTGTTTAGGTTAAAACATTACGCGCCCAGTCGTAATCACGATTCTCCGAAATCGGGAAAATTCAATACTCAAATAGTCAAAGATACATTACAATTACGACTAACAAGGGCCGACGAACTCTCCAAGGCTAGATTCTAGTGACGTCACATCAACTATCGGCATGACAAGGGCAATCTAGAATTCATTGGAATCGCAAGCCTGTACGATAATATTTAAGGAGACGCGCTTGACGCTCGAAGATCATATCGCCGTTCTACAAGTCAACGCCATTTACACAGAGATCGCCTTCAATTCACACAAATCGCCGTTCTACAAGTCAACGCCATTTACACAGAGATCGCCTTCAATTCACACAAATCGCCGTTCTACAAGTCAACGCCATTTACACAGAGATTACCTTTAATTCACACAAATCACTGTCCTACAAGTCAACGCCACTTGCACAGAGATCACCTTCAATTCACACAGACCGCCTCCACCTACAGAGATAGTCTCCCAATACCATCACATGGATCGAACTCACTACACGTAAGTCACGCTATTACACACGTCCTTACGTACCATCAATGCACCGAGAACGACTCCACACGTAAGCTGCGCTATTACACACCTTCTTACGAATCACTAACACACGGCTCTGTGAACTAAGTAAGCAGCAATACCTAGACCACGGCATCATTGCCCATCATCAGTGACGTCACACACCAACGCCACCACCCAGGCCTCTCCAGCTTATCGGTAGCGGCACCGGCGGCTTCCTCTTTACGGCATCATCATTGCCCTTCATCAGTGACGTCACACACCTACGCCACCACTCAGGCCTATCCAGATTATCGGTAGCGCCAGCGGCGTCGTCCAGTGACGTCACGCACCAGCGCCCCACTCAGGCTTCTCCAGCTTATCGGTAGCGGCACCGGCGGCATCCTCTTCACGGCATCATCATTGCCCTTCATCAGTGACGTCACACACCTACGCCACCACTCAGGCCTATCCAGATTATCGGTAGCGCCAGCGGCGTCGTCAACGCTCCCCCTTTACAGCGTGATACTATTTACGGTATCATTACCCTTCATCAGCGCATCTCCCACTACCGCTGCGAGTCCTAACCACGAGTAGGAGAATTACGCGCCACATCAAGAATACACTTACAAGATTATCATCACTCATATTACCTGAAGAAACTCTCACCTATTCATTGTATCATTTATTCAATCTCATCTCAATAGACCACTGATTGTTTATTATATCATTATATTCAATTAAAGTAAAACCAACTCAGACAAAGGCAGTGTTGAATTATTGCATTGTCTATTCCACTTGCTAGCAAGCCTCCCCTCAACATCTCAGGGAAGCTTTTAGTCTGATCCCTGACAAGTACTTTTAAGCATCCACTTGTAGTTTACAAGAAATTGAAATTACATTAATCAATTATTTCTAAAAAATTATTAATTGTCTGTATAAAACTATAGATTATTTTAATATAGCATGAATTCAACCACGAATTATTACCTTGTACTTCACTCTAATACATTTTTCTGTTTTGTTTTGAATATAATTGTTGTTTGAGATTGCGAAAACATTTTTAAGTCGTTGAAACATCTTGCGTACCTGAAAGGATTAACTAGTCGGTCGACTCCTGAATATTTCTACTAATAAAACATTTAGAAAAGCCAGATGTTAGAGTTTTGTCGAGCCGATCGCGTCACCCAACATTAAGACCTTTTCGAGAATTAATTTCTTGACTGAAAAATACGCCACGAGAGGCAGTGCTCTCACCCATGAATCGGTAAGCTTTCCGATTAGATATGAGAAAATGGAAGGAATCCCAAGTGGATACCAGGGTCAGTAAACTATTTAAGAGGAAAAAACACAATACTCAGACGCTCAGTCACCCAGTCACTCAGTCAACCTCACCCGCTCACTCACTCACTCACTCACTCATGTTGAAGTCACCAAGACAGGAGTCGTCTCCTCAGCTGAGTCCGAATCCACGTCTTCGTTTGTAATCTCGTAAATCCACGGCGCCATAGCCACCATCTTCAACGCAATATGTCTCCAGCAGCCAGTTCATCGAACATACTTCAGGGCTAAAGCCATTTCAAAGGTAAACGCAATATTATCCTAATTAACTTCAATGCCTGTGTCCAAAGGAAAACCTCGCTTGTGCCTCACGCGTACGAAGCCTATAATCGCGTCATTCAGCGCCCACCTTGCCGATCCAACTAAAACCCTCTCGTGCTCAAGGAGAAAAGAAAAAGAAGAGTTAATCAGCTGAGTCTGAAGTGTAGTTTCATTACTAATATTGTCAATTAATTTAATAAGCTCATGCTCATCATGCATGAAGCCTAATTCGCATCGTGCCGCCGCGTACGACTCACTTATTTAGAGGAATTTGTAATTTGCGCCAAGGCGCACGACTCACAATCAAGGAATTTTCCTCTTGACAAGCTTCGCTAATAAGCTTTTCAATCCAGATACTTCGCCACCAATCTCTCACGATATCTCCAGTTGCCAGGCTCTACAGCATACTTCAAAGTTTAAGATCAATTCAAGATAAATGCTACAATTTCCTTTTATTTCCACACACCATACCTAAGGAAATTTTCGCTCTATTTGAAGACTTGTACGCACGTATACGACTCTCTTATTTAAAGATATCAGTTCTATCTTTATTTCAAGGCTTGTGTTCACTCACACGACTTACTTATTTAAAGGTATTCTCGCTTATGCTCATAACGCATGAAGCCTACTTCGCACCACTCTATGTAATACCGTGTGGATCCTTCCTCTATTTTAAGGCTCGTGCCATGAGCACGACTTACTTATAAGAGGAATTTGCAGTTCGTGCCAAAACGTACGATGCAGTCACCGTTTCCCCACGTGGCACGACTCGAAGAAATGGCAAAAGCTTTACAACCTCTCCATTTTCTCAGAGTAACCTAGCATCAAGGGCACCACGTCACGAGAATCAGGAACCTAAGAACCTCCTACCTCCAAACGAAGTGCACACTAACACTATGTTCCAATCGCCAAAGTGTAACAAAGGTTCATCTGTAACTTCATCAACAATAATCATCCCTGTATTTGGAAAATGGACGAAATTAATAGCAATGAGAAACATATGTGTTGACTATTGAATCAATGCACGAACCCTTCCACTTGCCCACGCATTTTCTCACATAACATCTAGTGGTCTCTTAGTTAATTCTTAACAATTATATTTTGAAATAAAATGATTTCTAAAGACCATAAAGTTATTTTGAAAGATAATAGCTATCGATATTTATGTAGTAAAATTATTTCAAATCACTGTTTATTCAAGGCGCCTTCTAACAGCAACAGATTGTCAGAACACAATATGCAATGTCAGCAGCCACATACATAGCCATTCATAACTCAAATAACGCTATAACTATACTGGTATGTTCTGAGACGGAAGTGGCACCCCTTAAGAAAATCCCAATACCAAGATTAGAGTTAGCAGCAGAACTACTTTTCGAAATTAATATATTACGTGCTAGCCAATCTAAGGATGGACATCGATGCAATCCATCTTGTGATAGAACATAATTGTCACTCTCCCAAAAGAAGTGAATTCAGAATCAACAATAATGTAATTGTCAATAAAATCATGATAACCGATGTTTTAATGAAGTTTTCACACACTGTACATATTTACAGCCCTTCCACTTAAGTCCTTACCTAAGCATCGCTAAGACGATTCGCAAATTAACAGAACTATCGAACTTGGCACTTCGAGCCAGAAAATCAAACACGTATTTAGCCGATATTTATGAAATAAATTAGAATGATGAAACTATATTTAAAATGAATGTATTACATAGAAATTTTATATTTTTTAATTAAACAATTAAGAATAACTATTTACATAAAAATTGAAAAACAACTATTAATCATGAAAATTTTTAATAAGTAAAATCTTTCTTTGAATTATAAGTACATTAGTTAATTTGTATCCAAGCAATATTTTTTTTTACCTTGATTTTTACTGACGCATGCACGTCCATTAAAAAGTCTATTATATCTGTAATGTGATTCTTTAAAGATTCTGAAGCATTCGTATTGAAAATAGACGTCACATATAGAGGAGTTCTACGTAAACTAATTGTTGGAAGTAGAAGCCCACCGACATCCTATAAAATTAAAAAATATGTTTTTATTATAACTATATCACGAGGACATATGGATACAATTATATATTTATTTGGTAATTGAAACATTAATTTTACCGACAATACATAAAACTGTATACCATACTTGCATAGAATTCATAAATTTAAATTGAATAAATCAAAATTTTTGACTTTTTTTCTTAATTAAATTTCAAAATAAAAAAAATATTTTTTTTATTGAAATGAATTGTTTAGTGCAATAAAAACTATTGTAAATAATTAAAATAATTAGATATAGATAATTTAAGTTAAATATGTTATAATAACTAAATATTCTCTTTTATCAGGTACTTAATTATGAATATAAAACCTTATGTTTAATTTCCATTAAAAAAAATTACAATACCAATATTAATAATAATAATAATAGAGATCATATTAATTGTTAGCTATTTCATAATTAAAATGTTTTTATTTTATTGAAAAAAATTAAAATTTTGAAAAACTAATCTCTTTGAATGTGGGTTAATGCTTTTAAAAAACATTGATTCCCATTTTCTATAGTTTTTTTTAATTCTGATTATTTTTGACATTCAATATTAAAATATTTTTAATTCGTTCGTGAATTTGACAAATAGAATCAATAAAGTATCAGCATGATTATATAATTGCATTGCATTTAATAATTTAATTAAAATATTAAATCGCATATTTCATGATATTTATATAACTCGAATACAGTAACAAGGAATTTTTCCTTTAATTAAATTTATAGTTGATTACTCAAATCAAACATATTACTAAGAAATAATAATATTAATCAAATAAAACACTTCATTAATAATTTAGCTTGATATTAGTTCTACGAAATACAAATAATTATATTATTTAATAACTGAATTAGCTAATTGTTTTAACTTATTATTAACTTAATGTTTTTTTAATTCCATAAATATATAAAAAAGTTAATTTAATGAAAAATTATTTGCCTTTTTGAACAATTAATTTTATAATTAACAAATTAAAATTTTATAAAATACAATATAAATATAACTGATGTATGTGCTGTTTATTCTGTTATGTATTGATGACAAGGTTGACTATTATTACTATTATTAATTATTAAAATAATTCTTGTGGTGCATTAATGTATAATCATCTATGCAGCGTGATGGTTGAATTTGAGGGCAGAATGGTGCGAAGTTTGATTCATGGACACTCACGCTGTTTTTTGCTTAAGTTCAAAAGCGTCTGAACTTGAACTAAGGTGAGGGTTTGCCTACAAGACGCCCTTTAGCGGGTGCGACCTTGGCGACGCGTTTCGAATGTATTCCGCACTGTTGCTCTGGGGAGAGCCTCTGCGTCCTTAGTTGCTTGTCGATGCCATAATCTCTGAATCTCAGAGTATGTAATTATTGTAGTAATACTACTTATGAAGACTAATCGTTGACTCGTCTCTGGACTCTGATATGCGGATTGTCGTTACTCCTTTGAACATGTAGCGACGTTTTCTTGAACTGCGTTAATGGACATACTGGTGTATGTCGTCGTTATTCTAGGACGTGTGATCGCAGTTCCCTTGACAGCGTTAATGGACTTCCACTTGACACTTATTTGAATAAGAACTATATCAAAGTGATGAATATTGAAAAATTTGCCCCTTAAATACATTTGCTGACCATGAACTTCACTTGAACCCCTTTCCTTATTTTTCGTCCAATCACAGACTTCTCTCTTACAGAGCGTGGGCAGCGCCTCTTGTGGCTTCACAGTTAATTAAAGGCCTAGACGTCTCTTGGTCTTCATGGTAAGAAGACCTCTCGTTTCCGCTGATGCATCTGGCGGCAGCATGACAACTTGCTGACAGCGAGAAGGGGGGATAGGTCCTCGTAGGGTCGCTGGATATAATGCCTGAAGTAATTACTGAGCGGAGTGAATTCGTACATATGCCTAACTGAGTGGGTTTTTCCGTGTTTATTGTATTGTTTCTGCAGATGTTTGATGACACTATTGCTAGATAGTTGCGAGCAAGAAAGTTTTGAAATCTAAACACAAATTTGACGATGTTGTTTTACCAAATGTTATATTGCATTGAAAAAAGGTCTCGCAATGTCGAACAATATTATTAATTTTTAATATGGGAATCATTTTTTGAAAAGTTATTAAAAACTTTTTTTTTTCAAATCAATTTTATAAAATTCAATAATATATATAAAAATGAGGGATTGCCAATTTTCTTATTACAGACAAAATTATTAAAATATAACCTAAATCATAATATGCAACCATTATTGATCCAAATAAGAATAAAAAAGAATTAAATACTTAAATAGTATAATACTTTATTAAATTATATTTCCTAACTATTGAATGATGATTTATCACATCAATATGTCTCATTAAATTTAATTCTATAATACTGAACTATTAGCCTATCTTGATCAATTAAATAATCTCAAATTAAACAAAAAATAATTCTTACCTTTGTTACGGATTACAGCATTTTACGCGGTAAACAATGTGGGCGAGGTAAAGACATCTGCTGAGGTCAAAATATTGCGCGCCAAGTCGTAATCACGATTCTCCGAAATCGGGAAATTTCAATACTCAAATAGTCAAAGTTACATTACAATTTCGACTAACAAGGGCCGACGAACTCTCCAAGGCTATATTCTAGTGACGTCACTTCAAATATCAGCATGACAAGAGCAATCTAGAATTCACTGGAATCGCAAGCCTGTACTATAATATTTAAGGAGACGCGCTTGACGCTCTCCTTATATCGGATCGCCGACCTACAAGTCAACACAGAGGTCATCTCCAATACAGACAGATTGTCTCGAACTAACACGTAAGCTATACACATTCCACTTACTACCACCACACGAATCGACCTCACTAGACGTAAGTCACGCTATTACACACGTTCTTATGTGCCATCAATGCACTGAAATCCACTCCACACGTAAGCTGTGCTATTACACACGTTCTTAGGAATCACTAACACACGGCTCCGTGAACTAAATAAGCTGCAATACCTAGACCACGGCATCACTGCCCTTCATCAGTGACGTCACACACCAACGCCACCACTCATGCCTCTCCAGCTTGTCGGTAGCGGCAACGGCGACATCCTCTTCACGGCATCATCATTGCCCTTCATCAGTGACGTCACACACCTACGCCACCGCTCAGACCTATCCAGATTATCGGTAGCAGGAACGGCGGCATCAACTTTCCCTCCTCACTAGTGACGTCACGCACCAGCGCCCCACTCAGGCCTCTCCAGCTTATCGGTAGCGGCACAGGCGGCATCCTCTTCACGGCATCATCATTGCCCTTGATCACTGGCGTCACACACCTACGCCACCACTCAGGCCTATCCAGATTATCGGTAGCGCCAGCGGCGTCGTCAACACTCCCCCTTTACAGCGTGACACTATTCACGGCATCATTACCCTTCATCAGCGCATCTCCCACTACCGCTGCGAGTCCTAACCACGAGTAGGAGAATTGCGCGCCACATCAAGAATACACTTACAAGATTATCATCACTCATATTACCTGAAGAAACTCTCACCTATTCATTGTATCATTCATTCAATCTCATCTCAATAGACCACTGATTGTTTATTATATCATTATATTCAGTTAAAGGAAAACCAACTCAGACAAAGCCAGTGTTGAATTATTGCATTGTCCATTCCACTTGCTAGCAAGCCTCCCCTCAACATCTCAGGGAAGCTTTTAGTCTGATCCCAGACACAATTCTTAATGGAATGCAAACTATATAAATAAATAACTTAAATAAATTATCAATAAATATATTTATATCTATAAATTAATTAATATTTTTAATAAAAGTTTATTTTTTAATTTTATCAAATTAATTTATTAATAATGTACTCGATTAAACCAAAATAATAAAATTAAATCTGATCTTAATGTCAATATCATAAAGTTAAATGTTACCCAATTTAGCCTTTATAATTAGCTTTACATCTATCAAAAGCTAATTAATTTACATATAAGTCAATATTCACATAAATTAATTAAACTAAACATTAATACGTAATAGATTATATATAAGATATAATACATAATATTATATGATTATACTAAAGATAATGATAATGTAAATATAGACTTAATTTTTTTTTATCAAATTAAAGTATATGTCCTTGTTACGAATTGAAGCAGTTAAAGGCAGAATACAAAAGTGGGAGAGATATAAACATCTATACATTACGATGTGAATACAATTCAGCGAATTCGGAAGATCTCAGTACGCAGAATGCTCGAATATTAAATTATAAATCCGACTAACAATGCCGATGAACTCTTTAAGGCGCTATCCTAGTGACGTCACGATAATAATCGGCATAGTAATAGACACCGGCCCACTATCGGCGTCGCAAGCTCATACGAGAATATTTAAGAGCAGTGCTTGACGCGCATCTCCCTTATTAGTACTAATCACGCAGTCTCTACGACAGGCTCACTATTCTACCTGCAATCGTTACCAAGTCAGATATCGCAAGCACCGAGTAGTCTAAAGAGCTAATAGTGACACCACAACTATATCGGCTCTCACGCCTGCATAAGCAGCAAAGCACCACGGACCTTCCTTACTACCACAATTATATCGGCTCTCACGCCTACGTAAGCAGCAACGCACCACGGAAGTTCTTTACAACCACACCAATACAGGCTCTCAGGCCTACATAAGCAGTGACACAACACGAAGTCCTCCCCACTACACAGACAGCAGCGGCACTCGTGCTACACCGGCGGCTAAGACAGCATCGTCTCACTTGCCCGTCCAGTGCGCGTCTACTACTACAGCGACTCGCCTTGCAAGGAGATGGGATCGCGCTCCACACTACTGAGAGTACACATATTCTCATCATCACGTACAACAATTGACGAAACATTCACCACATAATTCACTCACGCTATTCATTCATACTCTTATGACCATTAACTAATTATTATATCTATTATATTTAATAAGTCGTTGGAGACTCGGAAAAGTTGGTACATTTGAAATGATACACGTGCACAATCACTTTCATTGTTCTTTGCACCACAGTCGTACTCATTGTTTCTAGGCTATTTAGGACAAGTGCACCATGGGCTGCGTCAGTAGACTTTCAGTCATTGACGCAGTCAGTCATGCTATTCACCCATGAAGATTAGTCGGTCAGTAAAGCTACGCAAACCGATAGAAGGAATACTTATCAATTCTACTGTGCTGCAATTAAAAGGTGTTATCCTATCTCTTTCATGTCAAGAAAACGCCAGACAACATAAGATAAACTCCTGATCAGGAGCGTGCATAATAATTGTTGATTCCTAGTCATTACAAGATCAGTCACGGCCACTGCATCACTGGGAGTAAACAAAGTCTGTGCTTAATTATTGCCAGTCGTTACAAGACTAGCATGACGCCATTGTTAATAGCAATAATCACACTCACTAATAAGAAGTGTGCATGATCAGTTACTGATCAGATTACTGATTCTTACAAGATCAACATCATCATCATTAAGAAGAATCTCGAGTAGATAACTTATTCAACACAAGATCAGTTCAAAGCAACTGCAGTGACGTAACTGAATATAGCGTATATTTTTCCATAACATATAAATCCAACAAAACAATAGTGTAACTGTAATAAATCTTTTTTTTTGAAGAAGCGTATACTGTATTTCTACAGCCAATCCATTTAACTCCTTCCCAATCCCCGCTAGGGCGGGCCATAAATTAAAGCTATCGAAACATTGGCAGTTCAAGCCAGGAAATCAGAGAGGTTCGAACAAAGACCTCATTTTTAAATCTTATTATTACCCATGTATATATTTGGTTATTCATCAAACAAATGGTCAACAGGAGGATGAGATATTATTCATTCGCATGAAATATTTAACTAATTTCCCTTTTTATTATATTTTTTATAACACGATGCAACCCATATCCCCTTAATTTTATAATACTCTAGCTAAAATTATTGATTCAGTAATTGAAGATTCAACATGAGCTTTTGATAATCAAGAAGGAAAAACAGCAGGTAATTTTATTTAAAAAACAAAATTATAAAATAATAAATAAATTTATTATTAGATCATCTTTTATTTTAATTTTAATTTTATTAAGTCATACCTTAAAACGCAAATAAATCATATAACAAAAAAATTACAATCAATAATGGTAAATACCCAAACGAACAGTAATCTATTAAATATAAGACAGCATTTAAACGTTCAAATTGATAATCTCATCGTATAATTAAAAAAAAGTAGGTGTTTAGAATTCCACTCATCCGGGTCAAAGGACCAAGACATATAAGATTAGTTAATATTCATCAGTTAATTAGAGGGAAGAAAGTGTGGATAAGTAAAAGCGGTAGTGTTTCAATTCAGTATTCAACACATCTGCTTTTCGTGCTTCTTTATTGCGTTTTATTGTACAATTACACTATAGTTATTCTACGTGGACTTTGAGAATCGCAGAAATCTTCCCGTTTCTTGGTTGTTGCCACGTAATATTAGCATGCACTACATGTATAGTAAGGAGGTTGTAAATTTCCGGATTTTGTTGACGTTGTACGCTTAGTGTTAGATTATTACCGGAGAAATGAGAGATCATAAATCTCTGGACGCCTCTTATTGTAACCTTTGCTTTCACTGACCCGTAGAAGCAAACACTTGCTGATTTCTTCTTGCAATCGCTTCGTGTCCTCGGGCACTGTGTGTAAGATTCCTTGCTGAAAGTTTACCTGCAACTTCTTTGTGCGTTCTGGCACTATGCGTGAGGTTCTTTACTGAAAGTCCGCTGGCACTGCACGCGAGGATTCTTGCTGAGGGTTTATCTGCAACCGCTTTGTCAAAAAAATAAATAAAATTTATATCAATAAGTTCCAAAACCAATATTTTCATAAACTATTTTTTTTACTGAAAATAACTAAAATATTAATATTATATTTCCTTTTTTATTAAATTGAAATCTAATTGTTATATTTTTATTAACTAAATAAGAAGTTAAATATATTATAGAATAATTTTATTATTGTAAATTACTTTTCATTTTTTTCGATAATCATTTATTCTGGATCAAGAGTATTACTAATAATGATTCTTTTAGTATTTGCTGGTTTATTAATAGTAGTATTAATGTACTTCGATTGTTTGACATGATAAAACTCTAAGTTCAATTAAATTTTCAATTAAATTAAAATACATTAAAATATTTTGTTTGAAATTGTAAGATCTCTTTTTTTCCAAGTCGTTAAGCATCTGGCGAAAACAAATCACTAAGACTTCTTGAAAACAAGTCATTAAGACATCTGGAAAACCCACGTCGTTGAACATTTGGAAATAGCCGTTACACTCATCATTATCAATTAAATTCTCAAACTGCATTAATATATTTAAATTCTTACACAAATTAATTATTTATTCTTACATAGAATACGATTAATACCATTGGTCACTGAATATTCGAACAAGAAAAATAAACAAAAATAGAAATTTGAATAATATTCTTATTTTAACAACTAAATTTATATATTATAGTTGCGTATAATACTCATACACAATGAAATTTAGGGGAGACAATAGATTATTTGATTTGATCATTGATTAAGAATGTAAGAAAACGCCCAGCTCATTAAACATCTGGAAAATTCGAGATAAGAGTTCCGAAAAAGACGAACTCTCGGCTACTCGAGAAATAACATTCAAACGCGCCTCAGATTAACTAAATCTAAACAATTCAGCAAAAC
>NW_011948466.1:114968-124329 GCF_000503995.2 Ceratosolen solmsi marchali
GCACAATCACTTATCTTATCTAACAGAAAAAGAACAAGTCAATTAAAACGCAGTCAAACAATTAGAAAGTCCACGCTAATTACGCAAGATTATTTTATTCAACACAAGTACTAGATAATCAATTCATACACTCGCAGCAGTGCAATACAAGTAAAAAAGGGGAATCGAGAATTACGAATATCAGTTCGCACAGTATAGACAATCAAACTGCCAGGAGCCACACGAGGCAACTCAAAGAACAAGACAGAACATAGCTATACACAACGTGAAGAACTACGAGGTAACGTTCCATTCCTAATCAATACATAACTATATCAAGCTATACGCGCCAATCTGCAGATACGTAAAGCTATCTGCAAAACATAATACAAGCAATTCAAGCAACACCACGTGCTCATATACAAGGAAGCGCGGGGGTTTACGATCTCGCTCTTCTGTGTGTATTATTCCATCTACAGGTGTGTCACATATAGAGAACCAGCAAGGCATCAACTTCTTCCTGTGTATGCGGCGTACGTGATAGCTCAGTGGCAATAAAACATCCAAATCAAGAAAAGCAAGCACTCAATCATTAAAATTAAAACTAATTATAATTCAACTAGTGCAATCATATAAATAAAACAAAACTAAATAACAAAACTACTCTTTATTGAATACATGTACTATCTTGTCCACTAGCCTGCAATCCTCCTATCAACATCTGAGAGCTGAGACCTAATCATAGTTACTTGGCCCTCCTCGCCCGGTACTCTATTTGTAGAGAATCATTATTAACGTAAATGTTACACTGTAAATGTTAAATTTTATAAGATAACTGAAAGGTAGTGATAATAGCATGATATTCATTAAACGGTGAATTTTCAGAAATATCATTAAAAAAGTGTTGCAAAAATTAAAAGTTGTCATATAACATGAAAAATACAATGAAAAATTTATTACTCTTTTATATATATATACAAATATAACTGCAAAACCCAAAAGGGGCGAGGTGCAAAAAAATATAAGGCCTGGATCTGTACCTTGATTTGCTTTGCCACTTCAGCTGTTCATCTAGAAGTAGTTTCCGATTACACAACTGACAGGTTCACTTTCGCATACAGAAGATTCATTGCTCGTCGAGGGATATATTATATGACAACTTTTACTTTTTGCAACACTTTTTTAATGATATTTCTGAAAATTCACCGTTTAATGAATATCATGCCATCAAGCTATTATCACTACCTTTCAGTTATCTATAACATTTACGTTAATAATAATCAATTGAAATAATCTATCATTTGAGTATATATATATATATATATATATATATATATATATAGTAGGCCAATATTAAAAATGTAATACTTAATATACTTAGTATGTTTTAAAGTAATATCATAATGTACCATATGATTTTCCACTGATTATAAAATGTAAATTATTGGCTACACGTTATATTTTAATATTTAATTAAGTATAGATTTTATTATTGTTATACATTTAAATCTCCATATTATAAATTTTATTAAAACATTTAAATAATGTATAGAAGATATTAATTGAAGTTTAATTAAAGTTTAATTGGTCATTCGATATTTTGCTCTTTTATTGACTATTGATAATGTCATTATGATTAGAAATAAATTAACATTGTTAATCATGTTTTTAGATAAATATTTGAATATTTGAAAATATGAAATATTTTATATTTTATTTATATACTTACTTGCAGTACAAATTGCAACAGCAGTAAGATGTTTGTATCGGATATAGATATTTTGAATTTAATGGCCTGTATTAGTTCAAATACGATAGTTCTTGACAAATAATATTTATCTCTATCTTTTATAAAATTACGATGACATAAACAACATAATTCAATCAATGAATTATAACAAATAACAGAGTTTCTTGTAACATAACTCAAAATTTTCGCAAAGGAGTCTAACATACCCTACAATCAATAATTTTAGTTCAATATTAGTATATATTATGCAGTAAATGATATTTATTATAACTACATTAAAATTATTGAAAAATAAATTTATAAACAATATTTTAAATAAATAGAAAGAATGTATAAAATTAAGAATCTAAAAATTAAAATTAATTAAGTATATCAATACAACTAAAACATTGTGTACGAATTTTTCTGTGGAAAAAATTATACATTGTATTATAAAACAATATTAAATTATAAAAATCAATTATTGATTCAGTTCATCATTTACTTTTAATTTCGAATTAAAGTATATTTAAATTTATGTATCGTCGAAAGTAAATATTAGTAAAATAAATGTAAAATATTTATTTATTTTTAAACAATAGCTTTAAAACAATATTATTTATAATAAAAATTAACTGTAACTTTTAGACGAAACTTTTTCAATTAAATAAATGCATATTTATTATATCTATATTATGTATATACATATACATATGCATATATACATTCCTTTTAATTTTTTAAATTTATAAAAAATGTTATTATTAAGTATAATTTTATATACAGCTGTATAGTGCTGTCTGGGATCAGACTAAAAGCCTCCCTGTGATGGTGGATGGAGGCTTGCTGGCAAGTGGAAGGGACAATGCAATAATTCAACACAGTCTTTAGAGTGTAGTAGTGCCTTTCCCTTTATTGAGTATAATAAATATAATAAATAGTCAGTGGTCTATGGATATCGAATTGAATGTATGATACAATGAATATATGAGAATTTCTTCAATTAATATGAGCGACAAGAATCCTGCAAGTGTATTCCTGGTAGCTTGGTGCTTGACTCTCCTACTCGCAGTTATGAACTAGTGGTGGTAGTGGAAGACTCACGCTGATACGGGGCAGCGATGGTGCAGCCATTGCGGATGGCGTGAAGAACTGCAACGGTTGAGTGGGGAACGCTTGTGTGACGTCACTGGTAGGGGGCAGCGATGATGCCGCCGTTGCCGCTGGCGTGAAGAAATGTAGCGGTCTAAGTGGGGGACGTCTGTGAGACGTCACTGATAAAGGGGCAGCGTGGTTCTGCTATTGCTGCTGGCGAGATGAACGCTGTAGCGGTCTGATGGAGGGAGGATATCCTTGGCGTCACTGCTTGACGGGTGGGAGGATTCCTCGTACCGTATACCACGTATTGGTATTGCTGCTTACTTAGTTGGCGGGAGCCGTGTATTAGTGATCCATAAGAACGTGTGTAATAGCGTAGTTTACATGTGTAGAGTCGGTCTCAGTTGCATTGATGATACGTAAGAACGTGTGTAATAGCGTGGCTTATGTGTGTTGAGGTCGATCTCTGTAGCAGCGACTGAGCCGACCGAGCTTGGCTTCCGTTGGGCTGGAGTCGATCTGTGCTGTGTTGGATAGCCGAATGAGCTTGGCTTTCGTTGAGCTGGAATCGGTCTGTAGAACAGCGATCCGATCTTGATAAATGCTTGATTGAATTAGTAAGAGAGCGAGAGCGTCAAGCGCGTCTCCTTAAATATCCTAGTACAGGCTTGCGATTTCGGTGAATTCTGGATCACTCTTGTCATGCTGATTGTTAGAGTGACGTCACTAGAATATAGCCTTGGAGGGTTCGTCGGCCCTTGTTAGTCGGAATTATAATGTAATATTCGACTATTTTGAGTAGTGAAGTTTCCCGAATTCGTAGAATTGTGTTTATGACTCGGCGCGCAAATGTTTCTACCTAAGCACAGGTGTCTTTACCTCTCCCACTTTGTTTACCGCGTAAAATTGCTGTAATCCGTAACAAGTACACATGTAGATATTTAAAGAATGCTTATGGAATATTACTTACGACGTTAAATTATTTATTAAATACTTATGTTGAAAAAATTAAAAGAAATACAGTAAAAACTTTTCGAATAGAAATTAATATATTGCATCATATTACATTTTTTATTATTTTTTTCGTTGTTCGAAAATGTCTTTGATTTTCTGATTCGAACTGCCAAGTTCGATAGTTAAGTTAATTTGCCACCCACCTTAGCGATGCTTCGATCTTGATGGAAGGGATTTCATTCATAAGAGAGTTACCCGGGAGTCTGTCCAAATATGAGTTGCTTCGACGTCAATATTAAAGGTGACTACAAAGTAATGTATTAGTTGCGAAAGAAATAGCGCTGCTGGTAACTCCAATCTTGGTATTGTGATTCTGTTAAGAGGTGTCACGTTAGGTTTTCCAGTATAGTTATAGTACTATTTGGTTCGTGCACGGCTATACATATGTATGCTGTCATTGTTAATTGAGATGCATCAGAAAAATCATGTAGCTTTAAGTGTGATAAGCTTTTTATATTGAGCCAACATGGAATTGTAATTTTTGTCAAATTGGCGAGATCTCTTTTTATGATTAGCCATTATAAAGACAATTGGGAGGACAGTATCTCATCCTCGGTTAACGCACTGTGCAATAAAGTATCTGTTCGAGAATGCGAGACCTTTTTTCAATGCAATATAACATCTGGCAAAATAACATCGTAAAATTTGTGTTTAGATTTCAAAATTTTCTTGCTCGTAACTATCTAGCAACAGTGTCATAAAACATCTATGAAAAACAATACAATAAACACGGGTAAACCCACTCAGTTAGGCATATGTACGAATTCACTCCGCTCGGTAATTACTTCAGGCATTATGTCCAGCAGCCCTACGAGGACCTATCCCCCCTTCCCGCTGTCAACAAGTTGTCATGTTGTCGCCAGATGCATCAGCGGCAACGAGAGGTTTTCTTCCATGAAGACCAAGAGACGACTAGGCTCTTAACTAACTATAAGGCTACAACAGGCGCTGCCCTCGCTCTGTAAGGGAGGAGTCTCTGATTGGATGGAAAATAAGGAAAGGGGTTTAAGTGAAGTTCATTGTCAGCAAATGTATTTAAGGGGCGCAATTTTCAATATTCATCATTCTTGATTTAACACTCGATATAGTACACTCTCGATATGTCTCTCGTTATATCTCGATATAACACTCAATACAGTACTTATTCAAATAAGTGAACTGGTAGTCCATTACCGCTACCAAGCGAACAGTGCTTAGACGTCCTAGAAGAACGACGACTTCCACTTATCGGATTGTCCATTTACGCTGCCAAGGGAACAGTGCTTACACGTCCCATAAGAACGACGACATAAACTCATATATACATTAACGCAGTTCAAGAAACCGTTGTTACAAGTTCAAGGGAGCAACGACAATCCGCATATGAGTCCGGAGACGAGTCAACGATTAGTCTTCGTAAGTAATATTATTATTACACTAATTACATACTTTGAGATTCAGAGTATTTCATCGACAAGCAACTAAGGGCGAAAAAGCTCTTCCCAGAGGAATAGTGAGGAATAGTTTCCAGTAGAAGTCGTCAAGTTTGCGCCCACTAAAAGGCGTCTTGTCGGCAAACCCTCACCTTAGTTCAAGTTCGGACGCTTATGAAATTAAGCAACAAACAGCGCGAGTGTCGACGAATCAAGCTTCGCGCCACTCTGCGGTAAAACTCAATTATTACGCTGCATCCATAACCTCAAACACACACGTGCTCATTCAAACAGCGCTAGTGTCGACGAACGAAACTTTGCGCCATTCTACATTCACATTCAAACCATCAATATGCGTAGATGAGTATACGTCTGTCACCGCAAACACATGACTTCCACCACATTGATTATTTGAATAATTAATAATAGTAATACTAGTCAACCTTTTCATCAAATAAATAACAGAATAAACAGCATATACATCAGTCATATTTATATTATATTATTACAATATCCTTCCACTTGTGACCTTTCATCGCTACCACAAAACACCCGTGGTCTCTGAGTTGTCAACGGCATCAATTTGTATCCTTCGAACCGGTTTTGGTAAAATAAGCCGGAACGACGAATACATTTTGTACAGTATCACAGTATTGGTATAAATATTAAATTTTTTTTCATATAACCTTTTTACTTTTCTTTATTCTAATCAATGAATTAATATGTAGGTATTAAACTATAGAGGCAACGAGAGGTAGTGTTGAATTTTAGGGAAAGAATATGAAAAAAATTTACATATTCATAGTTTTCATTATAGGTAATAAGAATTGATTTTATCATATGTTTTATGAGTGAATGATCATTCAGACATTTGTAATTTCTTTTTAAAATTATTTATGTATATTATTGAAGCTTTGATCCCGTTCGAAGGATTAATGTGGATTTGCATTGATCCGGCTCGAAGGACCCAATTTTTAAAATGTATTTAATTTTCTGGATCGAACTGCCAAGTTCAATAGTTCAGTTTCTTTGTCGCCCGCCTTAACGATGAATAGGAAAGGAGACACATGGAAAGACTGTAAATATATACAGTGTGTGAAAACTGAAAACATCGTTTATTTTGTTTTTTTTTAATAATTATGCTATAGTTGATTCTGAATTCACTTCTCATGGAAGTGTGAGAACTATTTTCTATCAGAATGATGTAGTTTCTGCTTGGTAATCTTATTAATTATATTATAGCGATCAGCAATGGATTGTTAAGATTCTTCTAGAAAAGGAAGATAGCTTGGTTTTGTGCCCTGGGCTAACGTTATAAAGATTAGCAGGGAGAGCCGACCATACTCATTAAGGGAGTATGGAATTAAAATAATTAATTACTGGTATAGCTTCATATGCATAAGTGGTCTTAGCATGCTTTTTACAGTTGACTATTTACTTATAGTGTAGTGAGCACCCTTGATCGGTTGTTAACCGTTGTGAACTGTATTCCGTGAAATGGCTACACTGAGAGAACGTGATCGTGTAACGAGCTCTCGGCTGTAGAGCCGGCTGAATAGCGTGGCTGAAGCGTACATAACTGACTAGGATGAGTAACTGACTGGCTGAAATAACTTACTACGTGTCTTAAAGTGCGCTTCTTAAATATCCACTCTGCAGCTAAGTAAGCTGGCAACAATGCTTAGGTGCTGCTATTCGGAGACTAGGCAGAGTTGCAGAACGTTCGACAATAAAACTTTAGACTATTCGAGAATTCTGCGAAAGCGAAGCTTTGGAAAGTTGGAGAATTCAATTGACGTTACTATGTTGAGACTAGATAAACATTGTAGGACGCTCGAGAATAAGCTATAGAAGATTCGAGAGTACCAGGAATCAATGTTTATAGGTTTGAGAACTAGAAGGCTTATAAATTTCCTATTAGCCAAATCTTGCAAAATGTAGTTAATTTAAAATAGTCATTTAACAAAAGTTATTAAGTTTAGAATGAATCCTACTTCGCTTATAATATTTATAAATTACTTAATCAACATTAGTAGAATATTCAAAAATTAAAGAAATCTAAAATTATAAAAAGACAATAATATAGTATTTTAAATTGAAAATGTAATTTAAGACCATAAATAAAATAATTTACGATAACATTTCAGAGTTCAAAAAAATATGTAAATAAATTTATTCAATTTATTAATAAACAAGAAATCATACTTTATTCTAAAAAAAGAATACAGATTTATAATATTAGTAATTTTATCACCTTAAAGATTGTAACAATATTATAAAAAAACAATTCTATTTTTGTTTTAATCCTTATATGAATTACCCATTTGTTAAAATTTGTTTTAACTGTCACCCTAATAAAATAATAATTACCATACGATAATATGATACCAGTGAAATATTACAATATTCATTTACATAAATTATGAATTCATAAATGAGAATTAAAAAAGCATCAAAAACATGCAACTTATATATATAATTTTGTTATAAATACTGTTTACCTGGAATGCGTGTAAATTACAAATATAAATAATATAACTATATATAAATAATATAACTTTATATAGTTTACCTTTGATTGTTGAGTTCCAGAAACTCGTAGTATTGAAATCATTATTCGTAATAAAGGTGTTATATCATCAATAGTTGTTAATAGTAAAATTAATCGACGAAAAAGTACATCAAATTGAATGATCAAACTGCTCCAAGTTAATGCTCCAGGACCCAATCCGGTTTCTAATGGTAAACAATCTAAATAGCATGCAATATTCCGCAAAATTACTGATAAGTATTCTATAGGTAGAGATTTCTTTGAATTAAGTCCCTAAAATTATAAATTATTCAATAAAATAGAATATCATAATATTTATAATTATAAAACATTACTTATTACTATAATTAAATGATTATAAATTTGATTACTGATTCTGTAGATCCAGTGAAAAAATGAAAAATATAAATAAAGAAATTAAGTATTAATTATTACTCACGTGTAAATATATGTAATATAAGTTTTATGTATTAAATATTATCAATATGTGTTCGAAATTATAGTGACGTAATTCTTGGTTCGAACTGCTAATGCTTCAATAGCTTAATTTGCCGCCCGCCCTAGCAGACGCCCCGGAAAGAGTTAGGTGGAAGGGCTGTACAAGAGTCGTGAGAGTTGTCTAATTATACTTTTATTATACAATTTATTACACTATTTACATATGGGTATTGTACAATCTTCTTGAATCTAATGTGAAGATGCGATTTCTTGAACGGTTTCTTGTATCGGAGGTATTACTACACGAGATGCTCTTGAAATCGTTTAATTAGGAAGTTGTGACGATCATTGCCATCGGCGAGCAAGAAATAATGAGGTTTCGAGGATAGTGTACTCACAGTGATCCTGTATATTGATTCGATCCTGGGTTAAGTAATTTACCACAAAGCACGCGGCAAACACAAACGTGTGTGGTTGTCCGCGCCTCTTGTATGTAAAGTGATAACATCAAGTTGCCACAAAAAACACGCGGCAAACACCAACATGTGTGGTCGGTTTTCCTGTTGACGGTTTAATAGTAAGGTTGATGTATTTCTTCTAGTCAGTGGATCTCCGCAAGTACTTTGGTCACTAGCTTACAATTTCGTACGAGTGCGTAAAGTTCCTTCTGAACCTGGTCTGTATAGAATAGCCCCTTTCGAACTGAACTTTCCTTGAGATAGCCCGTGGCTGCCCCCGCTAGTCGTTGCTTCAATTTCGTTATTCGGAGAGCCCACGGATGCCCACGTGGACAGCGTGTTCCAATTGTTCCCCGCGGACAGCGACTTATCGCTGTCTTGTTCCCATCTTTAAGGCCTCTTAAAGAGTCCCCACGCAAGGAGCTTCTGCTCTTAGTTTTCCAATCAGGGCGCGCCGCTTTTCAGCGGCATGATGAATGTGCACGCCTTTTCCCATTTTATAAGAAACTAGGGTTAGACAATAAGAATATCGAAGGAGTATCTCTTGCGCCAATGCGTGAAGTGGAAGATTTGGCCCTCTCCGGGACTCATCGTGGTGGGGGTGATTTTTGGTCAAGCGTCTTCGCTTGGCTTGAATTTCGTCAGACTTTGAACTAAGGTGAGGGTTTGCCGACAAGACACG
>NW_011949444.1:0-641 GCF_000503995.2 Ceratosolen solmsi marchali
TGTTCCCTACATGGCGAAAAAATTTGAGAATGATCGGGCTCTTAGGTCACGAGTATTTTTATCCAAAACCATGTAATATTACCTTATAATATTCGAAAGTTTATGAATGAAATTACTCGCACTTAAGGATTTTGTAGCCCGCAATGTCCACTACATGGCTAAAAATTTGGGAAGGATCGAGCTCTTAGGTCTCGAGTATTTTTAGCCAAAACCATATAATATTACCTTATAATATTCGAAAGTTTATGAATGAAATTACTCGCAATTTTGCTATTTTTAGCCCGCAATGTCCACTACATGGCTAAAAATTTGGGAAGGATCGAGCTCTTAGGTCACGAGTATTTTTAGACAAAACCATATAATATTACCTTATAATATTCGGAAGTTTATGATTGAAATCACTCGTACTTTTTGCTATTTGTAGCCTGTACTTTCCCCTACATAGCGAAAAAATTTCGGAAGGATCGGGTGCGTAGGTCACGAGTATTTTTAGACAAAACCATATAATATTACCTTATAATATTCGGAAGTTTATGATTGAAATCACTCGTACTTTTTGCTATTTGTAGCCTGCAATGTGCCCTACATGGCCAGAAAATGGGGAAGTATCGGGCACTTAGGTCATGAGTATTTTTCGCCAA
>NW_011950587.1:0-226 GCF_000503995.2 Ceratosolen solmsi marchali
ACAAATACTGGTGTCCTAATAGACCGATCCTTCCCAAATTCTTTGTACATTTATAGGACATCTGTTTCTACAAATATCCTAAGTTCGACTGATTTCAGTCATAAACTTCCGAAAAATTTAAGGTAATAGCAACGGATTTGGGTAACAAATACTGGCAACCTAATAGCACTATCCTTCCTAAACTCTTTGTACATGTGGCGGACATCACTGGCTACAAATATCCTAA
>NW_011948490.1:0-5895 GCF_000503995.2 Ceratosolen solmsi marchali
TTAAATTATTCAGAATTTTATAACTGAAATCATTCGTACTTTATGATATTTGTAGCCACTGAATTCCTCTCCAAGTACAAAGAAATTGGGAAGGATCGGACTATTAGATCAATAGTATTTGTTGCCCAAATCCTACGCTATTACCTTAAATTCTTCAGAAGTTTATGACTGAAATCACTCGTACTTCAGGATATTTGTAGCCACTAATGTCCTCTACGTGTGCAAAGAATTCGGAAAGGATCGTGCTATTAGGACGCCAGTATTTGTTGCCCAAATGCTGCGCTATTACCTTAAATTATTCGGAAGTTTATGACTGAAATTACTCGAACTTTAGGATATTTGTAGCCACTGAATTCCTCTCCAAGTACAAAGAAATTGGGAAGGATCGGACTATTAGATCCCCAGTATTTGTTGCCCAAATCCTATGCTATTACCTTAAATTATTCGGAAGTTTATGACTGAAATTACTCGAAATTTAGGATATTTGTAGCCACTAATGTCCTCCACATGCACAAAAAATTTGGGAAGGATCGTGCTATTAGGACGCAGGTATTTGATACCCAAATTCTACGCTATTACCTTAAATTATTCGGAAGTTTATGACTGAAATCACTCGTACTTTAGGATATTTGATGCCACTGATGTCCTCTACATGTACAAAGAATTTGGGAAGGATCGGACTATTATATCGCCAGTATTTGTTGACCAAATCCTATGTTATTACTTAAATTATTCGGAAGATTATGACTGAAATCCCTCGTACTTTAGGATATATGTAGCCACTAATGTCCTCTACGTGTGCAAAGAATTCGGAAAGGATCGTGCTATTAGGACGCCAGAATTTGTTACCCTAACCCTATGCTATTACCTTTAATTATTCGCAAGTTTATGAATGAAATCACTCGTACTTCAGGATATTTGTAGCCACGGATGTTCTCCTCATGCACAAAGAATTTGGGAAGGATCGGTCTATTATATCGCCAGTATTT
Organism: Ceratosolen solmsi marchali; assembly: GCF_000503995.2. Taxonomy (NCBI): domain Eukaryota; kingdom Metazoa; phylum Arthropoda; class Insecta; order Hymenoptera; family Agaonidae; genus Ceratosolen; species Ceratosolen solmsi. The sequence goes on from NW_011948490.1 coordinate 990, forward strand.
GCTGCCCAAATCCTATGTTATTCCTTAAATTATTCGGAAGTTTATGACTAAAATCACTCGTACTTTAGGATATTTGTAGCCACTAATGTCTTCTACATGTACAAAAAATATGGATAGGATCGGGCAAATAGGTCGCCAGTATTTTTTGCACAAATCCTATACTATTACCTTAAATTATTCGCAAGTTCATGAATGAAATCACTCGTACTTTAAGATATTTGTAGCCACTGATGTCCTCTACATGTACAAAAAATTTGGGAATGATCGGACTATTAGGACGGCAGTATCTGTTGCCCAAATCCTACGCTATTACCTTAAATTATTCGGAAGTTTATGACTGAAATCACTCGTACTTTAAGATTCTTGTATCCACTGATGTCCTGCACATACACAAACTAATTTGGGAGGAATCGGGCGATTAGGTCGCCAGTATTTGTTGCCCAAATCCTACGCTATTACCTTAAATTATTCGGAAGTTTATGACTGAAATCACTCGTACTTTAAGATTCTTGTATCCACTGATGTCCTGCACATACACAAACTAATTTGGGAGGAATCGGGCGATTAGGTCGCCAGTATTTGTTGCCCAAATCCTACGCTATTACCTTAAATTATTCGGAAGTTTATGACTGAAATCACTCGTACTTTAAGATTCTTGTATCCACTGATGTCCTGCACATACACAAACTAATTTGGGAGGAATCGGGCGATTAGGTCGCCAGTATTTGTTGCCCAAATCCTACGCTATTACCTTAAATTATTCGGAAGTTTATGACTGAAATCACTCGTACTTTAAGATTCTTGTATCCACTGATGTCCTGCACATACACAAACTAATTTGGGAGGAATCGGGCGATTAGGTCGCCAGTATTTGTTGCCCAAATCCTACGCTATTACCTTAAATTATTCGGAAGTTTATGACTGAAATCACTCGTACTTTAAGATTCTTGTATCCACTGATGTCCTGCACATACACAAACTAATTTGGGAGGAATCGGGCGATTAGGTCGCCAGTATTTGTTGCCCAAATCCTACGCTATTACCTTAAATTATTCGGAAGTTTATGACTGAAATCACTCGTACTTTAAGATTCTTGTATCCACTGATGTCCTGCACATACACAAACTAATTTGGGAGGAATCGGGCGATTAGGTCGCCAGTATTTGTTGCCCAAATCCTACGCTATTACCTTAAATTATTCGGAAGTTTATGACTGAAATCACTCGTACTTTAAGATTCTTGTATCCACTGATGTCCTGCACATACACAAACTAATTTGGGAGGAATCGGGCGATTAGGTCGCCAGTATTTGTTGCCCAAATCCTACGCTATTACCTTAAATTATTCGGAAGTTTATGACTGAAATCACTCGTACTTTAAGATTCTTGTATCCACTGATGTCCTGCACATACACAAACTAATTTGGGAGGAATCGGGCGATTAGGTCGCCAGTATTTGTTGCCCAAATCCTACGCTATTACCTTAAATTATTCGGAAGTTTATGACTGAAATCACTCGTACTTTAAGATTCTTGTATCCACTGATGTCCTGCACATACACAAACTAATTTGGGAGGAATCGGGCGATTAGGTCGCCAGTATTTGTTGCCCAAATCCTACGCTATTACCTTAAATTATTCGGAAGTTTATGACTGAAATCACTCGTACTTTAAGATTCTTGTATCCACTGATGTCCTGCACATACACAAACTAATTTGGGAGGAATCGGGCGATTAGGTCGCCAGTATTTGTTGCCCAAATCCTACGCTATTACCTTAAATTATTCGGAAGTTTATGACTGAAATCACTCGTACTTTAAGATTCTTGTATCCACTGATGTCCTGCACATACACAAACTAATTTGGGAGGAATCGGGCGATTAGGTCGCCAGTATTTGTTGCCCAAATCCTACGCTATTACCTTAAATTATTCGGAAGTTTATGACTGAAATCACTCGTACTTTAAGATTCTTGTATCCACTGATGTCCTGCACATACACAAACTAATTTGGGAGGAATCGGGCGATTAGGTCGCCAGTATTTGTTGCCCAAATCCTACGCTATTACCTTAAATTATTCGGAAGTTTATGACTGAAATCACTCGTACTTTAAGATTCTTGTATCCACTGATGTCCTGCACATACACAAACTAATTTGGGAGGAATCGGGCGATTAGGTCGCCAGTATTTGTTGCCCAAATCCTACGCTATTACCTTAAATTATTCGGAAGTTTATGACTGAAATCACTCGTACTTTAAGATTCTTGTATCCACTGATGTCCTGCACATACACAAACTAATTTGGGAGGAATCGGGCGATTAGGTCGCCAGTATTTGTTGCCCAAATCCTACGCTATTACCTTAAATTATTCGGAAGTTTATGACTGAAATCACTCGTACTTTAAGATTCTTGTATCCACTGATGTCCTGCACATACACAAACTAATTTGGGAGGAATCGGGCGATTAGGTCGCCAGTATTTGTTGCCCAAATCCTACGCTATTACCTTAAATTATTCGGAAGTTTATGACTGAAATCACTCGTACTTTAAGATTCTTGTATCCACTGATGTCCTGCACATACACAAACTAATTTGGGAGGAATCGGGCGATTAGGTCGCCAGTATTTGTTGCCCAAATCCTACGCTATTACCTTAAATTATTCGGAAGTTTATGACTGAAATCACTCGTACTTTAAGATTCTTGTATCCACTGATGTCCTGCACATACACAAACTAATTTGGGAGGAATCGGGCGATTAGGTCGCCAGTATTTGTTGCCCAAATCCTACGCTATTACCTTAAATTATTCGGAAGTTTATGACTGAAATCACTCGTACTTTAAGATTCTTGTATCCACTGATGTCCTGCACATACACAAACTAATTTGGGAGGAATCGGGCGATTAGGTCGCCAGTATTTGTTGCCCAAATCCTACGCTATTACCTTAAATTATTCGGAAGTTTATGACTGAAATCACTCGTACTTTAAGATTCTTGTATCCACTGATGTCCTGCACATACACAAACTAATTTGGGAGGAATCGGGCGATTAGGTCGCCAGTATTTGTTGCCCAAATCCTACGCTATTACCTTAAATTATTCGGAAGTTTATGACTGAAATCACTCGTACTTTAAGATTCTTGTATCCACTGATGTCCTGCACATACACAAACTAATTTGGGAGGAATCGGGCGATTAGGTCGCCAGTATTTGTTGCCCAAATCCTACGCTATTACCTTAAATTATTCGGAAGTTTATGACTGAAATCACTCGTACTTTAAGATTCTTGTATCCACTGATGTCCTGCACATACACAAACTAATTTGGGAGGAATCGGGCGATTAGGTCGCCAGTATTTGTTGCCCAAATCCTACGCTATTACCTTAAATTATTCGGAAGTTTATGACTGAAATCACTCGTACTTTAAGATTCTTGTATCCACTGATGTCCTGCACATACACAAACTAATTTGGGAGGAATCGGGCGATTAGGTCGCCAGTATTTGTTGCCCAAATCCTACGCTATTACCTTAAATTATTCGGAAGTTTATGACTGAAATCACTCGTACTTTAAGATTCTTGTATCCACTGATGTCCTGCACATACACAAACTAATTTGGGAGGAATCGGGCGATTAGGTCGCCAGTATTTGTTGCCCAAATCCTACGCTATTACCTTAAATTATTCGGAAGTTTATGACTGAAATCACTCGTACTTTAAGATTCTTGTATCCACTGATGTCCTGCACATACACAAACTAATTTGGGAGGAATCGGGCGATTAGGTCGCCAGTATTTGTTGCCCAAATCCTACGCTATTACCTTAAATTATTCGGAAGTTTATGACTGAAATCACTCGTACTTTAAGATTCTTGTATCCACTGATGTCCTGCACATACACAAACTAATTTGGGAGGAATCGGGCGATTAGGTCGCCAGTATTTGTTGCCCAAATCCTACGCTATTACCTTAAATTATTCGGAAGTTTATGACTGAAATCACTCGTACTTTAAGATTCTTGTATCCACTGATGTCCTGCACATACACAAACTAATTTGGGAGGAATCGGGCGATTAGGTCGCCAGTATTTGTTGCCCAAATCCTACGCTATTACCTTAAATTATTCGGAAGTTTATGACTGAAATCACTCGTACTTTAAGATTCTTGTATCCACTGATGTCCTGCACATACACAAACTAATTTGGGAGGAATCGGGCGATTAGGTCGCCAGTATTTGTTGCCCAAATCCTACGCTATTACCTTAAATTATTCGGAAGTTTATGACTGAAATCACTCGTACTTTAAGATTCTTGTATCCACTGATGTCCTGCACATACACAAACTAATTTGGGAGGAATCGGGCGATTAGGTCGCCAGTATTTGTTGCCCAAACTCCATGCTATTACCATAAAATATTCGGAAGTTTATGACTGAAATCACTCGTACTTTACGCTGTTTGTAGCCTGTACTGACCCATACATGGACAATAAATTTGGGAAGAATCGGGATAATAGGTCGCCAGTATTTGTCACTGAAACCCTATTCTATAACCTTAAAATGTTCCGAAGTTTTTTACTGAAATCACTCGCAGTTTAGTATATTTGTAGACTGTACTGTCCTCTACATGGAGAAAAAATTTGGGAAGTATCGGGCTTGTGGGTCGCCAGTATTAGTCGCCTAAACCTGATACTATTACCTTAAAATATTCTGACGTTTATGACTGAAATCGCTCGTATTTATACGCTATTTGTAGCCTGTACTGACCCATTCATGGACTGTTCGGATTTAAAGGGGTTAGCTTTTAGCTCGAACTGCCAATTCAATAGTTCAGTGGATTAGTCTCTCGGCAGGATAATTTTAAAGGAAATCAATAACGGACAAGGCTGAAAAATATAATATATTTATTTTAAA
>NW_011948490.1:6175-11523 GCF_000503995.2 Ceratosolen solmsi marchali
CTACAGTATACTATGCACTGACCGGCAGTTATGCTTGATTGAGAGCGAAGTGAATTTACGAATGAGCCTCGCCTCATGGCGCGTTGCGCTTAAATGTGCATGCGGCGCCTTCAGCGTCGGCAATAGTGTCGATGCGCGTCCCTTCCAGAAATTTTCCTTTGTCGTATGAAAACGAAGCTTCTAGAAGTTTCGAAGGCGTCCCTTTTTTGTGAGTGCTGGCAGTAAATTATATTTGAAATCATAAACTTGCTCGGACTTGCCGAGTTTTGTTTGTAAACATTTTCTCGAGTGCCCGCCTCGGTCCGCACGTGCGGATCAGCCTAGGCGCACGTGGTGGCCAGCCTTGCTGCACGCGCGGTCAGTCTAGGCGCACATGCGGTACGCCGGACTGCGTAAATGACCTTTCTTTTGTTTGAAATTCATGGGACTGCTTCAATCCCGAACAGTAACAGAATAGGGTTTGTGTGAAAAATACTGGCGAGCTAAGAGCCCGAACCTTTCCAAAATTTGTGCCAAGATAGGGGACAGTGCAGGCTGAAAATAACATAAAGCACGCGTGATTTCAGTCATAAACTTCCGAATATTATAAGGTAATATTATATGGTTTTGGCGACAAATACTTGCGAACTAAAAGCCCGATACTTCCCAAAATTTTTGCCCTGCTAGGGGACAATACAGGCTACAAATAGACTAAAGTGCGAGTGATTTTACTAATAAACTTCCGAATATTATAAGGTAATATTATATGGTTTTGGCTAAAAATACTCGTGACCTAAGAGCCCGATACTTCCCAAATTTTTTCTCCATGTAGGGGACATTACAGGCTGCAAATAGCATAAAGTCCGAGTGATTTTAGGCATAAGCTTCCGAATATTTTAAGGGAATATCATAGGGTTTGTGCGACAAATACGGGTGATCCACGAGCCAGATCCTTCCCAAATCTTTTCTCCATGTAGGGCAAAGTACAGGCTAAAAATAGCCTTAAGTGCGAGTAATTTCAGTCATAAACTTCTGCATATTTTAAGGTAAAATTATATGGTTTTGGTGAAAAACACTCATGACCTAAGTGCCCGATCCTTCCCAAATTTTTTCTCCACGTAGGGGACAGTACAGGCTACAAATAGCCTAAAGTAAGAGTAATTTCAGTCATAAACTTCTGCATATTTGAAGGTAATATTATATGGTTTTGGCAAAAAATACTCATGGCCTAAGAGCCCGATCCTTCCCAAATCTTTTCTCCGTGTAGGGGAAAGTACAGGCTACAAATAGCCTAAAGTAAGAGTAATTTCAGTCATAAACTTCTGCATATTTGAAGGTAATATTATATGGTTTTGGCAAAAAATACTCATGGCCTAAGAGCCCGATCCTTCCCAAATCTTTTCTCCGTGTAGGGGAAAGTACAGGCTACAAATAGCCTAAAGTAAGAGTAATTTCAGTCATAAACTTCTGCATATTTGAAGGTAATATTATATGGTTTTGGCAAAAAATACTCATGGCCTAAGAGCCCGATCCTTCCCAAATCTTTTCTCCGTGTAGGGGAAAGTACAGGCTACAAATAGCCTAAAGTAAGAGTAATTTCAGTCATAAACTTCTGCATATTTGAAGGTAATATTATATGGTTTTGGCAAAAAATACTCATGGCCTAAGAGCCCGATCCTTCCCAAATCTTTTCTCCGTGTAGGGGAAAGTACAGGCTACAAATAGCCTAAAGTAAGAGTAATTTCAGTCATAAACTTCTGCATATTTGAAGGTAATATTATATGGTTTTGGCAAAAAATACTCATGGCCTAAGAGCCCGATCCTTCCCAAATCTTTTCTCCGTGTAGGGGAAAGTACAGGCTACAAATAGCCTAAAGTAAGAGTAATTTCAGTCATAAACTTCTGCATATTTGAAGGTAATATTATATGGTTTTGGCAAAAAATACTCATGGCCTAAGAGCCCGATCCTTCCCAAATCTTTTCTCCGTGTAGGGGAAAGTACAGGCTACAAATAGCCTAAAGTAAGAGTAATTTCAGTCATAAACTTCTGCATATTTGAAGGTAATATTATATGGTTTTGGCAAAAAATACTCATGGCCTAAGAGCCCGATCCTTCCCAAATCTTTTCTCCGTGTAGGGGAAAGTACAGGCTACAAATAGCCTAAAGTAAGAGTAATTTCAGTCATAAACTTCTGCATATTTGAAGGTAATATTATATGGTTTTGGCAAAAAATACTCATGGCCTAAGAGCCCGATCCTTCCCAAATCTTTTCTCCGTGTAGGGGAAAGTACAGGCTACAAATAGCCTAAAGTAAGAGTAATTTCAGTCATAAACTTCTGCATATTTGAAGGTAATATTATATGGTTTTGGCAAAAAATACTCATGGCCTAAGAGCCCGATCCTTCCCAAATCTTTTCTCCGTGTAGGGGAAAGTACAGGCTACAAATAGCCTAAAGTAAGAGTAATTTCAGTCATAAACTTCTGCATATTTGAAGGTAATATTATATGGTTTTGGCAAAAAATACTCATGGCCTAAGAGCCCGATCCTTCCCAAATCTTTTCTCCGTGTAGGGGAAAGTACAGGCTACAAATAGCCTAAAGTAAGAGTAATTTCAGTCATAAACTTCTGCATATTTGAAGGTAATATTATATGGTTTTGGCAAAAAATACTCATGGCCTAAGAGCCCGATCCTTCCCAAATCTTTTCTCCGTGTAGGGGAAAGTACAGGCTACAAATAGCCTAAAGTAAGAGTAATTTCAGTCATAAACTTCTGCATATTTGAAGGTAATATTATATGGTTTTGGCAAAAAATACTCATGGCCTAAGAGCCCGATCCTTCCCAAATCTTTTCTCCGTGTAGGGGAAAGTACAGGCTACAAATAGCCTAAAGTAAGAGTAATTTCAGTCATAAACTTCTGCATATTTGAAGGTAATATTATATGGTTTTGGCAAAAAATACTCATGGCCTAAGAGCCCGATCCTTCCCAAATCTTTTCTCCGTGTAGGGGAAAGTACAGGCTACAAATAGCCTAAAGTAAGAGTAATTTCAGTCATAAACTTCTGCATATTTGAAGGTAATATTATATGGTTTTGGCAAAAAATACTCATGGCCTAAGAGCCCGATCCTTCCCAAATCTTTTCTCCGTGTAGGGGAAAGTACAGGCTACAAATAGCCTAAAGTAAGAGTAATTTCAGTCATAAACTTCTGCATATTTGAAGGTAATATTATATGGTTTTGGCAAAAAATACTCATGGCCTAAGAGCCCGATCCTTCCCAAATCTTTTCTCCGTGTAGGGGAAAGTACAGGCTACAAATAGCCTAAAGTAAGAGTAATTTCAGTCATAAACTTCTGCATATTTGAAGGTAATATTATATGGTTTTGGCAAAAAATACTCATGGCCTAAGAGCCCGATCCTTCCCAAATCTTTTCTCCGTGTAGGGGAAAGTACAGGCTACAAATAGCCTAAAGTAAGAGTAATTTCAGTCATAAACTTCTGCATATTTGAAGGTAATATTATATGGTTTTGGCAAAAAATACTCATGGCCTAAGAGCCCGATCCTTCCCAAATCTTTTCTCCGTGTAGGGGAAAGTACAGGCTACAAATAGCCTAAAGTAAGAGTAATTTCAGTCATAAACTTCTGCATATTTGAAGGTAATATTATATGGTTTTGGCAAAAAATACTCATGGCCTAAGAGCCCGATCCTTCCCAAATCTTTTCTCCGTGTAGGGGAAAGTACAGGCTACAAATAGCCTAAAGTAAGAGTAATTTCAGTCATAAACTTCTGCATATTTGAAGGTAATATTATATGGTTTTGGCAAAAAATACTCATGGCCTAAGAGCCCGATCCTTCCCAAATCTTTTCTCCGTGTAGGGGAAAGTACAGGCTACAAATAGCCTAAAGTAAGAGTAATTTCAGTCATAAACTTCTGCATATTTGAAGGTAATATTATATGGTTTTGGCAAAAAATACTCATGGCCTAAGAGCCCGATCCTTCCCAAATCTTTTCTCCGTGTAGGGGAAAGTACAGGCTACAAATAGCCTAAAGTAAGAGTAATTTCAGTCATAAACTTCTGCATATTTGAAGGTAATATTATATGGTTTTGGCAAAAAATACTCATGGCCTAAGAGCCCGATCCTTCCCAAATCTTTTCTCCGTGTAGGGGAAAGTACAGGCTACAAATAGCCTAAAGTAAGAGTAATTTCAGTCATAAACTTCTGCATATTTGAAGGTAATATTATATGGTTTTGGCAAAAAATACTCATGGCCTAAGAGCCCGATCCTTCCCAAATCTTTTCTCCGTGTAGGGGAAAGTACAGGCTACAAATAGCCTAAAGTAAGAGTAATTTCAGTCATAAACTTCTGCATATTTGAAGGTAATATTATATGGTTTTGGCAAAAAATACTCATGGCCTAAGAGCCCGATCCTTCCCAAATCTTTTCTCCGTGTAGGGGAAAGTACAGGCTACAAATAGCCTAAAGTAAGAGTAATTTCAGTCATAAACTTCTGCATATTTGAAGGTAATATTATATGGTTTTGGCAAAAAATACTCATGGCCTAAGAGCCCGATCCTTCCCAAATCTTTTCTCCGTGTAGGGGAAAGTACAGGCTACAAATAGCCTAAAGTAAGAGTAATTTCAGTCATAAACTTCTGCATATTTGAAGGTAATATTATATGGTTTTGGCAAAAAATACTCATGGCCTAAGAGCCCGATCCTTCCCAAATCTTTTCTCCGTGTAGGGGAAAGTACAGGCTACAAATAGCCTAAAGTAAGAGTAATTTCAGTCATAAACTTCTGCATATTTGAAGGTAATATTATATGGTTTTGGCAAAAAATACTCATGGCCTAAGAGCCCGATCCTTCCCAAATCTTTTCTCCGTGTAGGGGAAAGTACAGGCTACAAATAGCCTAAAGTAAGAGTAATTTCAGTCATAAACTTCTGCATATTTGAAGGTAATATTATATGGTTTTGGCAAAAAATACTCATGGCCTAAGAGCCCGATCCTTCCCAAATCTTTTCTCCGTGTAGGGGAAAGTACAGGCTACAAATAGCCTAAAGTAAGAGTAATTTCAGTCATAAACTTCTGCATATTTTAAGGTAAAAGTATAGGGTTTTGGAGAAAAATGCTCGTGACCTAAGAGTCCGATACTTCCCAAATTTTTTCGCCATGTAGGGGACAGTGCAGGCAACAAATAGCATAAAGTCCGAGTGATTTTAGGCATAAGCTTCCGAATATTTTCAGGTAATATCATAGGGTTTGTGCGACAAATACGGCCGACCCACGAGCCAGATCCTTCCCGAATCTTTTCTCCATGTAGGGGAACGTACAGGCTACAAATACCATAAATTTAGAGTGAATT
>NW_011948490.1:11766-11966 GCF_000503995.2 Ceratosolen solmsi marchali
CTTCCCAAATTTTTTCGCCATGTAGGGGACATTGCGGTCTACGAATAGCGTTAAGTGCAAGTAATTTAAGTCACAAACTTCTGAATATTTTAAGGTAATATTATATGGTTTTGGCTAAAAATTCTCGTAATCTAAGAGCACGATCCTTCCCAATTTTTTTCGCCACGTAGGGCACAGTGCAGCCTGCAAATAGCATAAAG
>NW_011949720.1:0-547 GCF_000503995.2 Ceratosolen solmsi marchali
ACAATTTGTAGCCTGTACTGCCCTATACATATATACAAAACATATAGGAAGTATCGGGATATTAGTTCGCAAGTGTTAGTCCCCCAAACCCCATCCTATTACTATCAAATATTCAAAAGATTAGGACTGAAATCACTCGTACTTTAAGCTATTTGTAGCATCTACTGTCCGCTTCATGGACAAAAAATTTGCGAAGAACCAGGGAATTGGGTCGCCAATATTAGTCGCCCAAACCCCATGCTATTACCATAAAATAATCAAAAGTGTAGGACTGAAATCACTCGTACGTTTGGCTATTTGTAGCCTGTACTGTCCGCATCATGTACAAAAAATTTGAGAAGGATCGGAATATTAGTTCACCAGTATTAGTCGCCCAAATCCCATGCTATTACCATAAAATAATCAGAAGTGTAGGACTGAAATCACTCGTACGTTTGGCTATTTGTAGCCTGTACTGTCCGCATCATGTACAAAAAATTTGAGAAGGATCGGAATATTAGTTCACCAGTATTAGTCGCCCAAATCCCATGCTATTACCATAAAATAT
>NW_011948512.1:0-423 GCF_000503995.2 Ceratosolen solmsi marchali
AATACTGACAACCTAATAGACCGAACCTTCCCAAAGTTTTTGTGTATGTAGGGCACAGCAGTGGTTAAACATAGCCTAAAGTATGAGAAATGTGAGTTATAAACTGTGGACTGTTCAAAGGTAAATGCATAGGGTTTGGGTGAGAAATACTGACAACCTATGAGCCTGATCCTTCCCAAATTTATGTGTATGTAGGGGGCAGCAGTGGCTAGAAATAGCCGAAAGTATGAGTAATTTGAGTTATAAACTTTAGAATGTTTCAAGGTAATGGCATAAGTTTTGGGTGAGAAATACTGGCAACCTACTGGCCAAAACCTTCTCAAATTTTTTGTGCATGTAGGGGACAGAAGTGGCTAAAAATAGCCTAAAGTACGAGAAATTTCTGTTATAAACTTTGGAATGTTTCAAGGTAATGGCTTAGGG
>NW_011948512.1:1800-5444 GCF_000503995.2 Ceratosolen solmsi marchali
TTGGTTGATAAATACTGACAACCTAATAGAGCGATCCTTCCCAAATGTTTTGTGCATGTAGGAGACAGCAGTGGCTAGAAATAGCCGAAGGTATGAGTAATTTGAGTTATAAACTTTGGAATGTTTCATGGTAATGGCATAAGGTTTGGGTGAGAAATACTAACAACCTAATAGACCGATCCTCCCCAAATTTTTTGTGTATGTAGGGGACAGCAGTGGCTTGAATTAGCCTAAAGTACGAGAGATTTGAGTTAGAAACTTTGGAATGTTTCACGGTAATTTCATAGGGTTTGGGTGAGAAATACTGACAACCTAATAGCCCTATCCTTCGCCGAAAGTATGAGAAATTTGAGTTATAAACTTTGGAATGGAATGTTTCACGGTAATTGCATAGGATTTGGGTGAGAAATACTGACAACCTAATAGCCCTATCCTTCGCCGAAAGTATGAGAAATTTGAGTTATAAACTTTGGAATGGAATGTTTCACGGTAATTGCATAGGATTTGGGTGAGAAATACTGACAACCTAATAGCCCTATCCTTCGCCGAAAGTATGAGAAATTTGAGTTATAAACTTTGGAATGGAATGTTTCACGGTAATTGCATAGGATTTGGGTGAGAAATACTGACAACCTAATAGCCCTATCCTTCGCCGAAAGTATGAGAAATTTGAGTTATAAACTTTGGAATGGAATGTTTCACGGTAATTGCATAGGATTTGGGTGAGAAATACTGACAACCTAATAGCCCTATCCTTCGCCGAAAGTATGAGAAATTTGAGTTATAAACTTTGGAATGGAATGTTTCACGGTAATTGCATAGGATTTGGGTGAGAAATACTGACAACCTAATAGCCCTATCCTTCGCCGAAAGTATGAGAAATTTGAGTTATAAACTTTGGAATGGAATGTTTCACGGTAATTGCATAGGATTTGGGTGAGAAATACTGACAACCTAATAGCCCTATCCTTCGCCGAAAGTATGAGAAATTTGAGTTATAAACTTTGGAATGGAATGTTTCACGGTAATTGCATAGGATTTGGGTGAGAAATACTGACAACCTAATAGCCCTATCCTTCGCCGAAAGTATGAGAAATTTGAGTTATAAACTTTGGAATGGAATGTTTCACGGTAATTGCATAGGATTTGGGTGAGAAATACTGACAACCTAATAGCCCTATCCTTCGCCGAAAGTATGAGAAATTTGAGTTATAAACTTTGGAATGGAATGTTTCACGGTAATTGCATAGGATTTGGGTGAGAAATACTGACAACCTAATAGCCCTATCCTTCGCCGAAAGTATGAGAAATTTGAGTTATAAACTTTGGAATGGAATGTTTCACGGTAATTGCATAGGATTTGGGTGAGAAATACTGACAACCTAATAGCCCTATCCTTCGCCGAAAGTATGAGAAATTTGAGTTATAAACTTTGGAATGGAATGTTTCACGGTAATTGCATAGGATTTGGGTGAGAAATACTGACAACCTAATAGCCCTATCCTTCGCCGAAAGTATGAGAAATTTGAGTTATAAACTTTGGAATGGAATGTTTCACGGTAATTGCATAGGATTTGGGTGAGAAATACTGACAACCTAATAGCCCTATCCTTCGCCGAAAGTATGAGAAATTTGAGTTATAAACTTTGGAATGGAATGTTTCACGGTAATTGCATAGGATTTGGGTGAGAAATACTGACAACCTAATAGCCCTATCCTTCGCCGAAAGTATGAGAAATTTGAGTTATAAACTTTGGAATGGAATGTTTCACGGTAATTGCATAGGATTTGGGTGAGAAATACTGACAACCTAATAGCCCTATCCTTCGCCGAAAGTATGAGAAATTTGAGTTATAAACTTTGGAATGGAATGTTTCACGGTAATTGCATAGGATTTGGGTGAGAAATACTGACAACCTAATAGCCCTATCCTTCGCCGAAAGTATGAGAAATTTGAGTTATAAACTTTGGAATGGAATGTTTCACGGTAATTGCATAGGATTTGGGTGAGAAATACTGACAACCTAATAGCCCTATCCTTCGCCGAAAGTATGAGAAATTTGAGTTATAAACTTTGGAATGGAATGTTTCACGGTAATTGCATAGGATTTGGGTGAGAAATACTGACAACCTAATAGCCCTATCCTTCGCCGAAAGTATGAGAAATTTGAGTTATAAACTTTGGAATGGAATGTTTCACGGTAATTGCATAGGATTTGGGTGAGAAATACTGACAACCTAATAGCCCTATCCTTCGCCGAAAGTATGAGAAATTTGAGTTATAAACTTTGGAATGGAATGTTTCACGGTAATTGCATAGGATTTGGGTGAGAAATACTGACAACCTAATAGCCCTATCCTTCGCCGAAAGTATGAGAAATTTGAGTTATAAACTTTGGAATGGAATGTTTCACGGTAATTGCATAGGATTTGGGTGAGAAATACTGACAACCTAATAGACCGAACGTTCCCAAATTTTTTGTGCATGTAGGGGACAGCAGTGGATAAAAATAGCCTAATGTACGAGAAATTTGAGTTATAAACTTCGGAATGTTTCAACGTAATGGCATAGGGTTTGGGTGATAAATACTGACAACCTATCAGCCTGATCCTTCCCAATATTTTTGTGTATGTAGGGGACAGCAATGGCTTGAAATAGCCTAAAGTACTAGTGATTTCAGTCATAAGCTTTCGAATATCCTAAGACAATCCCATCGGGTTTGCTTGATAAATACTGATAACCTAATAGAACGATCCTCCCCAAATTTTTTGTGCATGTAGGGGACAGCAGTGGCTAAAAATAGCCTAAAGTACGAGTGATTTCAGTCATAAACATTCGAATATTCTCAGATAATGGCATCGGGTTTGGGTGAGCAATACTGACAACCTAATAGACCGATCCTCCCCAAATTTTTTGTTTATGTAGGGGACAGCAGTGGCTTGAAATAGCCTAATGTACGAGAAATTTGAGTTATAAACTTTGGAATTTTTCACGGTAATGGCTTAGGTTTTGGGTGAGAAATACTGACAACCTAATAGACCGAACCTTCCCAAATTTTTTGTGCATGTAGGGGACAGTAGTGGCTAAAAATAGCCTAATGTACGAGAAATTCGAGTTATAAACTTTGGAATTTTTCACGGTAATGGCTTAGGTTTGGGTGAGAAATACTGACAACCTAATAGACCGAACCTTCCCAAATTTTTTGTGCATGTAGGGGACAGTAGTGGCTAAAAATAGCCTAATGTACGAGAAATTCGAGTTATAAACTTTGGAATTTTTCACGGTAATGGCTTAGGTTTGGGTGAGAAATACTGACAACCTAATAGCCCTATCCTTCCCAAATGTGTTGTGCATGTAGGAGACAGCAGTGGCTAGAAATAGCCGAAAGTACGAGTAATTTGAGTTATAAACTTTGAAATGATTCACGGTAATTGCATAGGGTTTGGCTGAGAAATACTGACAACCTAAGAGCCCGATACTTCCCAAATTTTTTCGCCATGTAGGGGACAGTAGAGGCTAACAATAGCTTAAAGTACGAGTAATTTGAGTTATAAACTTTGGAATGTTTCTTGGTAATGGCATAAGGTTTGGGTAGAAATACTGACAATCTAATAGACCGATCCTTCCCAAATTTTTTGTGCAT
>NW_011948480.1:0-16030 GCF_000503995.2 Ceratosolen solmsi marchali
TTGTGTACATATATTTTTTTTATGTCGATGTGTGTTA
The DNA here is from genome assembly GCF_000503995.2 of Ceratosolen solmsi marchali. Taxonomy (NCBI): domain Eukaryota; kingdom Metazoa; phylum Arthropoda; class Insecta; order Hymenoptera; family Agaonidae; genus Ceratosolen; species Ceratosolen solmsi. The sequence continues at coordinate 38 of NW_011948480.1, forward strand.
TAAAATTTCTATTTATGCAATGATAACCATTTTTCTGTCGATTACATTAACATATACTTATATTTATATATATATATAAATATATTTTAGAACTTTTTATATTTTTTTATATGAATTTGATTACCTTTATATATATATATATATATATATATTCATAACTCTTTCTATAATAACTATATTATACATTTTATAATATTAACTTGGATTATTAATGGTTATACCAATATATGTTAATGAGTGTGACTGAATTTCTAACACTCACAATAGCCATTAAATAACAATTAAAAATATTTACTGAATAAGGTTTTTTTTTAAGTAAATAATATAGGTATAATTATAACATTTAAAAGTCTAATTAAATGAGAATTTTAATATTTTTGCTAAATATTTTGTAGCAATTCTATATTAAAAGACATTGATTTAATCAAATAAATAAAATATTATCATTAATAAATACTTTATTGAAATATACGAATTAGACAAGCAGTAGAAAATATTTTTCTTATTCGTGACATATAGATTGTGTATTTTAAAATTGGTTTTTATGCGTTGAAAAAAATTTATATTTACTATTTAGATTTTCTTACTAGATTTATTAATACTGTATTTTACTTGATAATTGATAAATAATACTTGAAAATAATTTTTCATTATATTTTTTGACTTTATGGCATCAAATTTATAAAATGATAAATTTTTTTATTCATAATTAATTTAAATATTATTATAAAATCAATTTAGAAAGAATAAAATAGATTTCAATTAAACTTGACATAATGAATTTTGAATTTGAAACGCTTTTTGTCGATAAATGAATATATTAGATAGAGGATTATTTGAGGTATCCAAGTGCTTCTGTTTAATTGATCCATCTTATCTTATCGAAAGAATATTGATTGTAAAATCATTTGTAACATACAATCTAGATTTAGCCTTATTGATTCACAATAATATGATATATATTTAATTATAAAGTGTATTAATAATTATAGCGGAAGTTAAAAAAGTTAATAAGTATAAAGTTATATTATTTTCTTAACTAAATTTATTTCTATATTAATTAAATTTATCATATTATGAATTGCTATGATTAAAATACAGATAAATCATAGATAAAAATATTCAGCATATGAGTATTGTAATAAAAAATGTACAAATGAATAAATAAATAAATAAAATAAATGAACTACTATAATATATTTTTAATTTAATTTTAATCAACATTATTAAAAATATATATTTTTAATATTAGTTGAAATATCAATCTTAAAACAATAACAAAATTACAATAGATTTGTTATTACCTATATATGAAAAAATATGTTATAAAATAATGCTTATTTTAAATAATTATATTTGCAATTTTATTGCGCATGCCTCAAGGAGGCATGTATCTATGATTCTTGATTCTATCTTTCATCACTTTATTATTTTTGTTTAAAGTATTATTATCCTACATAATGTTTATGAATGAGAATTTATCAAAAAAATGTTTTCTATTAAAAATGAAAACTGCAAGGGAACAGCGTATTAACGAAAAAGATCGAGAAAATGCTGCTCGTCGCATTCAAAAATGTTTTCGAATTTGGATAAGTCGTAAACGCTTTACGAATACGATTTTGTAAGTTTAAATAAATTAAGAAAATTAATATAATTAAATATTAAATTGATGTTTATTTACAAATATTTACTAAATGTTTAGTTACTTTATACTATATTGCATATATAATATTAATGTTTAAAGCACGTATTCTATTAAAATAATGGAGAACTGTTTATTAGGTATTATGTTAGGAAAGTAGCAATTAAATAAGTTATCCTTTTAGTTAATGTGAATTGAATTCTACTCTTAAATATTACAATTAAAATTTGAATTGCAAAATAATATTTGTTAATAAATTCCAAAGATTTTATAAAGAATTTTATACTGGTAATTATAATTATATGTAAGGGTATTGGATCAAGTCCAGGTATTAGACTATGAAAAAATTTATATTAAATATATATTGTCAATACTATAAAAAGCTGTATTTTTAATACCTATTTTATTGTAATTTGAATTATTTTTTGTTTATAAAAGAAATTTATATATTCTAGACATGTTTTAAAAATAATACAAATATGATTCTTTTCTTTTAATATATTTTTAAATTATACTTTTTAATTTAATAAATAATCTTTAGAACATTCTAATATTCTAATTCATAATATATAATGTATATTTTTAGAATATTAAAAAACTATCAATATTATTTGTGGTATAGGCTAATTTATATTAAATGCTTTAAGTTTCATTAATTTTTAAAAGATAATATTATAAATATAAAATGATGAATTAATAAAAATATATCGAAAATATTAATTGTTTTTAAACACCTTTTTTATGTCTATGATGTTATAGAATATTAAATTAATAATTTATATTATTTTGTTTTACTGGTTTTTAACTGATTATTTAAAATAGATTGTTCCAAAAATTGATAAGATATATTTAAATAATTTATATAAATTAGAAAAATAACAGTTTGTTCAGAATAAAAAAGGATGCAATATGAAAAAAGAAAATAAAATAAAATTAATCTTATTTATAATGAATAGATATAAAAAAAGAAATAAAAATAGTTCATATAAATATGCATGAAAAAAATTAAAGATTAAGATATAGGTAAACCAATTCTAAATAAGAAAAGTAAAGAAAAAGTGAAATATCTGAGAAAGAGAAAAATTCATAATATTTTATATAAAGAACTGTGTATTATATTAATATGCGACTATAATAAAAAACTTAGTAATTTAATTTAAAATTTAAAATCTATTTTTTTTTAATTCTGAATAATACTGACATTAATATATATATATTTTAAATCTGTTTATAATAAAGAATTAAAACTTTTTATATATTAAATTATCAATCATTATAATTAAAGTTAAACCTATCTATAAAATATCGATAAAATAAATCAATAAAGCATTAAAATGAAATAGAATTATAATTTATTTAAAAGGTTATTAAAACTAATTTGAATGGCTTTTAAAAAAAGTAATATGAAAATATATTTAATAAGTACTAGTGCTAATACAGATTGTAATTACTTTTTTTTATGTGAGTCAATTGTAAATATTAATTATTTACTTTTTCTTATAATAATATGATTTAGTAATTCTTATAGAGATAGCATTTGAAAATTGATTGTTATTAAAACGTAATAACATTTTTGTAATGGGGTATCTACCCCATATTATAGCTCTCTTGATTAGAAATACTATACATATATTTATATGTATACTATAATAAATATATCCAAGTTTACACCTTAAATAGTAGAGCATAATACTAAATATGATTTAATAAATACTCTGTTCGAAATTACAGTCACCTGGTGGTAGAAGAATCAAGATGTATAAGACCATATCCACCATTTTACTAATAAAACAGTGTTAATAAGTGAGAGGTTAATGCTTTAATTCAATAATCAAAATAATTGTTTTTCGTGATATATATTGAGTTTTGATTTACAAATAAATACTAATGATTCTACGTTAGTGGTGAGAATGGTTGAGATTTTACTGTTCCTTAGTAGTTTTTTCATGTGGAGATAGCGTGCACTGCAAGTCAAGGTTAGAGGTTGTAAATCTCCGGGTCCTCTTAGTGAAAATTACTACACAGAGAACTGCAAGATCGTAAATCCTTGACACTCCTTGTATAGTGCTACGTATGGTGTTTTAAGTACGAATCCCCTCTTGATGACTAAATAAAATGATTCAATACCTCAGTGTATCTTGGTAGTGCGCGCTGTGGGACTTATCGAGATGTAGTAGGTATTGTCTCCATAATCTGAAGTACAGCTCCGGTTATAGTAACGTCTTAGTACTTGAATACAGAGAGCAGCTCCAAATACAATGACGTCTAATACAGAAGTTGTAATATATTAATATATTTTATGATATATATTATTTTTATTGATGGAAAATATTAAGTATTTTTGATGTAGTGATAAAAGTATTAGATATTGAACATCTAATTTAGAGAAAAAAGAAAATAAAATAAATTATACACAGCATTAAATACAAATTTCTAATAAAATATAGAAAATTGTTATAGACAAAGTTCTTGAAGTTTTAGAAAAAAAGATTGCTGTTCTCATTTGTTTTCTTTTAGTTAAATGCTTGACAAAAAAATTTGTCAATTATGTCAATTATAAAGTTCTAAATATTTAGTGCTAGATATATATTACTCTTTAACTTTACTTTTAAATATCACATTAATTTTATTTAGAAATAAATGTTTATTACAAAATATATATAATATATAGATTATTTTAATACAGTAATAGAGTTTCCAACATTACATCAACTTACAATAATAATTATAAGAATATAAATACAATGAAAAGAAATTATTTATATAAGAAATTTGGAAAGGAATAGTATGAAACTTATATTTATAATAATTTTTAAAACATTAAAGGATTATGTATAAAATGTATATATGCAATTGACAGTGTATTTAATATTTTTATTGAATGCAATTAATAATAAACAATTTTTATTTTCATATAAAACTGAATATTAAAAAAAAATTGTCATTTAAATCAGTACTTCATTGTACTGAAAGCATTTTCAAATGTTGGTAAAAAATGATTAGTTTATATAATAATTCAAAAATATACATACAATTAATTTGGTTAAACTTTTTGAGTAATTATAATAACTCTTTTTAGTTTAGCTTCTTTAACATTGATTTTTATTCGTATTTATGTTTCAATTCGATTTTCATTGTTGAGCAATATTTAAAGTGAAAATTATTAAACTTTATATATAATAAATAATATTATAAATATAAATTGAAATAAATATAAATATAAGTAAATAATAAAATAAAACATAAAAATAAAAAAAAATATTCGTGACATGTGTACAGAATGTGATATAGGATAAGGAATTAAATTTATTAATAATATCTGTTTATATTAAAATGACCAGCTGTAAGGCTCAGGATCATTTTAATATTTTATTATTTCATGAGTTCATGAAAAACAATATAATACTAATAAGTATTTTGGGACCAATGCAAAGTATATAAACTTCTTACGTGTCACATTTTTTACTAGTTTTATTAATTACATTAATCCAAAATTGTGACTTTTCTCTTGGAATATAATCTGGCCTTTGGGTCACTCTTATTGGCTCATATATATTTTGGACGACTGAGATCTATTGTATCAAGATATTCATTTATTCTACATATGTATATCGTAGTCATATTTATACGTATCTATAGTGCACATTGAAGGTATTTAAAAATCATGATTTATAAATAAATATACATTATAACTTGATTTAGTCATTCCATTATATAGAATTTTATAGTATATTTGATATCGATATCAATATGCGCGCGTGTGTATTTTTAGTACATTAAAATAAATTTGTCTCATCGTTGTATTTACCATGTTAGAATAATAAATAAAATGTTGGTTTATACTTAAATAATTGCTGTATTCATAAAATACAAGTAAATTTCAAAGATTTCTTAAAAATAATTATATACGTTGGATAAACAAGAAAAACAAGACACTGCTATTTTGTAGCATAGTTAATACATTTTAATATTTACATAACAGATAAAAAATTTTTAACAATCTTAATAATATTTTTTTAAATTAATCTATTATAGTAAAATGATTATATGTTTCAAAAGATATTTATATATTTATCAACATATAACGAGCACGTGTACTAACCCGTACGCAAGCCGCAAAAATACAGTCATGCATATGTAGAATTGAAAAATAAAAATAATTAATTTTTACAGGATGAACTTTGATATTATTTTTTATTGTAACGCTACAAATGATCAGAATATAAAAATGATACCTGTTATACAAATTTATGAAATTCTCAGTAAATTCTTAACAATTTATAATAAAAAACGGGATAGAGAGCGAATGGAAAAATTATGCAAGTAAGTTATAACTATAAATTTATTTATTAGTATATAATAATATTAAAAATTTCAGATATCTCGTATTGTCACTTGATTCTGAATCACCTATATTTTCATACATAGGAGTGGCTTTGATAAGAGATAATTATATTTTGTGGATATATCAATTAAAATCTATTTTACGATATTGTTTACTTGAACTAGAAGATCTACATCCCGAACAACCAACAGATAATAAATCTATTCTTTTAAGATTGCATACATTAGTAAGCTTTACATCAACGCAAACGTGGTCCCTTATGAGATTATCAGAAATGCAAAAACTTAAAGTAGGGATGAATCAGCTTTGTGCTAATATAATGAGATATTTAATGAAAAATGATTTTTACAAAATAATGAAGGTAATTTATTAGCAGATTATTGCAATATTACTACTAAATTATCGTGAAACTTTGATAATTTAAAGTTGGTAGCTTTACCCTTAATTTCTATTAAGTAAATTATAAAAAGAAAAAAAGCCAGGATAATTATTCTTATTAAAAATAAAAAAAAAATTGATAAAATTCGATATTTAAATAATAATAAATTTATTGAAATAAAAATGTGTATACCCTTATAAAGCAATACGACCTATGTCTTAAATTATATTAAAAATGGAATATATTTAAATTAGTTAAATATTAGAAATTAATTTGCATTAATAATTGCATTAAAATTCTATTTGAAAAAGATAGTTTAATGCAGAATGATGACAACGAATGAAATACCAACATCAATAAGTAATTATGACAAATTATAACATTGAAATATTAGATAATAATAATTAAAAATAATAAAATTTACTTCAAAATTTTTAAAGTACATTATATGTTTAGACATAATATTTGAAAAAAAAGTTTTGTCTATAAACAGCAGTCCGATTTGTCATGCGGTAAAATATTTACAGGAAGCATATACATGAGCAGTCATATTCACACTCTGATAGAAATAGTCAATTTGATTTTAAATTAGAAACTAGTTATCACCTTCGAGCTATATGGCAAACAATTTAGCTTTCAAATTTAAAACAAATAAGTGCTATATCATATTAAATTAAAAATAAAAAATGTATGATAAATTTCTAAATATAAGTTGGATATAATATTTACACAATGTATAGAGAGGGTACTATTGATATAGTAATATAATTTATGTTACAATATATATCCACCCTATAGCACCTTCTGCAAACATATATAATACATAAATATATGAAGTATAGTGATCCTGATAGCAATAATTATAACACAAACATACGTTTATATTATTCAGTAGCGTAACTCGATATTTCCAAAATTATGCGCTATATAAAAAATGGAAAATTATTAGAAAATGATTATAACTCACTGTCTAATTAAAGATGCTTGTAAGCTTGTATTTAAGAGACAGAAAAATATATAAGTACGTATAAGATGATAATTTTGCTTAGAATTCCGAAATTGCTACATATATTAACATTCCACAAGTGCTTTGCCATGTGTTTTTTTTACAATGCTTTCAAATAGTAATGTTGTTATTTATATAAAACTAATATTTAAAGTTCTAAAATCATCGAATATTATTAATAGATCTAAGCAGACGTAATCTTATTAGACAAAAAATAGGAACATGATAATTTACATATTCTTTAATATTAAGAATAAAGAATAATTTTTAATGATATTATTTGTGCTAGTTCGTTAAATTATATTAAATTATACTAGATATTTATTAACAAATTAAAAAACGAACAATACATATTAAAATCTCATCTACATCTCTCCACACTGAGTCGCTCATTAAAGAAAAGACCGAACATCTAAAGTTAGTTGTATAGTCATAAAACGAGTAATTAAAATGAAATTCAAGAAAATATTCAAATTGATTGCAATGTGATAATTTTAAATGAAATATTCTAAATCAATTATATCATAGTATTTTACGACAAAAGCATATCAAATATAAACTTTTAAAGATGATAGATGAACTACCAATTATAGTATAAAAATGATAATAAAAATATACTAATATGATTCTAAGAATGATCATAATATTTACAGAGAACAAGTTTACTTATATATGATTAATTAATGTAGTGACAAATAATTTAGTAACTTATTTTACCATTCTGTTGGAGATAGATTACTAGATATAATACTACAGAAGTTACGATGTACCACTGACGTTAACAAAAACGTACTTCGGTAATATGTATTGTATGCAATATTTATCATGATAATTTTTTTATAAATATGGCTCAAACGTATAATAATAATATATAAATTATAAAAGCAGACTTTCCTGATATTTTTGTAAAATTATGATTAATAGAAAAATGATATAGATCAATTACCTAACAAAGAAAGAATAATAATATTCTTATTGAAAATGATGTAGCATTATGATCAATTTTTGAATTTACCTATCTTATACTTTCATATTTTTTATTATTATGAGATTATTGGTATTAAATATCCCACATATAAAATAGTATGTACATTTCCATGATTAATTGGTTAATGTTTGACTTCTATTGCTATTTCAATATTTTCTTATTTAACTGAAAATATGGTACAGAAAGTATACCAGAGTAACCGACAGAAATATACTGTTAAGTATCTCATATTTTATGTTAGAGTATTAATCAAGTTAAGATTTAACGCTGCAATAGGCTGTACTTAAATAGTCATTAGATATAACATGACTACCGAGATGCTCATTATAAAGTACTTGCTACTTATGTACAATTAGAAAATTAGAATTTAATAAAATATATGAAACAACAAAAATGATACAGGAGAAAATATTAATTATATCTTATCTAAATTATTAAAATAAGAATGGAGAAAACTTCATCAATGAGATGTTATAAGTAATAATACAATGTTTAATGATATCAGTGTTTTTGACTATTAAAAATCCAGTCAATTAAGACTAATTATTTATATTAAAGAGGAGTCTTCGGAATTCCAGTCACCTGGTGGTCGAAGGACCAAGATGGTTGGATTAGACCATATCCACCATTTTACTAGTGAAACAGTGTGAATAAATGAGAGGTTAATGCTTCAATTCAATAATTAACACAATTGCTTTTCGTGCTATTTATTGAGTTTTAATTTACAAATACACAATTATGATTCTATGTCGATGGTGAGAATAGGTGAGATTTTGCCGTTCCTTAGTGTTTTTTTTTCACGTGGAGGTAGCATGTAGTGCAAGTCGAGGTTGGAAATTCTAAATCTCCGGGTCCCCTTGGAGCAGGGCGCTTGGTGGGAATGAGAAGTGTACACTGAGAAGTGAAAGGTCGTAAATCCTTGACACTTCTTGTATAGTGCCACGTATGTTGTTTTACATGCGAGTCTCCTCTTGATGTATAAATATAAAAATGGTTTAATAGGTCAGTGTATATTGGTAGTGCGCTCTATGGTATTTATCGAGATGTAGCGTGCAGTGACGTCTTGAAGCAGATGTATCAGAAGTTTTGGCGCCTTGATCCAGAGTGGAGATATAGTATGTGGTAACGTCTTGATACAGATGTAGTATAGAAGTGTTGGCGCCTTCATCCAGGATGCAGTTGTAATATGTAGCGACGTCTTGATGAAGATGTAGTAGAGAAGTTTTGGCGCTGCGATTGAGAATGCAATTGTAATATGTAGCGACGTCTTGTAGTACACCGTGTTTCCTCCTAGTTATCTCAAGCAAGTACTGCGGTGTCCCCGGTAAGAGAGAATATACCTTGATCCAGAATCTTTGATCAATTGATCACAAGATTTACAATCAAACGATATCAATGTTTTATATATGATAAACTATATTTAAAAATATAAATAGAATAAATAAATGTTTTGACTGGTGTTCAAGTTTAAAATATACTATTATATAAATAATTGAAACTAATTTTTAATAATATTTAGAAAATAACTAATATAAAGTTTCATTTATATTTATTGTTCATATTATATTAAATTATCAAAGTTTTAACAAAATAAGATGTCCACACATTATTAAATTTAGATATCTTCGTGATATAATATTTTAGAATCTTCTTATCAAGGGTTTGTGCAGACAGATAATTACGTTACAACCTACTGCATTAGCTGCTATAACAACATTGACTCTTAGACCATTACTTTTTTCAAAAATATCGGATAAATTATTTTCGGTGTTTATAATTAATATCATCAGTGTACCTGCGTTAGTGTGTCATTTGAATGATATGGTAAGTAATATATATAATAATAATCCTTTTTATTAATGTACTAGAAATATATGTATATTTTCATAGTGTAAAACAAAAAAAATCTTGTAATAATGCATGTGCTTGTTTGCGAGAATTTTTAGTGGTATGATGTTGAGTTCTTATAGTTATATGACTATTTACATCTACCAAAAAACGTTAAATAAATAAATAAATAGATTAGACATCATTTTTATTGAGATATACCGTCTTTAATGTATATCTTGTAAAAATGGCGTGTTTTCAAAAAATTAATTTTCTCTCTGATACATGTGATGCATGAAAAAGCCCTTACGGAAATTATATTTCCCAAAAAGTATTTGATCCAACCAAGTTACCATCAAATATATTTAATAATTTAACAATTATTAATATTTAGTTTATAGTATAAATTTGTGATGATTTAATTTGTTTCCTAGGTTTAATTACTCTTACATAAAGAAAATTATTTCTATTCATTAAAGGTTTTCAATACTATATCATTATATATTTCTATAAAATAGAAATTATGAATACATTGTTATTTTATTTTTAGTATTTTCTATTTCCTTTAATTTATATTGAATTAATTACCAATTATTCAAAAAATATATTAATTGTGAAATAAAAACACAAAAACATATTGTTTCACTTATATGCAACTTAGTAAAAAAGTATTTAATAACTACTACAGTAATGTTAAATCAAAATTAATTTATTAATTGACTTTCTTGAGCATATAATTTGAATATAATCGAAACGCTTAAATTTTATGAATACATTGATTTCTAAAAAAAAATGTAAATCGTATATATATTTATATATATTTATACTCAAGAATTTATTAAACGAATTGTGTGTTAAATACAATTAATTTGATACTGTAGAAACAATTACAATGCAAAATGATACATACCATACTACGGACTGATTCGATACATTGTAATACAAAGAGTTTAATAGTGTAATGAAAATGTAACTGAGTGGTAGTCCATACATGTTCGAAAACATCAACATGTAAAAATCATAAATATCTAAAAATAGATATAATAAAATTATTCTACTTTTATGAAAAAACTATATCAAAGGAAATGGCAGTATGAAATATAAAATAATTTTTAAATAATTTTAAAAAATAAAGGGAAATAAATTATTCAATTATAATAGAAATCAATAATACAGTCAAATTTATTAAATCTTAAACTACTTTCTAATAATGCAATAAATATATATTTACAAGATCATGTAATAATGTATTAATTAATTTTAATTACTTTTAACGAAATTGTATGTATTGTAAATCATACATTGTTTTTAATATTGCTTATAATATAAATATTTATATTCATCTCATTCATTAAAAGTGCAAAATAGATGAGTTGACAATTTTTATTGCAATATAATTTTATGTATTATTTAATTCTAGATACATCTATATGATTATTTAATATTAATAAATATAGTTTGTACTAAAATTAAGTATTTGTAATATTTAGGATAGATCTCCAAGCATATCATTATTCAAGCAAAATAATTTATTTGTGAAAAGCATTAAATTTTTAAACAATGAATTGAATGCAAAAACTATTTTCAGTATTTTAAAACGCAATTATACACTATACTTACTGGCAAATTTAATAGAACTAGCTAATATAGAATATGACAGAATTTCGAATGATATTTATTATCCTGATTTCACAGTATGTTATTAATTTTTTTTTTGTTATTGAACATATATATATTATAATTTTATTTATTAATTCAAATTTTACATTGTATTTTAGTTTGTTATCACCAGTTTGCTTGAATTCTGTCAACAATCTGTAATAAAAAAAAAGTGCAATACAACCTATTGGCATCCAATAATTGGATGGCTTGAACAACCTGAAGAATTTTCATTTCACGAAGTTATGCCTAAAGTTAAAAAACAACTTTCATATCTTTGGACAGGAAAAATTATTACACATTTAATTTGTAAGTTTAATTCTATAAATTAAACAAAAAATTAATTTTAATAATTATATTTTTGTGTAGGTGAACCACTTGAAGAGTTTGTAGGGAGAGATTCTTGGTTACAGCTAAATTCTGAAAGTACTTCTGCTACTAATTTTGTTTATAAAGTATTTTCCGAAGTAAAAATGAAAAAAAAAAAACAATATTATAAGCTAGACAGTCAAAACGCAATAAAAATTTCTTTGATATGTAAATTATATCAAACTGCGTTAAATGCATTAAAGGAAATAAAACCTATTATTCTTACCGGTAAATAAGTTTATATATTGTTTCATAAATATATACTGTATCTAGTATAATATAATATGTTTATGTTATCATAAAACTATGCATTAGATAATTTAAAATAATTTTTTAATTAATTTTAATTTGAAATAGGTCTTTGTTATAAAGATAAAAAAATATTATATAATTTATGGACATTTTTGAAACGTCTTGGGCCGAACTGTGGTCTTAAAGCATTTCTAGATCACTTAACTGTAACAACGAAATGCGTGTCTCCAGAATTCCAAATGTTAATATTATTTTGCGATTGCATGACTCATTTTATAACGTAAGTATTTAAAAAATTTTGTTTACAATTTGATATATAAATGCTAGTATTACTTTGTAATTTAATAAAAATAAATAAACATACATTATATTTTAACAGTATTTTAGATGATATAGAAATGTACGAGCAACAGGATCTATTTAAACTTTCGGACTTTACTTCTATGTCATATTTTTTTAATCAATTTCTTTATAAATCTATATTAAATAATTTATTTGGTGAGTATATTATTACATTTAATAATGCTTATGTTAATAATTATTATAATAAATGAACTCATCTAATTTTGTATGCAATATATATAAATATAAACATACAAGTATCTTAATATCGAACATTGTTATCTCGTATCTCTTCAGTTTCTCACTATATAAATGTGTTAATATTTAAATTTAATGTTAATGTTTAAAGATTTGGTTATTGTATCCGATGATCCGACTCGCTTCACCAAGGTGTAGCAATCCGGGTCGAAGGATTAAATTGTTTAAAATTAACTAAAGAACCGCGAGATGTTATGTGGCAAAAATGCCTGGGCAAGTGGAAGGGTTAGTGTATTGATTCAATATTTAACACATCTCTTTTTTATTGATGTTTATTCCATTTACTTTCTATTACAGGGATGAATTTTTGTATGAAACCTGTATGAACTCTTGCAGCTTTTCGGCAGTTAGCATGTGGCGTTTGTGTGCAATTTGATGGAAGAAGGAGGTGGTACCCTCGCAATGTGGTGCCCTTGATCGTAGGTTATCCTTAGAACGGAGAGATTATAAAGCTCATACCACTTCTTCGAGTAGTGCCACGTAGTGAATCTCCTACTACTTCGTGCACTTGGGTACAAGCAGCTTTTATTAGAGGTTAGGATCGACAAGGTATGAAACTGAAGGGTCGATGCAGGCTTCTTGCGTGGCGCGGGCTAAAATCTTAGGCTCGGGCTGGCTACTGGAGATACCATGTGAACTGGTGGCACAGCACTTTATATTAAAAATTTATATTAAAAGATTACAAACGAAGACATGACTTCCGACTTAGCTGAGGGGACTTCCCCTTTTCCTTGGTGACTTCAACGTGAGTACTAGCGAGTGGTAGTTGGATCGGCAAGGTGGGTGCTGAATGGTGCGAAGATACAGGCAGTGGCATTAGTCAGGATAATGTTGCGTTTGCCTTTGAAACGGCCTTAATCCCTGAAGTATGCCCGGTGACTTGGCTCCTGGAGAGACCTTCGGTGGAAGATGGTGGGTATGGCGCCATGAATTGACGACATTGCAAGCGAAGACATGGCTTCGAACTCAGCTGAGGGGATTTCCCTTTTCCTTGTTGACTTCAAAGTGAGTGTTTGAATATTTATCCCTCTTAAATAGTTCACTGACCCAAGTGTCCATTTGGGATCCCTTCCCTTTTTTCGCGTCCAATCAGAGAGCTTGTCGACTCATGGGCGAAAGCAGCTCCTTTCGCGGCATAGTCTTTAGTCAAGGAACTCATTCTTTTAGTTGATCTCGAGCCAAGAAGAGCTCCTGATTCCATTACCATCGACGAATTTAGCGACCACATGGCAGACTTGAAAGAATGGGCAGGGACGAATGCATACCGGTTGGTCATAACGATTGGGTGGAGGTTGGGCAACCATCTCAAGAAAACTCTAACATCTTAGTTTTTCAGATGTTTTATGATTTGTTTTGCCAGATGTTTTATAAGCAGGAATTTTCAGGAGTCGAACGACTAGCTAATTCTTTTGAGTTTGCAAGATGTTTACCGACTTAAAAAATGTTCTCGCAACCTCGAACAGTTATGTATAATTCTGACTTTACTGTACGAAAATATGTAAAGCATATTATGAAATAATTAGATAAGACAATGCATAATTAACAAATAATATAATTATTAAATACATAAAACAACAGCGTATAATAAGTTGAAAAACAGATTTCACGGAAAATAATGATATCGTGATTATTTCACAACAGTGAGAAATAATAAAACAAGTTCTAAGAAATTATTTGGATGAGTGATATATCTAATGCTTGACTGATAGTAACAATTTAATTTATATATTTCTTTTTGCATTCATATGTGAATGAATAAAAAAGATTACTTGCAAAGAATGTACATAATTTATTATTAATTTTCAAAAAAATACTCTGAAACAACTCCTCAGTACATATTTAAAAATAAGTTTAGGTTTTACTAATTTCTAAAAAACAAATTGAAGTATCAGTGAATAATCAAGTTAAGAATTTTAATTATTTAATTAGTAGAATACCTACGGTTCAGTAATAGATTGCAATTTACAAAATTTTTGCTTACAGTTTAAGAGTACATTTTAATGGTTCTAATAGAAATTCAGATAGTTATAATTATCTCTGTATACTGATAAGTTTTATTAAATATAATATTTTCTGATACGAGCTTTATCTTGGTACTTATCGTTATGATAAAGAAATTAATTAAATCATTTTAGATAGTTTATGTTTATACCTGGGATACATTATTAAATATATGTTATAAATCGTATTTTATTTACAATGGTTCAACAATCCTTTGAATAGTAAATTATATGGAGGTACAGAATTATTAAGAAGTATACACGTATACTTCAAATGAAAATAGAGCAGAGAAATATTTTAATTATGTTTTAATGTAAGGAAATGCTATGTGTACAAAATGCACCTCAACGTTCCGACTTGTTTTATCAAGGGCGGTTCGACGGATACAATTTGTTGCCGTTGACAACTCAGAGACTACAGGTGTTGTGTGGTAGCGATGACAGATATGGCTGAAGTATATGCTTTTTATTCTGTTATTTATTAATGACAAGGTTGACTAGTATTACTATAATTACTTGTAGAACTAAATTCTTGATTGAAGTGATGTGTTGCGGAGACAACTGTACAATAATCTATGCAGTTTGATTATTGAATACGAATGGCGAATGGCGCGAAGTTTCGTTCGTCGACACTAGCGCCTTTTGAACGAGGACGTGTGTGGTTGAGGTTATGAATGCGGCTTTATGATTGAAAAATATCGCAAGTGGCGAGAAACTGGATTGCCTACACTTGCGTTGGGTTTTGCTTACTTTCGTAAGCTTCCGAACTTGAACTAAGGTGAGGGTTACGAAGTGAGATGCCCTTTGCGGGCGCGAAACTTGACGACGCGTACTGGAATTTATTCCGCACTGTCGTTTTAAGAATAGCTTCTTCGTTCTTAGTACTTGTCGATGTAATACTCTGAATCTCAATATATATATAATTA
>NW_011948480.1:16040-24954 GCF_000503995.2 Ceratosolen solmsi marchali
GTCTTCGGACTCTGATAGGCGGATTGTCGTAACTCCCTTGGAACAAGTAACTGCGTTAGTAGACATACGGATATATGTCGTAGTTCTTCCGGGGCAGTAACTACTGTTCCAGTAACAGTGTTAATGGACAATCCGAAGAAGTGTAAGTCATTCCCGAAATAGCGCTAAATAGAATTTCACTAAAAACTTAACTGTGTATGAAATGTCTCAAGGGTTTAATATATTGAGAGAGTATTACTAAAAGAGAGACACTTCAAAAAAGAGTAATATCACGAAAATACTACTAACAAAACTATCGAGAGTAAATATCAAGACAGTTAAATTTCACGAGTGATAAGGATTAAGAGAGTTAAGTATCGAGAGTAAATGAGTATTGAAAATTGCGCCCCTTAAATACATTTGCTGACCATGAATTTTACTTGAATCCCTTCCCTTATTTTCTGTCCAATCCGAGACTCTTCCCTTATAGTGCGAGGGCAGCGCCTCTTTTGGCTTCGGAGTTAATTAAGGGCCTAGTCGTCTCTGGGTCTTCATGATGAGCAGATCTCTCATTGCTGCTGCCGCATGCGACAAAGGGGGGTTCGCCGACACATCTGGTGACAGCATTGCAACTTGTTGACAGCGGGAAAGGGAAGGAAGGTTCGCTTGCAGTAATGCTTAATGTAGTTGTCGAGCGGAACGAAAATGCAGATGTCAAAACTATAGGTTTTCCCGTGTTTATAGTATTGTTTTTCCAGATGTTTTATGACACTAATGCGTGAGAAATTTTGAGCAAGCGAAGTTTGAAATCCAAATACAAATTTTACGATGTTACTTGCCAGATGTTTTATTGCACTGACAAAAAAAGGAAAAATGTTCTCGCATTCTCAAATAGTATGCAAGGCAATATTTATTTTATGCTTTCTACCTGTATATTTGTTTATGTAAATAAATAAACTGTTATCTAAGTATTTATAAAGTAACAATTATAGCCATATGAATAATGGGGAAACTGAATAATCAACTAATATTCGGATGCAGATTAAGCATCCATGCATAACTTCTTTGTGATGGACATTTAATTGATTTTTAATTACATAACATCATTTTATAATTATCTGTAAATTATTTACTTTATGGCTCAAATTTTAATGATAAGAAATTTATGGCTAAAAATGCATAAATTCTCAAAAACTACTAACTGATTTCAAAAGAGAAACTATTGAACTTACCTTAGAAAAAAACACCTCCAATAAATGCAATCGACTTTAATATTGTTACTTATGGTTTTTAAAATGTTTATAAGGGAAAGTAGAGATCTGGTAGTTAATCATTGTAAACTTTTCATTGGTAATTAACTAGCCTTTTTTCATTGTGATTTAATGTAATGGTATCAAGGTTTAATTTGAGAGTATTCAAAAATAATGTAGCTTCACTTCAACATCTGCATTGACATTTACAAGAACGATAATAACAAAAGCGAAATGATTTTATTTAAATGTATTTATTTTAATTTGATGTATGCGGTTAACATTTAAATAGATTAATAAATGAATTAATAACTTTTATTTTAATCGTAGATGTTTACAATGTATTATATATGAATATTATATGGATTTCTTATTACATTTTCGAATAATAGTAAATTAAAATTATTTTTCTTTAACTACTTCATTAATTCTTTATATAAGACAAAAAATTTCGAAACAAACATAGTAATTGATGTTAATCAATTCTATCTCTCAATATTGACTATTAAATAAGAATTTTTAATTTATTTCTATTTTCCTAATGAACCTATTTTCATGTCCCTACATAACCTATCTCCACCTTTTACTCAATTTAAGTCATGCTATATATAAAGTAATGTATAATATGCAACGAGCGCTCCATCATTTTTATAGATAGATATATTAATATCGTAAAAAGTATTACAAGATTTTAAAAGCACGAATAAGGAAAATTTAATAAAAGACGTAATAAAAATATATACTTTATAAACTTTTTTTATTTTCTTATTTATTTCTAGTATTTCTTATTTGGTTCTTTTAAAATGTTGTTACCATTAATCTACAATACTCTATAAAAAAATTATAATTAAATTTCTTTAACGTGAACGATAATACTGTATATGTTCATTACAATATATTTGAAAAATTATATTGAAAAAGTTTATTTAAAATTTTTTAAAAATCACTATAGAATATAAAAAATGAATAAGCTAGATAAGAGAAATCACAGATTTATGTACATTTATTTTATTAGATTATATGAATTTAATCATCTTGTTTGTAATATCTACAATATGTCATCGTTAATTTAACTATTATGGAATGATCTATCGTAGCGCAATACATAGTACCTTTAGAATTTCTGATTCAAGTAAATATTTGGGGTATCACATGTATATATTTAAATAATAATAAATTGTCATTATAAAATAAAATTAAGAAAATATGTACTTTTGTATTGAAGTATATTTAGAAAATTTAATATTATTTTTGAAATATAAAATAATATTCATATTTATGATTTGTGTTTGGAATTGAAGCAACTTCCAAGTCCGGTGGCTTTTGGAATCGCTAGTCCCAGTGCCCTCAAGTTTCTGTAAACAGTTGGGTACGAGAATTTTTGAGTATTTGTTATATTTTGGTTTCAAATGACCTACAATGTTTATATAGCCTTGGAATAGTAACGTCGTAGTGAATTATCCAAATTTCTTAAGCCTTGTTTTTTCTTGGAGTTCTCGAAAGTCCTAGAGTTTTCTTTTGCGGTCTCATGTAAGATTCCAGTATAGCAACACCGATGCTTTGTTGCCAGCTAAGTAAGGTACCGCACGAATATTTAAGGGAAGTACACTACGCCTCGAGGCTCATTGTAAATTATTCAGTTAAACAGCTACTTAGTCATGAGTCAATCAGCCTAGAATCATTCGGCCAAGCTGAGTTAAAGAAGCGGTTTCAAGCCTTTCTAATACTAGTGCCATTGCATGCAGTCAGCATAGCCACCGAAGAAAGAGATGCTCTGATGTAGATGCCAGGTAGGAAGGCGTTCCTTAAGCGGGCGCCGTGGTTAGCAGAATGCATTTAGGGAGATAACCACAAGACAAACTCCCTCACAAGAAGTCCTCTCTCGTACAAGGGACGCCACGAAGGGCGAACGTCCGCTCAAACTGAAGTCCTCAAGGAAGAATGAAGAAGAAGAAAAGAGTATACTTCAAAGATCAGAGACGCTACGTAAGGCTGTTCTTATACTAGGTGCAGCTATCGCACACTAAACAGAAACGTTACGGAAGGCCCCTTTTTACACTAGGTGCAGCTATCACACTAAGCAGAGACGCTACGGAAGGCCCTCCTCATTATTCCACATTACTAGACAACTTGGCGGAGACCAACAATCCAGTTACCACCACGTGGCATTATACGAAGAAGTGTCAAGAGACTTACGACCTCCCAATCTCAGTGTAGTATTTCACGACCAAGCATGCTGCATTAAGAGGATCCAGAGATTTACGACTTCCTACCTCTACGTGCATACTGACAACAAGTGACAAGATCTCACTGATTTTCATCGTCAATGTAGAATTGTTATATGCAGTTATAAAATAAACGAAACACCAAGCACGAAAAGCAGACGTGTCAAATATTGATTTCAAATGCTACCCCCTCCATTTGTCCGTACTTATCAAATTGTATTATAACTGCTTTTACATATATTTTATGGCAATAATCGGTTAGTAATTTGATTGGAAAACAATTTAAAAAAAGACTGATAATATTATGTTAATCAAGTCTACAGTATTATAAATTAAGGAGTTTAGATAATAAGTGTTCAGTAACTGATTAGGCATGATCAATCTGCAGCTTGGAAAATTAATAATCTATACTTACCTTACTCTGGTCAGCTTTTAGAGTTATAAATATTCAACTTTAAAACTAGTAAAATACATAAATTAATAATCTATACTTATCTTAATGTGGTGAGCTTTTACAGTTGTAAATATTCAACTTTAAAACTAGTAAAATTCAATGAGTGCATGAAGTTGTAAAAGTTTATGCGCATGTTTTTTACTTATGCAAACTTATCTGGAATTTAGAGTGGTATTTAAATTTTTTTTGAGTTTTGAATTTAGCAACCTTTCACAAAATAACGTTTTAATTTATACTTATATAATAGCAACTTCATAATACTTCATTTCGCAAATTAGCCATTTCATTATGAAAATATACGTTTATTATATTGAATATAATTTGTAAATATTATGTATTATATTAAATTCATTTATTAGATATTTTTTATATATTTCATTTATTGAAATTTTTATATTGATAATTTTCATTGTTGTTAATTTTGGTATTTCAGATATAAAAACAATTAATGATAATACATTATTTACATCTCTTCACACATTATTAATAACAATTTATCGTCGAGATTGTCAAAAAAATTTTTGTACTGAAGATCATTGGTTAGCCAAGTTAAGTATATTTTTATATTGGGTAAAATATTAAAATCTTAAAATATAGATAAATGAAGTATAATTTATTAGTTACATATTCGAAAATAAATTGTTAAGTTTATTTTCATATTTACATATTTGTATTAATACACTGTAAAACAAACAAATTTTGCTGCTTTTAGTACACTATTTGAACATTAAGATTTCTTGATTATATATAATCTACATTGTGTTCATTTGTTATCTGAAATTTAAAATATATCTTAATTAAGTATTCATTTTGACAAAATAACAGCGTGTGATTTTATTTTTTTCATTTTATTGAATTACATTATATATAAACATAATTATTGATAATAATCTTTTACAAATTTTATAACGATTTATATTAAGCTCATTTTAATATATTAATAAGTATACAGAACATTCATAAAATTATTGTAAAGAGTTATTGTATCGTTTAATTATAAATATCAAACTTTGATATTTAAACTTTAACTAATACTAAATTTAAGATTCATATTAGATATTAAAGTAATTGGTAAGTTATAATCAAAGTTTTAATTAAGGAATATCAGAATTGAATACTCTAATATTGAAACTGAGCTATCTATTTAAAACATATTTCAATACCTGTAATCTGAAATATTTTATTCAAAAAATATCATCAAAATTTTGTATTGTACATTTATTTACAAAAGTTGTTATTGGAATTATAAATAAACTTTTTTTGCTAATAACAATTAAAATCATTTACAAAAATGCTAGAGATTTCAAATTCACATTTATATATTAAAATTAAATCATAATGTATAAATAATATGAATTAATATGTAAATAGTATGAAAGACTTTCTCTGTGCAATAACCTTACGGTGGCTTTCAATAATATATTTCGATTGTTTATTTATATTTATATATAAACCCATTAAAATGCTTTAAAATATTATTTTATATAGGAGGTTCGAATTTCATGTTTTCTATCGGATCTTGAAAAAGGAAAACCTGCTATGGCCTTATTACTTTCAAGGATGCCACACATCCTTCCACGTTCTGAAAGATTGTTATTATTTCGTAAATATATAATTGAAGAAAAGACAGTTTTTGGTTTAACAGGAAATGCTTGTATTAGTGCACCTTCAACATTAATAGTCGTTCAAAGGTAAAATATTGTAAATTTAATATTAATTATATATCATTATACATTTTAACTTAGCATATTTTATGTTTATATATTATTCATTCGTGTTACTAATAATTATAGTTCCCTATATGTGAACACATTATTTGAAAATTATCCTATGATTTTATATATGACGCTAAATTTTTAAAAAGAAATTGTTCATTAAAAACTATTATATGTATTTATCTAGATGTGAAGAAGTAAAAAATGAATTCAATAATTTTACTCCGATTTGATAAAATTTGAACCAATAGTTTCATTATTTCAGCATTTAAAATATTTAAAGTTCAAGGTGTTTTTGAATTGCAACTTAAAATTTGTTTTACTTACTTCACCATTTCTTAAATTGTTAATTAACTTTTTATAATTGTATATAAATTTCGTGAACAGTACAAATTAAGAAATTTCTTTTTAGTCAATTTAATAGTAATCATAATATAGACAGTGATTGCTTACATATTAGAGACAATATTTTTAAGAAATGAAGTTTTACATCGCTATATTTTTATTATCTATTTTTAGTTTTAAATATGCAATAGTTGCGTTATCATTAGCATTACAATCTGAATAAAAATTAAAACCGAGGTATGTACAAAAGCATATGCAAGTTTTCATGACTATCGTATTCTCATTTCTGATGAGGGATGATGTATTCTTCATTAAATTCTATACGATCCCTCCTCAGATGAACCTAATCTAATAATCTGAAGCCAGAAAATACTTTTAGTTACATGTAAAAAAAAGTTCAAATTTATCTCTAATTAAATTAGTGATAGATTAACTTGAATAAGTTAATATTAATATATTATATAAGTTTGTTCGGATTTAAAGGGTTAGCTTATGGCTCGAACTGCCAATTCAATAGTTCAGTGGATTAGTCTCTCGGCAGGATAATTTTAAAGGAAATCAATAACGGACAAGGCTGAAAAATATAATATATTTATTTTAAACAAGGTTTAATGAGTGTAAACAATTATAATAATATTGCACTGTTGTGTAGAAATAAATAATTCTGTTGGATTATTCAAAAGATGTGTTCTTGTGATTTTTCTGCCATAAAGGCTTCTTTGGATATTGCTGTTTTGCGTTGAGGTTATGTTGATGTTATCAATGTCAGCTGATGTCAGTCAATCATGCTTGTGAGGCAGCATGAGAAGATGGTAGTTGAATCAAGTATGCTTGATTGATGAATAGCTATACTTGATGTGGTGTCAGATCTTAAATGGAATTTATTATGTAATCAATTATGTCTTTAATTATGTAAAGGGGACAGCAGTAGAATCTAGTCACAGGAAAAACAATTAGAAGTAGTATTTCTAATTCGTGGAGGATTTGATAATCCGTATCTGTAGAGTCTATTAGTCGATCTGTGTTGGTCATGTGTAACCAATGTGTGTGAACCACAGTGACTCTTGCGTCAGCTGTTCAGGGCCTGCACGGCTCCGAAGTGTTCTTCGGACGAGCGCTAGTGTGCCCTGTTTGTGCTAGCGGGCCTGTACGATGTCGAACGGTTAGTTCGAGAGAGCGTAAGTGTGCCCTGGTTCTGCTAGCGGGCCTGTACGATGTCGAACGGTTAGTTCGAGAGAGCGTAAGTGTGCCCGATCGACAATAGAGAGAGATGTGACTTGTTTATTTATTAATATAAAGATGTACCTGGTGAACTGCAGGTTGGATGGATTCGATGCTGTGTATGTAATGTTTCCCTTGATTACAATTCCATTGGCTTAAGATCAAATATAATAGATTATTATTTATCCAATTTTTCTAAATTCACCTCTATTTGTTAACAAAAGATCATTTTAATATTTCTAATTGTTCAAGATTCAGCGAATCCCGAATGTTATCATTTGGGAAAAAATCCCAACGGCTACCATTTCAAAGAAAAACTTCAACGGATATCATTTCAAAGAAATTATTCAACTGTCATAACTTCAAAAAAAATTCTCCAACAATCGTTGAAGATTCGGAAGAGTTGGTATAATCAAAATGAATGCACAATTACCCCATTGTTCTAGTACTATGATGAGCCCCTTTGTCTTCAGCTAACAAAGTAGCCGCATAAATATTTAAGGCAAGTGCAACATGAGATAAACGCTGTTCTCAGTCTTGAGCTTGTCGACCAAGGCGGTATTCAGTCATAAGCCAGTGAACAAGAATCACCCAGGCAAACCGAGTCAAGAGAAGCAGTCGCAAACCATTCCAATACTAGTGCAGTTCTGACACACACTCAGCAAAGTGGCTACGAAAGGCCCTTCTTATTTGAAGTGAAGCTATCACACACTATGTAGAGAAACAAAGTAAGAAGCGCTCTAATTGGAGACGCCAAGAAAGAGGCAATTTGTATATAATCACGCGGTGCTCAAGAGAGCGCTCTCAATGGAGACAACAACAAGACACAATTACAAGGATTACAAGGAACGCCAAGAAACACGAATGTACTCTCCAACAATAGAGACGCCAAAGAAAAAGGAGTGAAAGGATTATTTATGGTCTTCCCATAATACAGACAAGATAGCTGTACTACACACACTATCAAAGCCAAGGAAACGGAGTAAGAAACTACAAGGAGCCGTACGAGGCAATATCTGCATATCGACCAAGCGCAAATAATCTGCAGAAGCAACAAGGTATGAGCTCAGTTTCTTACAAAACAGAAAAACCTACAAGGTACAGCAAGAAGCAACAATTTTCAGACAACTACTGTACAGAATGTATTCGCCGTTCCGGCTTGTTTTACCAAGACCGGTTCGAGGGATAGAAATTGATGTCGATGACAACTAAGGGACCACGGGTGTTGTATGATAGCGATGAAAGGTCACAAGTGGAAGTGATATTATAATAACTCAATATAAATAAGGCTGATGTATATGCTGTTTATTCTGTTATTTATTCGATGAAAAGGCTTGAATAGTATTACTATTATTAATTATTGAAATAACTCGTGTGGTGTATTAATGTGCTTGCGGTGGTAAACGCACACTCATCTACTGCAGCGTGATGGTTTGAATATGAGTGCAGAATGGCGCGAAGTTTGATTTGTCGACACTCGCGCTGTTTTGATGAGCACGTGCGTAGTTGAGGTTATATTTGTAATAGAGCGGAGCACATGTAGTTGTTACTTAAGATATACTCGTATCGTAGCAAGCGTACCTTGTCCTAATATTAGCTGGCAATAGTTATTCAGATGAAAATAACAGTTTGAATCCTTACCTCGTGAAGGTTACTGCTACGTGTAGCGTGACAAATGTAACTGTTGTTACTTGAGATATACTCGTATCGTAGCAAGCGTACCTT
>NW_011948763.1:0-1476 GCF_000503995.2 Ceratosolen solmsi marchali
TCATTTATGTTATTTGGAGCCTGTAATGTCCCCTACATGGCGACAAAATATGGGAAGTATTGGGCTCTTAGTTCATGAGTATTTGTCGTACAAACCCTATACTTTTACCTTAAAATATTTAGATGTTTATGACTGAAATCACTCGTCATTTATGTTATTTGGAGCCTGTAATGTCCCCTACATGGCGACAAAATATGGGAAGTATTGGGCTCTTAGTTCATGAGTATTTGTCGTACAAACCCTATACTTTTACCTTAAAATATTTAGAAGTTTATGACTGAAATTACTCGCACTTAAGGATATTTGTAGCCTATACGTTCCCCTACATGGAGAAAAAATTTGGGAAGGATCGGGCTCGTGGGTCGCCCGAATTTGTCGCACAAACCCTATACTTTTACATTAAAATATTTAGATGTTTATGACTGAAATCACTCGTAATTTATGCTATTCGGAGCCTGTACTTTCCCCTACATGGAGAAAAGATTTGAGAAGTATCTGGATCGTGGGTCGCCCGTATTTGTCGCACAAACCCTATGATATTACCTTAAAATATGCAGACGTTTATGACTGAAATTCCTCGCACTTAAGGATATTTGTAGCCTGTACTTTCCCCTACATGGCGAAAAAATTTGCGAAGGATCGGGCTCTTAGATCGCCAGTATTTGTCGCCAAACCCATAGAATATTACCTTATAATATTCGGAAGTTTATGACTGAAATCACTCGTACTTTATGCTATTTGCAGCCTGCACTGTCCCCTACGTGGCGAAAATATTTGGGAAGGATCGGGCACTTAGCTCATGAGTGTATTTCGCCAAAACCATATAATTTAACCTTAAAATATGCAGACGTTTATGACTGAAATTACTCGCACTTAAGGCTATTTGTAGCCTGTACTTTCCCCTACATGGAGAAAAAATTTGGGAAGGATCGGGCTCGTGGGTCGCCCGAATTTGTCGCACAAACCCTATACTTTTACCTTAAAATATTTAGATGTTTATGACTGAAATCACTCGTAATTTATGCTCTTTGCAGCCTGTACTTTCCCCTACATGGAGAAAAAATTTGAGAAGTATCTGGATCGTGGGTCGCCCGTATTTGTCCCACAAACCCTATGATATTACCTTAAAATATTCGGAAGCTTATGCCTAAAATCACTCGGACTTTATGCTATTTGCAGCCTGTACTTTCCCCTACATGGCGATAAAATTTGGGAAGTATCGGGCTCTTAGGTCATGAGTATTTTTCTCCAAAACCATATAATATTACCTTAAAACATGCAGAAGTTTATGATTGAAATTACTCGCACTTAAGGCTATTCGTAGACTGCAATGTCCCCTACATGGAGAAAAAATTTGGGAAGGATCGGGCTCGTGGGTCGCCCGAATTTGTCGCACAAACCCTATACTTTTACCTTAAAATATTTAATTTTGTCTGAAATTACTCGCACTTTAGGCTATTTGTAGCCTGTACTTTC
>NW_011950343.1:0-259 GCF_000503995.2 Ceratosolen solmsi marchali
TAGCGTAGGATTTGGACAACAAATACTCGCGTCCTAATTGGACAATCCTTCCCAAATGCGTTGTCTATGTAAAGGACAGCACAGGCTACAAATATACTAAAGTACGAGTGATTTCAGTTACAAACTTCCGAATAATTTAAGGTAATAGCATCGGATTTGGTCAACAAATACTGGCGATCTAATAGCAAGATTCCTCCCAATTTTTTTCTGAATATCAAGGACATCAGTGGCTACAAATATCCTAAAGTACGAGTGATTT
>NW_011948430.1:0-6099 GCF_000503995.2 Ceratosolen solmsi marchali
TTTTTTTTTTATACATTGTTTTTCGATTTTCTATCATTTGGATTGATGCTTGTGCGTGTATGGGTACGCGGCCGCGCTTCCGCGATAGGGTGTGAGTTGGTACGTTCGTGCGTGATTTCCGGCGCTTGCACTATAGAGTGTGAGTCGTTGTATGCGTGCATGGTTTCCGGCGCTTGCGCTGTAGAGTGTGAGATGTTGTGTACTTGCGTATGTTGTGGTGGATGAATTTATTTAAGTGATCCTATTGATAGCCTCAATGTATTAAGGGAGAAGTGCATAATTTTTACGGTAAAGTGGTACAATGTAATTATGAAGCACCAAAATAAATTTCCCCAATAGAAATTATGGTAATGAAAATGAAATTTTCATGTAAAAAGTTGTTTTATAAAAATCGATGCCATAGCGTATTCACTCATTATAGACATATACTCCATTAGCCCTATAGATAACACGTTTTTAATATTTTTTTCATACATTGTTTTTTATTATATATCATTTGGATTCATGCTTGTGCGTGCGTGTGTACGCGGCCGTGCATGTGCGCTAGAGCGTGTTTTGGTGCGTACGTGCATGGTTTCCGGCGCTTGCGCAGTAGAGTGTAAGATGATGCGTACTTGCGTAGGTTGGGGCGGATGAGTTTATTTAAGTGAGCGTATCGAGAGCCTCAATGTATTATGGGATACGTTCATTGTTTTTATAGTAAAGGAGCTTAAGTTTATAATGAAGCCCAAAAACAATTTTCTCCAATAAAATTTATGGACATTGAAAATGAAATTTTCATATAAAAAGTTGTTTTATATAAATCGATTCCATAGCGTATTCACTCATATATATACATAGACTCGTTAACACGATAAATATTAAGTTTTTACTATTTTTTTCATGTATTGTTTTTATATTGTTTATTATTTGGATTAATTCGTGTGCGTGTGTATGAATGCGCCCGCGCTTGCGTTTTAGAGCGTTAGTTGGTGCATATGCGCGTGATTTCCGAAGCTTGCGCATTAGAGTATGAGCTGATGCGTAACTGCGTGCGTTGGCGCAGATGAGGTTATTTATGCGAGCCTATGGTGAACCACAACGTATCAGGGGATAACATCATCGTTTTTATAGTAAAGTGGCTCAATTTCATTATGAAGCCTAAAAACCATTTTCCCCAATAGAAATTATGGTAAATGAAAATGAAATTTTCATATAAAAAAGTTGTTTTGTGTATATCGATTCCATAGCGTATTCACTCATTCATATAAATTGGCTCATTGGTACTATAAATAATATGTTTTAATATTTTTTTCATACATTTTTTTTTATTCTATATCATTTGGTTTGGCGCGTGTGCGTATGCATGTATGCGTCCGCGCTTGCGAGGTGGAGCGTGAGTTGGTGCGTACGTGCGTGATTTCCATAATTTAAAACAAAGAAAGCTTCTCGAAGTTGGCAACGCTTGCTTCCAGAGAATTCATCAAAGCCACCAAGAATTCATAACACTAAATGTACGCAATCGTTTTTAAGAAGCAACATAAAACTAGTGTCAGTAATATTTGTGAAAGTTGAACTTATCTGAAGGAATCCCTGCAAAGTATATTATTATTATTACTCTTCAAATGTTATTACTGCTGGCCAGCTATCAATATTATTTACATTGTCGCAAATCCTCCCCTAATTCTCGGGGTCGCAACCCGGCCCATATCTATCATAATTATCGATAGAGCCCGGCCTAAAAACCCTCCGACTTGAGACAAGCAAGAGGGGGCGCTAATCCCGATAGTAGACCCCTACCTAAATATCAATTAGTACTACGAGACATTACCGGTCACACCACAATAAATTGGTTCTGATAAAACCACAAAGAGGGCGACAGATTAGTAAGAATCCCCACCACCGACATAAGCCGAATATCAGTCTGTCAATTCCCAAGTCGAGTCAAGCGTCTAATCAGTCGCGAGCCGAAGCTCGCTCGATACTATTCTAGTATTGCCGTAAGCGTCAAAATTCCGGGAGCCAACTAATGCCCAATATAATTTAAGCGCGACTCACACGACACATGACTATAAAATAACACCCGGAATTGTTACCTAACAAAGCTTACACTCCCAAACGATGTTTCAACTTAATAATCAACTGCCTAGTCATTACATTCCACAATTCTCACTATAATAAAGAACACCTACAATACTGTAATAACTACTTAAATAAAGGTCACTAAAACAAATTGTATTTACTCTGAGTTGATGCATTAACCCCCCCCCCCCCTATCATCATTAAATCGGCGGTACGGTCTAATACACCTACCGTGATCTGTGATCATACTGTGGGCTGGAATTCCAAACAAAACGGTAACTACTAAATTCCTAATTATTGGTATATTACTATAAATTCTGTTAATATATATTTAAAGCACATATTCAATTTAGTAGCAGATATCTATAACAATTTTATGATTGTAAGACGACATTCAAAGTTTTATCCTGTACTCGTATAAATCTAATTCTTTGATTTTAACTTGCAATCTTTTTTAAAATGATTTTAGACTATGCATAAATTGTAAATATTTTATAGTCGATATATAACTCGAGACCACTTCAGTTTGTTTAAGCTTTTGTTGCAACATAATTATTTTTTATATTTGTATATATAAATGAATGTAGCTTATTCGAAGAAATATTATATTTCCTAAAAATGTGATTAAATTTTTGTATATTCTTTGAAATTGAATTTATTGTCTCTAATTTCGTTAATTGAATATCCGTGGTTTTATTTGTAAAATAGTAAATTAGCATTAAATAATGTATTTAATGTGTAATATCTCTATACTTATCGATATTATTACAATTTTATATACTTTTTTAAAAAGCGTCTGCTATGAACGATTCAATAAGTGACAAACTTCAGTTTTTATGTTCAAGTCAAGTCATATGATCAACTCCTGACTCCAATTTAGATTGGAAAACACAATAATAAAGATAGAAAACTGGGCGAGTCTTCAGTATTTTTAGAGATTGAAATTAACATTGAAATTTTCGACGGAAATTAATTTTACGAAAATCTAAAAATGAAAGGTTGTATGTTTAACATTGATGGTGGATATTTAGAAGGACTCTGTCGCGGATTTAAGTGTGGAATTCTTCAGCAGAGTGATTATCTCAATCTAGTACAATGTGAAACACTAGAAGGTAGTATTTTTATTAAAAAAAATTTTTACATTTATTTGTTAATGGGGACATGTATATTAATTTTATAGATTTAAAGCTGCATTTAGCTGGAACGGATTATGGTAGTTTTTTGGCTAATGAACCATCGCCTCTCTCAGTCAGTGTGATTGATGATAAGTTAAGGGAAAAATTGGTGGTAGAATTTCAACATATGCGAAATCACTCAGTAGAACCTTTATCTCAATTCTTAGATTTTATTACATATAGTTATATGATCGATAATATTATTTTGCTTATCACTGGAACACTGCATCAACGCCCCATTTCAGAATTAATTCCAAAATGCCATCCTCTTGGCAGTTTTGAACAGATGGAAGCAATTCATGTTGCAGCAACACCTGCTGAGTTATACAATGCTGTTTTAGTTGACACACCACTTGGTATATATTGCAGTTATATAACTTTAATATATAATCACCAAAATTATTTATATTTTGATTTTAGCACCCTTCTTTGTTGATTGTATTTCTGAACAAGATCTAGATGAAATGAATATTGAAATTATTAGAAATACACTGTATAAAGCTTATTTAGAAGCATTTTTTAAATTTTGTAAAGAAATTGGTGGTACGACTGCTGATACTATGTGTGAAATTTTGGCTGTAAGTAACTATATTATTATATTAATATGAACCCATTTCTTTTATATTTTTTTATGTTATTGGGTCAATTTTATTAATCTTCTTACTGTACAATATGTTTTCAATGTTTTCATTAAGTATGAGATTTAGATCAATATCTAACATATTAAATTATTCTAATATAATATTAAATTTTGTAGTTTGAAGCAGATAGAAGAGCTATTATTATTACAATTAATTCATTTGGTACAGAATTAGGAAAAGATGATCGAGCAAAATTATATCCCCGTTGTGGTCGTCTTAATCCTGATGGTTTAGCAGCTTTGGCAAGAGCTGATGATTACGAACAGGTTAAAGCTGTTGCTGAATATTATGCGGTAATTAAATAGTTATTGCTAACTTAAATGTAATCGTTTTGATCATTTTGAAAATTTAAGTTTGTATGGATTTTAAACTTGATACAAAAGAATTAATTACGCATAAAATTTACAATATTTCTGTTTCATTTCGTAATTATAATTTTCTTTTATTTAATATTAGATATTATTATTATACTCCTATTTAATATTAGAAATTTTATTAGAAGATAATTTGAATTTTTACAATTATCCATATTTTACCTAATTCGATACATTTTCTTGATTATTATTTATTTGTAACATTGCAATTAAAACAAATGATATTATAACAGGAATATGCAGCTCTTTTTGATGGAGCAGGAAACAATCCTGGAGATAAAACATTGGAAGACAAATTTTTTGAACGTGAGGTAATGGCAATATTTACTTAAATGTCAATAGAATAGCTAAAAGTTTATAAGCTTATTAATAATTAATAAATAATCTTTTTTTTTAGGTTCGTCTAAATGTAAATGCTTTCCTTCAACAGTTTCATTTTGGTGTATTTTACAGTTATTTAAAACTTAAAGAACAAGAATGTCGTAATATTGTTTGGATTTCAGAGTGTGTAGCTCAGAAACACCGTGCTAAAATCGATAATTATATACCAATCTTTTAAATTAATTTATTCATTTTTCAATAATTATTACTACATTGTATAAAAGTTTAAATATTTTAACATGTATTACATGAACAAAAATTAGAAATCACATATTTAATTGTTAATTGATAAAATATTTTTAATTATTAATTATACTTATATTTCTAAAATATTTACACAAATAATTGTTTTTGAAAGAATTTGTAATTTGTAAATAATTTATCTTTTATTAATTTCTGTATGAAATTAGCGTTCAAACATGAAACATATTATAATCTTTAATTTATGTATAAATTTATAAAAAATGTACTAAACTACTACCAATGGATTGTTACATTCCACATAATAATAATGCAAAATATTTCAATGTACATTTCCGTAGCTAGAAGACAAACTAATGAAAATAGATATATTGTTGTGAATATTTAAAAAATGCTTTGTTAATTTTTTAACTTTTTTTATTATACCTTATATATTTCTTATAGAATAAATATAAAAATATTATTGGTAGTTTTAACAATCGTCGTTATTTCAAAATGCTATAAATAAATAAAACGAGAATTAAGAAAAAATCTTACGAAATAATTTTTCAATTTTATAAATTAAATGATATTTGTATAAATTCGCATGTCGTATTTATTTTGAAAATCAATAATTTTCTCATGAACTACTTAATTCAAAATTAATTTTAACAAATGATATTAAAACTCTAGTATTAGTTTACTTACTTTAAAATAATAATCAAATAATATTACTAGTAAATTTATTAAAAAATTTCATATTCATATAATTATCAGGTGAACGATAATGTTAGTATCTTGAATCATTTATATTTTTAGTCCTTTAGTTAATAGAATTTTTCATTTTCAAAATATTCCAAAGTATTTATATAATATTAACTAAGAGACTGATGCATTCATAAATGTTTCAAGTATAATTTTTTTTTTTCTTTTTTGATAATAAATCATCACTTATACTGTTCATTTATAATGAATTTACCATTTTTTTTTCATTGTATGTGTGTATATATATATATACATATATACATATATACATATATATATATATATATATATATTTATATTTATATTTATATTTATATGCATACGAGCGTGTAGAAAAGTATGTGTGTAATTATATAGACATATGCAAGCATACGCATTGTTTTATTTAAAAAATATAGAATATAAGCATGTATTAAATATTTTCTCAATATATCAATACTTGCATACAAATATATTTGTAAAAAAAGCTACTTGTTGCCACCAGGATCACCATTTCTGTTTTGTTCTCGATTTGTTTCTTAT
>NW_011948430.1:6109-116532 GCF_000503995.2 Ceratosolen solmsi marchali
TGTTTTTTTCATTGGTGAGCAATTACCAATAGAAGACGTTTGAATAGTATTTCCTGGATGCAATGATTTAATTGGCATAGGCTGATGAATGGAGTTTGGAATTGCCATAGGTAGAGGAATGTTGTTCAAAGGTAACTGGTATGTTCCTAAACTTTTCAAACCAATAACTTCAGGATTTTCCTTCCAAAAACGATCTCCAATAATGTCATCGACTAATGGTACAACAATAGGTTTCAAACGACCTATTCCACTAGGTACTAGTTTACGCACTAGTGTTGTTCCTTTTCTGTATATGGCAGGCTCGTTATTGTAATTAATACCAAATTCTTGAAAAAGTAATTCATTTTTGTGCGAAGCTAAAGTGCCACTTAATCTTTCTTCAGCCTTAAATATAAATATAAAAAATAAATCATAAATACAAAAATAATTTTGAATTTATATAAATAAAAATTTGTAATATACCTGTTGTGGTGTTAAATGCTTTTTTAATACTAGACTCCAAAAGCACGTATTGTATAGATTATTAATGTGTACATCAGCTTGTCTCCAAGCTAAATAGTCTCTCAAATTTTTATCAGTAGGATATAAAACAACCCTTGCGTCAAAGGAAGGTGGATAATGAAGTTCTCTATTTTTAAAGAAACGAGGCCAGTGGTAAACATAAGAGGAAGAAAATAGTGAATTGACATTAGACAAGAGCTTGGACGCTGTCAAATAAAGAAACATATTATTATACGCTTATTATGTAAAAGTGTAAAAATGTACGTAATATGTTATGATAAAAAAAAAAAAAAAATTATAATACCTCTACGTTTAAATTGATGAGTATCCTTACGAAAAACGAAGGAGTATTCATCACTTTGACCAAAAGCGATCACGATCTCTCGAAAATCCTCCATAACGGATATCGCAGCGCGGTTCATAAGTTCAAGTGCCGCGAGATCATTAGGTTTGATAAATTGGTGGGATTCTGCAAATTTCGAAAAATTTCTGCCATCAACCCTAACCACAATCCAACAGTTAGGCAAACAATTGTCCTCATGTTCGAAGTCCTTAACGTAATCAAATTTACTTTTGGCCATTTTCAAACTCGCGCTAAACAGCCGATGCAATATCACTTGACCATAACGATTCCTTGCCTCTGATAAACTATCGTATAAACGAAATTGAAGCAGGTAATATCGCATTCAACAAAGATTAATCGCGTTCGCAAGTAGTTATTTTATCGTGCATCTCTCGTGCGGTGTTGCAGCGGCTGCTATACGCACTTTGGACATAAATTGGAACCCGGCGGGCGCACAGCGTACATGTGCATTCGCACGCACACGTTGTATTCTATGGAGCAAATTTAGGGTAAACTCATAAGGAATTATCGCAGGGAACCTGTTGACAATACACTGCTACGGCAAACGGATTTATATATCGAAAAATTTGCCTGCACATATGAATAATTATAATTTTTGCATGCGTGCTTTTGGATATACGTTATAAAAGAGGAAAGTGTGCTGTTTATTTATTATTTTGTCGATAAAATATTTAATTACCTATTTTATTTTTATTATTACACGTATATGCACCTTGTGTTTTTAAAAACTATTTTGAATCGTAATTTTGATTACGTGTTATTTTCTCATTATTTATAGATACCTACATAAATATTGGATTGAGCAATAGTACTAGATATTATTGAAATTTATAGATTTTATAATTGGAAAAATTATGTATTATTTACAAAATTTTACCCCTTAATTTGATAATATGACAATTTGTTAACATGGAACTACATCAATATTTTATGAGTATAGCTGTAACAGAGTTTCCAACTTTTGAAATTATTGGAAAGACATCTACCTTGCGTGATTGTATTGGCTTCGTTGAAAATAAATTTATAGAAGATTGCTTTGAAAGTTTGAAAGATGATATCGATACTAAACAAAAATATTTGGAATTATTGAGGCTATTATTGTGTAAACAGTACAAGTTAAATTATGAAGATAGTAATGATATTATTAGGTGTTATACTCAGTTAAATCATTTTACAGAATGTTTAATTCATAGTAAATTGTGTAGGAAAAAAGAAAATCAATCTATTCTTTATGATATTGTCGTACTTCAATTAGTACTGTTACAGGATCGATCAAATTTTATTAAGTTATTTGAAAATTTTCAATCGAACAAAATTTCTATTCAATCACAAACAGACAATGATGCTTTAACAAATTGGTATTTGAAAATACTAAAGTGCTTTCTCAACGCATGGGATTTATATTATTTTTTAAATAACGATAAAAAAGATTTTCATACGTTAAACATAACGGTTTTAGAATGTTATAAAGATGTATTATTATCATCAATAGTAAATGATCTAAAAAGTTGGATACGCTGTAATGAAAGTCACGAATGGCATGCGTTACATTCTGTATTATCAAAATTGATCGATATTGCCAAAAATACTGCAATTTTGAGTCCGTATATACATGAAATCCTGGATAAAAAATGTGCTTTGACAATTTTATGTGTGTTATGTAATTGTATATTTCCAAATAACTGTTTAAATGTTGATATTGATTATAGCTTAATTTATTCTGATAAGTTATGGTCAATGATTAAAAGCAATCTTTTATCTCCTAATTCATGCAATCGTAAACAAGCTTTACATCTTCTACAAAAATTGATTGACTTTATAAATCTAAATGAACAAAATATTATAAATTCAAGTCCAAATTTAACTGTGTTTAATGCAAGACCATTTATTTGTGATCGGACAAAAACCCTTCAATTATCAATAAAACAGATTAGAACTGAGTTCATTTTAATTATCGAAGTCTTAGAGGAAAAACAAAAGCATTTAGTTATCCCAAGTTTGCCATTTATAGATAATTTAATTCAAGGTTATTTTGAGCATAAATCTTGTGGAAACTGCTTTGATTACAGTTGGATTCATTGCATTTTTGCAAGAATTTTAATGCATAATAATAATGCCGTAATAAAATGGGGACTATTAAAATTATTAAGATTGGATACAGAAATTTATAATTATGATGAATTTATCCTATTAATAGTAAAAGCTCTTAACAACACATTTCTATATGAAAAATATGGTCACGAAACTGAACCAAATATCGTTACTGCATTGACTAGCTGGTTTAATCATTATCAAAGTGAAAACTTACATTTGGTAGAAAAATTTATATGTTTTCTTCATGGAGTTTCATGGGGTCCTGTACCTATTTACTATATATTGCGATCATTGTTTCTTACATCAGATAAATTAGAATTTATCGTTAAGTTACGACAAGAACAGATAGATGTTATAAAATTAATAATGGAAACGAACATAAATTTACATCCATCGATGCTTAGATCCATGTCTCAAATTATGATAATTAAAATTTTGTTTCGTTTCTCTAAAATTCATAATCTTATGATTTTATCTCAATTATTGACTGTATTTTCTTTAAAAGATTTAAAAGAGCCATCTTGTTGGCCTTCATTGATAGCATGGCTAGCCAAGACACCTTATGCAAATGTTGTAAACTTTATCAGTGAAGTATGTGATAAGCTTATAGTTAATGATGAAAATGTACAAATTCCGATGTGTACATTTGCATTGGTCATTCAGCTATTATATGAAGGAGGAATAATTTGTCAAACGGAACAGTGTATTGCAATACAAAAATTAACAAAATTACTTTTCTATTTAGATAAGATAACTGTCAGGCCATACGTTAAAGTTTCTTTAACCATTAAAATTATTGATTTCCTTTATAATTTATTTGATCTACAAAATATTCAATTTCCGGCACTTATTTATAAACTGTTTATCAATTATAAAGATAGATTATTTAGATTTATATTAACACTATTTCATAAGGATGATTTTGATTACAAGGACATTAAAATTTGTATGAAAGTTTTACATTTTATTATTACAAGTAGTACCAATGACGATTTAGAACAAAAATGCATACAAATTGTTAGTAATATTAATGAGCACAATGAAACACGACTATTATTTGCTCTACAGTTGTGGAGTAATATATCTAGTTATTATAATTACAATGATAATTTGTTTATAGAAAGAATCTGTAATTTGCTCAAAATATGTAAGTCTAAAAATTATAAAAATAAATTAACAGGTAAAATGGCAATAGATTACTATGTTGCCTTAAGTAAACTAATTAAAAATCATGTAATAACACTCTCTATCCGTAATCTAAAACAAAATGATAATTGGCTTCAAATTATATCCTCTATTCTCGACGCAGCAGGAAATCAAGTTTTAATTTATTTTGTAGATATTTTACAATATTTCATTACTAATACCTTAAATAATGAAACAAAATTAGAAAATTTGAAGTCTCTGATAAAAAGTTTTAGCAACTGTAATTTTAACAGTAAACGTGATAAAGTGTTTTGGATAGTAGCTGAAAAATTAAGTAAATGCTTAAATAGTTCAGAATTTTTAAGTTGTGAATCAGTCAAAGATGTTTCGCAAGAAGTAAGAATTTAGAATACATGTATCAGTTTGTTATTACTTTGTTTAAATAAATCATTGGAAATAATTGAATATTTTAATATTCTACAGTACACAGATCGAATGTTAAGTGAAGGAAATTCATTACCAGGTCTTAAGTATATTGTATTATCATCTAGTGAAATAAGTAAATATTTTAAATATTTTATGGAAGCAATTTTAAATGGACTTCTTCATGGACAGATAATGCGTCGTGATCAAAGAATTTATATGCAAACATGTATGATAGGGAAACAAACACTAAATTCTTATGCATTAAAGATTGGAAAAATTGATAGCTTTGAAGCATATGAGTTTCTCAATAGGTATATAAAATCCAAATATTATTCACAATGCTATTAGAAATATATTATTTAAAAAAAATGATAAAATTTTGTATAAGTAACTTTTATTTAAATTTTAAATTTTCTATTTAATGCTTTTATTTATAATACAAAAATTAAATACGTTAATTTTATATAAAATTAATTACCTAGTATTTAACTAATTTAGTGTGATGTTAATTTTTAATATATTTTTTATTTATATTATTCATCTTGGTAAAATTAGGCAATGTAACGTAGATGTTATGATTCGTGCTGCAGCAGTTGTACAGCTTAATCATGCTCTACATAACAATAGTGAAAATGCATCTTTCTTTTTACCAATTGTAATAAAAAAATTATTATCTGTAGAAAAAAAAAGATATTTTGCTAATTCACAGTTGCATAAATTAAAACATAGACTCTTACAAATTATATTGATGTTGGAACCTTATTTAAATAAGGTATTTATTAAAATGTTATTTCACTTAATAAGTAAAAATTATAATATTTTTTAATTACTAAATAGAAGTGTATAGAATCTTTGTATAATATACTATGTGACTCGATAATTCAAGATAGTGATCAGCATAGTGTACGCTTAATGAAAGAATGGTTACTAATACGAATTTATTTATCAAATCAAAATCTATTGTCTAATTTATGGATCTTTTTTGACAAGGTATATAAAAAAATAGAAATAAAACATTTTTGTATATAAATTAAAATTATAATTAGATTAAACTTTTATAGATTTGTAACGAACGTCCAAGCAGTATAAATTCTATAATTGGTATTATCTGGCATGTTTCCCAACAATTGTCCAAAGAAGCACTTATCGAATTCATTAAAATAGCATTACCAAAGTTAGGAATTTGTTGTATGAAACAGCAGTTTGGAGTGCGTTTATTTGGTCAAGTATGTATTTGAACATTTTGTTTCGTGTAAGTTTCTAAATTTTTCTTAATATTAACAATTAAAACTTTTTCAGATATTTTTTATTAAGCTATATAAATTATTAGGCGAAGATTCTGACATCTGTATAGAATATTTAAGTTTATATAAAGCCATCTCGGAAAGTTTACAGTGTGTTAACTATCAAAAAAATTCTATTCAAGTTGATGAAAATTTTTTTTACACAATTTTTAATCCAATACAGCACTATACTTTAGAGGTAAATATATATAAAACCTTGAATAATAAAATTCTTGATATTTATTATTAACAGATGTAAAATAATGAAATATTTTTAAATAGACAATATATCATCATTTACCCCGATTGTCTAATGTCAGTATTGAAGAATGGATATCAAAAGAAAATTTTAAAGATCAAATTTTTCTAAATATGGCTGTTAATATAAAAATGAGTAATGATGATAATAGATTAGATCAAGCAATAATTCCTTATTCATTCCAAAAGTCTAGTAAGTATTTATTATATTTAACTAAAATAATTGTTATGCTTATTCAATAATATAAGTACATATACAGGTGAAAATACTAAACCAGAAGAGATTGAGTGTTCTCAAATCACAACTGATATTCAAAAAAAAATTATACCTTGGAAAATAACATTACCTAATGATAAAGAACTTACGCACATGGATAATTTCTCGGATTTAAAGAATAAAATAAAGAATAAGCAAAAAATGATAATTGTTGCTTCTCTTGTTGATAAATCACAAAATTTAGGTGGAATTGCAAGGACGTGTGAAATATTTGGAGCAAAGGAGCTTGTTATTTCTAATTTGAAGCAAATTGAGGATAAAGCATTTCAAACATTAAGTGTATCATCTGATAAATGGCTAAAAATAATCGAGGTTCAAACTTCTTCAAGATGACAGAATTTTTTTAATTATATTATTTAAAATAGTCGTTAAAATAATTTTTGTTTTTAAAATTTGAATTATTTAAAAATTTTAGGTGAAATCATTTTTACTTGACAAATACTTAATGGAAATGAAAGATTGTGATTGGACTTTAATTGGAGCAGAGCAAACAATTAATAGTGTGAATTTAATTAATTTCAAATTTCCAAACCAAACGGTCCTTGTTTTAGGGTAAGTATTTAATCGAGTTTCAAGAAAGATTTTCAATAAAATTTTTATTCTAGAAATGAAAAAAATGGAATTCCTGCAAATATTTTACCATTACTAGATGTGTGTATTCAAATACCACAATTTGGTATAACACGATCGCTAAATGTTCATGTCACGAGTGCAATTTGTTTTTGGGAATATATTAAACAGCATCAAATACAGTATTGAAAATTTCAAAAGCTACATTGAAATAAAATTAAATGTTTATTATTTCAGTAAAATTCATAATAAAATGTTTATATTTTTTATTTGTGAATAATTTTTTAAATGATATCTATACATTGTTCGTATGAGTAACTATCGAATTTGTTATTTATATTAAACTTTATATCCAATAAGATTTCTCTTGCCAATGCATTCACCTATAAAAAACCAACAATATATCTCAACAGCTACTAATGTATTAAGCCAAGCTTCTTTGACAGTAAGCTGTTTAAATGATCCAGATTTAGCACTATCAATTAATTTATTTATCCCATAACGAATAGCAGGAATATCTCTTGGACTTGGTGGAACTAATTCGACCAAAGCATATCTTTGTATTAACCGAAGATGTGGAATAGCTGCTTTGGCAGTATCTAAAAGTTAAAATATATTTCAGTTTAATTATTTTATTAACGTAAATTATTATGGATAATATAATTAATTAATAATTACATTTTCAAAAAATTACGATAATTACTTAAAATTTACATTTTTATATATTCATAAATTTCTTACTAAATTGCTGCATTTTAAATTAAATTTTCATTATAATGCAATACAAGTATATTGTTCTAAATTTAACCGATAAAAATAATTATATAAAGTGTAAAATCAATCAACGCATAAAATAATATCCTATTGCTTGAATTAATCAAATATTATGTAAGAATGTTAATTTAAGTCATTATATCATACAATGTATAAAAGTTAAACAAAAAAGGGTTAGATATTTCAAATAATAAAAAACTTGCCTTTTACAGTTCCAAAAAGTTTGAAGATGTTACTCATTTTTAATGTACTTTAGAACATGAAGAAATTTTATACTTAATGATATGTTCTACGACTATTGAGACAATATATAATGATTACACTACACGCGATCGTCGCACGCGCAGACGCAATAAAAAAATAAGATGCATAATTCTCATTTATCCTTATGGGTTAGAAGTTTTTCATATATTATTTTAATAAATTATTACAATATTAGTGATTAATTTATTCAAAAGTAAAAATAGCTATACAAAATTATAATTTATACTTAAAATTATTGACATGAAGTCGATATTATATTTTTTTAATTTTTATTCATAAAAATCATAAATATTAAGCAAGATATGGAATCCGGTTACAGTAAATTTTTCATTTATTATACTTTTTATATATTATATACATTTTATAAATAGTATAAAAAGCTTTAAACATATACGCACGCGCAATGAATACTTATAGTTTTATTTTGATAATATAAATTAATTCAAATGACAAACGTAGTAGTATAAATTATTTATATATAATATGCAATTTTAATTCCCGGATGTTTCACTGTTGTAATATCGTTATGTAACAGAATTCATACCGAGAGTCTATCAGCTGGTACAATTAATAATTAGAAAAATTAATTACTAAATATATTTGAAATTCTATGCATCATTCTTAGTTGTATTGAACTTATTTCAGTTTTTGTATAATAAAAATTCAAAGCAACCATATAAATAATAAATTTGCATTTTTTAAACTGATATTATTTATAAATATTTTTATACATCTATATCACATTTTTATTAATTTTTAATAATATGATAGCGTTGGATCACTGAAAAATTATCTACAATCCAAAATATTTTCAATGGAAAATTTTTTAAATTAAAAACAAAATTCTGTAAAAGTATATTCATTAATAGCTAAAAGAATTTGTATATAAATTTTTTTTGTACTTTTTATGTTTCAAATTATATATTGGATTAAAATATGAACTATATTAAAATTACTCATAAATCTTCAAATAAATTGATAAACATATTTTCAGTTGTTTTTTTGTCCTTATTTTCCGCTAATTTAGGATTTTTTTTTTAAATCAATAATTTAAGAATTTCTTGAAATATACATTGCATAGTATTTTGCATAATTTTAAATCAAAAATAAAATAAGTTCTCACCAACAATTATCACTTTATTATTTTTTCTATTAATGTTTCGATACTTTTAAACCAAAAAATTAGAAATTATGTTATTTTTTAATGTTTATTTGTTATTAAATTTAAAATGAAAAGGGTTTTCTTGTCATTAGAATTCATGAATAAATTTTTAAATATTTCTTACTCAATCTGCTTAATTTAAATTTTATTTTTAATTATATTTGAACAGATTGAATTGTTGACATATAAAAAAGAAATGTTCAACCTTAATTTTCAACCTTATATAATGTTTTCTTATCATTTATTAAAGTAATTATTTTTAATATAATTTTTTACAATGTTCTTTAAATAATCTGATAATGAAAATTGTCGCCGCCTAATAATATTTGAAATTTGTTTAAACTTTACAAATTGTATTTTATATAAATGTTTCTTTTCAATAAATAAGTTTATAATTTCTTAAAATACAAAAATGCAATTAAAATAAAATAGAAAAATAGAAATTTTCGTAAGGTTCACAGTTTCACTCATTGTATTGTAAACTAAATAATATATTTCTCTGAAACTTCTTTATGTCAACATTTACAATTCCTAGCATCTTTTAGCTTATTCATGTGACTATTACATTACAATTTTTTTCTACTTTCTATTACGGCATTTGGCTATCTAGTGATATTATTGGTTGTTACAGAACATACAATATTTAGTACTTAAAAAAATGTGCCGAAGATAACCTAATTCAGCATTAAATTCTTTAATTTTATAAAAATATAAAATTTTAGAATAGGAATAATAAATTTGTAAGTATGAAAAATTTAAAATTACGTTTATAAGTTTTTATAAATAAGTTTTTATACATATTGTCCAGCAGCGTGTAATTCAGATAGAAATAAACCGGCAAATTGCATAAAGCTCTGATGTAAGTTCAGAAAAAAGTAATAATAGTGAAACAAATATACGCAAGTTAATAGCATTTCAATAACATTAAGCATAATATTTTGAATTAAAATTTCTACGATTAATCTTTGAGTAAAATGTTGCAAAAATTGTATAGGCAAAATAAAATCCGGAATTTATAGTAGTTACCTCGTGTTTAATTAATTTTACATTGTTTGCTACTTGATTTTTTTCATTTTCATTTTAACTTGTTTGATTTTTTAAATCCCAATTTGGATATAGAGGTTACATTTTTTAAATTTATTACGATTCATAAAAATATTTAATAACATTTCTAATTATTTTAAATATGTTTGATTTTATTAAAAATTTTTACTCATTTTTAAATACTGTATATATTTAAAATATGAAAGAAATATTTAATTAAAATGAATAAATCTTAAAGTATTGTAAAAGCATCGATAATTGTATACAGTATTTAAAGTAGAAAAATTTTTTTATTCTTTAAAAAAAAAAAATATATATATAATCAATTATAATTTATTCTGTTCTAACAGATTTTACAAATGGATTCGTTAGGTGATGATAGTCCCCTCACAAGTAGTCAAAAAGATGATTTAATGGAAAAAATAAAACAAGAAATTGCCTTAGCAAATTTTCAAGAATTGTTATCGGTAAAAACAAAAATTTGTTAACTTAAAATTGAAAAAATTAATTTAATTATCATACCCTAAAACACTATAAAGAGTTATAAAACCTGAATCATTTATTTTTTTTAGAAAATTACAGATAAATGTTTTAAATTTTGTATTCAAAAACCAGGTACAAGTCTTGATAATTCAGAACAGGTGAGTAGAATCTAAATAATTGATTTTTGCAAATGCTATGATTTAATTTTTTACATTCAATAATTTTTATCATTAGTTGTTATAATTAAATTACAAAATTATTACAGAAATGTGTAGCAATGTGTATGGATCGATACTTAGATTCCTACAATATAGTGTTAAAAGCATATACTAATCGAATACAGAAAGAACGTATTGAAAAATAGATAGAAATTATTTTTTAGTTAAATATTATGAAATGATATTTTATACAAAGATAGAAAATATCTTCAGGTATATTTTTAAATAATTAATGATTTAATTGTAATTTTAAAAGATTTTGTTTAATTTCATAATTAATAGTAAGATTTTTAATTTGCCTAAATTTTTCATTGCACTGTTTGATATTGTAAAGGAACAATGTATGTTTAAAAATGTATTTATACAACAATTGTAAATAAATTACATGTACTTGAAATGAATGGCTCTAGTCTTTGAGATATTTTTAAGAAAATATATTTTTATTGTTAATGAGGAAGTTGATTAAAATTTAAATTGTGCTGTTTTATTAAATTATTAGCTTTAATTAAAATATTAGCTGTCCAATATATAATCATTTTCAGTAAATTCATGATATAACAATATAATTTGTTAATGAATATTGCAAAACAAGAATTATTTTAATATCTTTCAAAATTTATATTAAAGTATATATATATATATATATATATATATATATATAATGTACAAAATTCATATATTTAACTTGTTTATAATCTTGTTCTTACCAAAACTCGACATTTTTGTTCAGAGCATTTCAATAATAATATATTTTATTAAAGTCAACATTTCAAAATACTAGCTACTTGTTTTAATGTTATTTTAGCAAAATATACCTATTAAAATTGAATTATATTATCAGACAAATCGATTTATTTCATTTATATAATTTGTACAAACTTTATCCATTCAATTAATACTACAAATGTATCACTAGAGTTTATATATTTAATTTATTTATGAAAATGCATCAAGTATTTTTTGTAAGAAAAATCAATATTATCCATTTTTATTTTATGCTATTCCTATATATCTATGAAATAATTAGAAATACACAAATATGTTATTATTAAATTTTATTTATTTTGATAAATATATACATTTGCAGTTTGAAAGTAGGATTTAGTCAATGTTATACAATAAGTTTTTTAA
Source organism: Ceratosolen solmsi marchali (assembly GCF_000503995.2). Lineage (NCBI taxonomy): Eukaryota > Metazoa > Arthropoda > Insecta > Hymenoptera > Agaonidae > Ceratosolen > Ceratosolen solmsi. Next base: position 18,105 of record NW_011948430.1, read on the forward strand.
ATAAAATTGTTTTCAGACAAAAAATTTTTAGAAAAATATCCATAGTTACTCAATTCATTAACTCAATCAATTTTGTTTTATATTACATATAAAAAATAGAATTATTGTAATTTTTAGCACCACTAAAACATTCTAAAAAACTTCTTACATAAAACATCTTTATTGGAAGCATTTAATCATTTTATTGAAATTTAACATTCTATTTTGAAATTAAGAATTTGAAGCAAATTTATTACTATCAATAAGTACATTAAATGTAGGTTTAAGCAAATTCATTATATTTTTATATATTTTAAATATACATAGATAAATTAAAACTATTTCTAATAATTTTGAAAACAATATTATTATAAATAAAATTATAAATGTTTCATGAGATAATATTAGTAATGTATAAAATTCTTAAAATTGAAATGCACATAATTCTATTTTTAAAAAATTTAATATTCAATGATAGAATTATTTAAATATCATAAAATGATTTTGAACTATAAATCTCATTATTGATAAAATGTTATATATTCTAATGATTATAATCAGTTCAATAAGTATCAAGATTTATAAATATTTTATACAAATAAGCCAATGTAAAGAATTTCACTGTATGAAAAGAATTTAAAAAAAAAAAAGATAAAAAACATGTAAAGTGTATTGATAATTAAAAATCAAAGGCATTATCATTATGATTTCTGTTTAAGCTGTAACAAACATATAAAAATATCTTATATGCTTTTAGATAAGTATATGTGGATGTGCTTAAGCACTCATTAAATTATATTTTCATGAAATCATGAAATACAAGTCTAAAACACAACAGTTTTTAAGACCACCTTCTCCAAATATTTTTCTTCATTGTAAATCAAATTTGTATATGTGTTAATATTTTCATTTCATATTTTCAAGATCTAAATTTTCAGAATGATTTTTTACTATATTATCGAACTGTAAAATTAATTTTTTATTAATTTTAAATTTTTTATTAATTATAAATTTATATCGATATAAATGATAACTTACACACGATGTACTGTTTGATATTTCTTCATGTATTTCTTCATTTTCATTTTCGCCTTGTATGATTTGCGTTAATGCTTGTTTATTTTTTTGCATACTTAATGAATTTTTTGATTTAATATAAACATTTGTAGGACCTTCTTCACTGGTACTGATGGACAGAGATGAAGTATAGTCATCTTTGTATTGAGATACACCTTGAGCTATGGTAAATCGATGTAATATAAAGAATTTTAAATTAAATAGATTCATTTAAATCTCAATCTAACATTATGAACATTATAATGTAGCATTAAGAAAATAGATTTTAAATTAATAATTAGAAATAAATTTTTTTAATTTAAATTAAAAATATTAAGTAATAACTTAAATTAATTTCATGTTAAACATAAGAAATAAAATTTCAACAAATTATAATAAAAAAAAATATTGAGAAACAGTTTCTTTTATGAAACATATAATACAAATATTTCAAAACCTCAGATAATCATATGATATCAAAAGATGTACCTAAATCCATCAGTTCCTTTAAGTCATTGATATTGGCTTTTTTCCCATTTAAAGGTGGTAAATCAGCAAATACTGAATTATTAATAGATGGTAATGATGCTATTTCTCCTAATAATAAGTCACTGTTATTAGACTCAATAATTTTTTCTTTCATTCCATCAACAATTCTTTCGTCAAATTCTATATTACTTTCAATATTTTTAATTTGTTCAATTTGCTTTTTATTTGTTACATTATTTGTTGTTTGAGGTTCCATGCTATTTGTTTTATTTTTATATGTTTCCTGATTTTGATGCAGTTCTAAATGCGTATTTCCTAATATATGATGGTTTATATTTGTGTTGGTTTCATTTAATAAGATATTGTTTTGATCAGTCATATTATCAAGAGCGATGCAATTATCTTTTAAATTTTGAAAATTTTTAATACATTTTATTTTATCCGCTGAACATCTAAGCACTTCAGAAATTGAACCATGTACAATTTCATTATTAACTAATTCATTTTGATTATTTATTGTCAAATTATAAGGTAACTCTAAATTAGAATCACATGGATTTTCTAATTTTTGTGATGTATCGTTGGCGATAGAGTTTAAATCTTTCTGTAAAATTTTTGGTATACTTATATCAAAAGTTGTATTTGCAATATGCTCTGTGGTTTCACTGGCCTTATTTGTACTGAGATTATTGGAATCATTCTAAATTGATTATAATTTTATTTATTATTTAACAACAAAATATTATAGTTTGAGTAAAAGAGTATTATCATACCTTTTGTGAATTATATAAGGCACTGCTTATAGTACTTTTTAAAATTTCACCAAGCAATGGTTCCTCTGAATTAATTCCCAATTCCTCACAAAGTTTTTTTCTACCACTATAATTGTACTCTTTACCAAAATAGGTTTCTGGATCATATACAGAAATTGTGTAGTCAAGTCCAAAATATTCTAAGAATTCTCTCACTAAAGAAAATAATAACTTTCCCTCTGAATTTGACAAGTATTGTTTTACAGATTTGTTTAAAAATGGTTCAGGATTCTAAAAATAGATATTATAAGTTAATGTGGCTTTATTATAAAATGTAAATATAAAAATATATATTAGTTTAATATATTCCTAATCTTATTTCACTTACTAAAACAGATTCCTGTTCTTCCAAAGTGAGAAATACACTAGCTCGTAGTTCTGCCTAGAATGTTAAAATAAAATCATGTGTGTCATAATAGTAATAATGAGAGTATTAGGTATAAATATACTAATATACTTTCAAAAAATGTTACAATAAATTAATTTAACCCAATATCACATAATTATCAGATACTTGACATAATACATACTCGCACTTTTGCTAGAACGCCATTATTTTCAAGAGTTTGTACAACAAGATCTCTTAATTCTGTATCTTCTTCCAAAGATATATTACCGTTTATCATTTTGACAAAAGAATAAAAATGCACGTTAAAACTTAAACGACGTAAATATTTACAATTGCATCCATTATGCCATTAAACTATCATTATTTTAGGTTCCTCAAATTAGTATACAATGGACTGTTATTTAATTTACTATATAATAAATATAACGCGTCGTTTGCATAGAATAAAATACTTTAACATTTGTTTGCTAGTGCACTGTGTTTATAATGTATTTATATAAATCTTAAAATTCTGCTTCTCAATTTTAAGATGTTATAATGATTTTAAAATTTAGGTAATTCGTATAATTTATTTTATCAATTATTCAGTTTGAAAATTTACTTTCATAAATTTATTTCAAAGTTTTTTTATATTTTAACCATACTCTTGAAGTAATAATGATAGATATCAAAATGCCAATACTATGCTAGAAATAAAAATTTATTGATCTTCTATATGTTGTATATTTAATAATACTATATATATATATATATATATAAGAAGCTTTAATTTTCAATACGAGTATAGAAGCCTCCGGCATGAGTTTACTAAAAGTATAGATTATTTATGAAATTTTCGAGTCTGCGCAGAAAAATTTCATACTGATTGGCTAAGATTTATACGATAAAAATTACATATAATGCATAAAGCATATAGAAATCCTACTAAATGTTTTTATTAATATGTATATAAAAACTATTAGTTAATAATTCATTTTTTTTCATTTTCATTTTTATAATAATAACTTTTAATAACAACGTTCAAAGGCAAATTTAATTTAAAATTTAATTTTTGTTAAATCTACATAATTATTGACGTATTATTTTTTGTATTTTAATTATTTTCTGTATAATCTTGCGACCGTATAATAAAATGAATTTCCGCGCTTATGTGATAGATCAACGAATTCAAATTTCTTGTTTCTTATTTATCAAATCCTATGAAAAGATTGTTCTATTGTAATTTACTCAATATGTAATATTTCACTGATTTATACCCGCCAACCATGAATTTAAAATTTAAAGATTTTATATTAATTTGTTCTAGAACAAAGGAATACGCAATATACAGTTTTTATTATTTCAATTTCATTGTTATATTAAACTTTATAATCAAATGCTTGAGACATTCAATATGTTGGCAGTGTTTTCCATGCTCTATACTATTTATTAATTTATCTATTAATATAGATTCCTGTGTCGTTGAATTAGAATTATAGAATAATGCTTATAATAAGAAGGGAACAGGAACAAGCTCTATAGATGAGAAAAATAAATTTCTTTAGCCCGCAGTAATGGCAGAAACGTAAGTAATAGAATGTTATAAAGAAAATCTTCAAACATCTTTGTCATTATAATAAACTATAATTTTTACATATTCAATAAATATGTCTCGTCTTCATATTGTTACATAATAATATTTAGTTTTTGTACAAGATTATTATAAGACAAGAAAATTACAATTCAAATCTTTATAACCTAACAACATTTAATATTCATTAAAATTTTCGATGGCATATACAATAATAATTAAAAATACATTTTTTCAACATTAAGATGTATAAATTTTTATTTATAAATTAGGAGTTATTGATATTGATTGTTTTTAATAAACTAAGGAAAATAATTTGTTTGAATGCAAATCTTATTTATTCATTTTTAATTCCATTATTTATCTTTTTTATAACTTTTTATATTAGTAAAGAGAATGATACTAAAGTAAAAGCAACGGCGTCCAAGCAGTTACCTGCTGTACCAGAATCTGTATTGAAAAGAAGAAAACATCGTGAAAAAGCTAAGGCAGCTCGCGTGCAAATTGCGCTTAAGGTATATATGATTGTTTTTATATAATTGATATCAAGTGTAATTAATTTTCGGTTATTTATTTTAGAAAGTAGCTAATCGTTATAAGAAAAGAAAAGAGATCTTTAAAAGAGCTGAACAATATGTAAAAGAATATAGAGTTAAAGAAAGGGATGAGATTAGATTGATCAGGGAAGCTAAGAAGCATGGAAATTACTATATTCCTGGAGAAGCTAAGCTTGCATTTGTTATTCGTATCCGAGGGTACTTTACATATTATAAATTTTTTATACATTTAACCAAAAACAGTTATATTTATTTTCACAAAATTTCAGTGTAAATCAGGTTGCACCTAAAGTACGCAAAGTTCTGCAGTTATTTCGATTGAAACAAATTAATAATGGAGTTTTTATTAAATTGAATAAGGCCACCATTAATATGCTTCGTATTATTGAACCTTATATAACATGGGGTTATCCAAACCTAAAATCTGTTAGAGAATTAATATACAAAAGAGGTTTTGCAAAGGTTAACAGACAACGAATTCCAATCACAAGTAATGCTATTATTGAGAAGGCCTTAGGTTCGTATACATTATTTTCATTTTTTATTTCATAGACGATTCCATGAGTTTTTAAGATTATTTTTTAATATACTCTTCCATGTTGTCTAATATTAACCAAATAACCATCTGAAAATTATGAAATTTACATTGATTATTTATAATGTTCAGACGTTATTTGTACATATCATTCAATTTTTTTTTATTGCATCTAATATAATTTTTTATATTATATAAAATTTATTCATTTAGGTCGCAAGAATATTATTTGTACTGAAGACTTAATTCATGAAATTTTTACCGTTGGTATGAAATTTAAATATGCAAGTAATTTCCTGTGGCCATTTAAGGTATGTTATCAATAATATAATTTGACAGTGTTAAGTTAAAATTTTTGACATTGGCATAGTGGTGAAAGTTTGTATCTTTTTTCACTTCCTTCTTTGTCGCATATAAATTCAAGAAATTCAATTTATCATTACTACTGTTATTTTTGAAATATGTATTTCTTGCACATATATATATATATATATAAAATAGGGCTTAAATATACTTTCCTTTGTATTTTTAAATTATAATTTGAATGTTTTAAAATTACGAAACAGTTAAATACACCTACTGGAGGTTGGCGTAAAAAGACAAATCACTACGTTGAAGGAGGAGATTTTGGAAATCGTGAAGATAAAATTAATGAATTATTGAGGCGTATGGTATAAAAATCAAAATGTGCTTTAATAAAAATAAAAGTTCATTTGTAAACACAGCATTTTTTTCTTTACCCAAATCAACAATTTGTATAAAGTTTTATTAATAACGATTTTAACATTAAATAAATATTTATACGTTTTTCTAGAAAAATAAACTAAATATATACTATATATACTAAAATAATCTATTACTTTATTTTAATTCAATTTTAACGTTCAATAATATTATTTTGATTTCTAGGCGTTTATATCATTATTGTTTGAAGCAAACATTTTAATTTTAGTAAATATCTCGAATGATCGATGAAGCTTAGTATTTGGAAATAAATATGTTTAATTACCATTTGAAAATATGTTAAACTTAAATTTAAGTTCTCATTATTAAGCATTTTATTATTTATTATTAATGATTTTATAATATCCATCACTAATTTCAATAAAACTAAATAAAAAAGAAATTTTCATTTCGACATTGTAATTTTAATTAAATCTATCAAATTTATATCACTTATATTAAAAATAATAAAAATTCAACCCATTAAAACATTAATATATTAGAAACGTTTTTAATGATACATTGCTGTTTTTCAAAATAAACAATTACTACAAAAAATTAAAAATAATCTTCACATTTGAGTAATTTCAATTTGATTTTAATAATTATATACTTTAAATGAAGAATTAAATGAGTTAAATAATGTGAACAAGTTTTTTACAATGAACTATGTAAGAGTTTCAATACCTTGTATTGAAATTATGAAGCTAATATTTATCTGCCATGTTATAGTATTAAGCTCATTATTTTAATTTCAATAAATTATTAATGGAATCTTATAACTGGTTGCAGAGTTATCAGTTATGTTTAGTTCAAAGAAGTATATTTTGAGCTAATATTATGCAATGAAATTCTATAATGTATTAACACACTCTACATAATTGTAAAATAAAAATAACATTTTTTAAATAAATTTTATAAAATTGTTCTTCTTATACAATAATAAATAACACATACTTATAATATTTATAAAATACATTTTATGTATTGTTTTGAATGTTAAAAAAAAAAAATTATTTCTTTTTACATTACGAAGAATAAATTTATTGCACATATATGCTTAGATACAATAAGATACAGAGTCATTTAATAGATAATTCATAGACGAATTAAATCTATGTTAATAACATTTTTATTGCTACAAAATGCACAATGATTGACAATTTTCATGTAGAGGATAAACTTGTAATACTAAAGACAAGGCAATATGATTAATATTACGATAATTCAATTATAGTATTCGATCTTTAAATATATTTCGCGTTTTTGTATTAACGCTGTCAACTAAATATAGTTAAAAATAGTTTTCTTTTTTTTATTTATTAATTTTTTTAACGTACATTATTATACTGTTTTAATTAAATTAAGATTGGTTAACAATTTTTATAATTAAATTATTAACTATCCTTGCCATTGCACATCTGGACACATAAGTACTCGATTTATCTTGCTTTAATAATGCAAATAGCAATATAATAACTTAATTACAATTATATAATAATATAATTTATAATACTTTGATAAATACAAACCGAAGTAGAACTGATAATAACAAATACTTTTAATTAGTTTCAAGAATATAATAGTATATTCAAAATTATAAATTTTTCTTTAATTTTATAGTTTTAATATCATAATTTACATTCACGAAAAGAAAAAGTGTAAAAGAAATCTTATAACAATTTATCTTTTGATAAGTATATTTAACTAACATGTAAAAAACATAAATTAAAATATTTTGTTCACTTTATATTTAAATAAAGCTTCAACGTTTCCATTCCAATTAAAAGTATTTATTTATTTCAACATATTAAAAATTAAAAAATATGAATTAAGTTCATTATAGTATCAAAATGATCTAACGATTCTGCTTATAGTTTTATGCGATTCGATTTACGAATCCGATAATTTTTCAGTAGATAATCGAATCGCTTGTATTTTCAAGTCCTTAGATTAAATGTAATCAAAATATATATTTTTATTCAACGTAGTTATTTTGAAAGTTTAAAAGCTATAAAAATAGCTAACAACTATCTCATCGGACACAGCCTATCTGTTATTAATTTTGTATTCGTGAATTTTAAGTTTACTTTAAAGGCAGGATTATGATGGATGAAGCTATATGAAAATACTTTTGTATTTAAAGAATAAATGGTATATACATGATTAACTGTACTTTTTTTCTTGAGAATAAAACTTGTTATAATTCCTTTTATTTTGTTAATATTATTTAAAAAATTTTTATTGTATTTTTCAATTTATGTGCAAAATTTTATTTTTGTCGACAAATAGGTCAAACATCTAAATAGCATTTAAGTTATTCGGTATTGTGAAAACAAAAATTATTGAAAGTATTAAAAATTACCATTTAAAAAAATATGAATTTATACTTAAGAAAAAGGTGGTTCGTGCTAATAGCTGATGAATCTTTTCAAACAAAGTTTTGTATTTTGTCTTAGAAATTTTAATACATTTTGTCTTTAATAACGGCAAATATCATTTTAATATTAAATAAATATAATTTGAATGTTAAATTGATCACTATTAACTATCAGAATTTTATGTATTTGCTTAATATTGTTTGATATTACTTTAACATTACACTTAAAACTGTATTATACTAAGATTATATTATCGTTGTACACTAACATAGAAAGTCGAGTTAGCATCGAGTTACAGGACGTCAAAAGTAAATTATTTTTAATTAAAAGATTATTATTATTGTGGATAAATTGATTGATTGATTATGAAATTTGCAATCATTATTTTTGTTCTTTTTAATATATCATGGACGCTCTGTAATAATAAATTTATTGAAATAGTATCACAACATATCAGATTTTCTTTGAGAACCTTATACATTTTTGTTGTTAAATAAAAATTCTAAATTTTTTGTCTTCCATACGTAAATATTTTTTCTAAATACACAAATGATATTTTAAAATTTTTCATTGTTAATAATTATTTTTAAGTATGTATAATTTATATATAGCAATCGTTTATTTTATATGTTAAAATATTTCTGAAATTAACAGCATATAAGAAAACATTTATGAATTATAATACATAATAAGACATTGATCAAAGTAATTATTATAAGTATTGATAAGCTATAAATTCATCAAATATGTTAATTTAAAAGAATTTCTAATAGAAATATATAAATCATGAGTGAAATCATTGAATTTTTTTTAAAGGACCAATTGACACGATTGATATTATAATTTCTATTTAATTTTATAATGGTGATATACCAGTTATAAATTATAAAAAAGTTAAATAATAAATGGCAATATAATGTATATAAAAATTAACGTATTAATATTTAAATCATTTTAAATTGCTAATGTTTGGGTTATTAAAATTCAATTATATCTTGTATTAATTTGTATATCAAATTTGTTGTCTTTATATTAAAACATAATTTGTGCATGATTTGCTTTTATTTATTATTCAAATTATGCAACACATTAATAACTATTTTATAGCTTAAAATTCATTAGTGTTGCTATAAAATGAACAAATTTTTTATTTGAATCTTTTTTTTTTTAAACTTAAATTGAATAATAGTTAGAACTTGGGATCAATATTCTAGGCTTAAATTTTCAATATACATATTAGATTAATTATTTAAGAAAATAAAGTGAACCTTTATATATTATTAAAAAATGAATGTATTCAATTTAATACACTTCTTTTTTTTAATTATATATACATTTAAAAAGGATAATCACTTAAATAAAAGATATTATACAGTTAATCAGCAATATTTTAAATAAATATAAAAATCTATTTTTATAAGTGCTTATTACAAATAAAATATGTTTATTTAATAATAAATATTATCACTTATATAATATAAGTACAAATGTCATTTTCTATTGATTAGGGTATAAAAATTATTAATCAGAAAGTACACATGTTTTAATAGCTCAAGTGAAAATCATTTCTGTGATTTTAATAATTTGTAATTATTATTTTAATTAAGTCTCCTGAATAACTAAAGAAATTAATGAGAGTAAAACATAATAAATTAATCATGAGATCATATGAAATACAGGAGATAAAAAAATTAATGTTTGTTACATGTATTATGAAATTAAATTTTCTAGCAATGACAAAAAATTTACTACCATTAAAATTGAAGCCTTGCATCAATTATTACTTCACAAATATATTTAGATGGAAGAATTTAAAATTTTTACGATTTAGCATAAATTAGAGATGTTTCATATGTCTTACTTTGTGAGATACTTGTATGGTTTAATAACAAGATGTGGTAATATAATGAGCGTCGTCATATTTTATCACGTGTATGCATTGGGAGTATTAAATAATTGTTAATTTTGAATATTAATTTAATTGTAAATCACACTCACTATTTTCATAGTGCATAGTCAGTCTGATTTTCCTTAACAGGATTCAACTCATGTATGCAATAGATGCAATTAATCGATATGATTAATACTTGCCATTTAATGTCAAACTTTTCAATGTAGAATCTAGTTTTCCAAAACTCAATTTACTCAAATATAATAAATATACTACACGAGTTATGTTGTAGTACTAAGACTGCTTAAATAACATAGAAATTAGTGTTATTATTAATAAATATGAATACTGTTTATGCATCATGTGAATTGGCTTGTGAATATCAAGAATGTAAACTGCACTCAATTTTTCAAAGTATAAATTCTTTATGTAACACTGCAGATTATAAAAGAATTAATTCGACAAACCCAAAAAATAATGGGTATTTTTAATAAATATATTTTTCACTTGAGCTATTTAAAATTAATGATGTTTTGTTTAAGTTATTTTCATACTATAATTAATGCATGAAAATATGCTTGTACTTATGTCATATAATATGAGACAATATTAATAAAATGTTATTTCATTATCACAATTCAAATACTTTTTCATTTAACCATATTCTGTAGGAAATTGAATCAATTATTACTTTAATTTAAACCGACTAAAATATTAATAAAAAATAAATAGTAATTATAATTTTTTAATATTTAATGAAAATAATAAAAATGAATTAAAAAAAACAACTACACATATTTCATTTACCGCGACTCTCTATATTACTAATGGCATTTCTCTGAGAATATATTGAACCTTGAGCTAATCCTCTAAGTGGACCTTTGCGAAGCTCTGAATTAGGACCTTTTGCAAGATTACGATTACCAGTAAAATAAACATTTTGTCCTACAGCTAATGTTTTGGTGTATTTTTGTTTTATTAACAATGATGGATCAGGACCAGACCATGGTGCATAATCAGGTCTAAAATATTAATATGAAAAATCAATATCGATATGTTTTATATATATATTATTATAGGTCAAGAAAAGTCGCTTACAAAAGTAAATTATTATTTGCTCCTTGTGGTAAATCTGTATTAGGACCCAATGGTCTTATTAGGTAAGGTGATTTATAATCATCATCTTCTGTTGTACTAGTTCCACGTGAAATTCTGAAATATTAGTCAATGTATTGTTAATGAGTTATTTAAAAGCATCAATGTAAAGACAATATTAACAATACTTGTCTTACTTTGGAACTTCACTTTTTTGTTTTGATCTTTTTGATTGTTCAATATTTACTTCTTTTATCATTCTTTTAATTGGTGAAGCATGTAATTTCAGTGCTTCTATTATTGGAGGGCAATCTTTTTTATCATCACTTTTATTACTACTGTAAAAATAAAATCAAACAATAAATTTTATATTTAATTCATGATTTTTGAACAAAATGTTACCTTTGACTACTGGACGTATTTAATGGCTTTATGGCTTCTTCTGTAATCATAATATCTAAAATATAAGCTGCTCTCTCTTCATCATAATCTACACTATCCATTGCTAATAAAATAACTTTTTCTGGTACAGCTTTAAATTTATCCATTAAATGTAGTTTTACTATATTTAAATTATACAAATGAAATTTAATAAGCAAATAATCATTAAGGCAAAAATTTCATTAAACTTACTTTTGTTTTTTTCTTCTATACTTTTCATTCGTGGAGGTGGAGTAGGAGCAGATGGAGCAGTGTAACTCTGGAAAAACAAATATCATGGAAGAAAAATAATTAACTTTTATTAATTATATTTAATAATCTATTTTAATATATTTATTTACCTTTTCATCTTCTTTCTTTTTAATAGACAATCTGGATGGAGCAGTTGGATTACGCTTTTCATATCCAAGTTCAAGCAATTTGTCTGTTGCTTTTTGAACATTATTTTCACATTGCTCTAAAGTATCAAGAAGTATATACTCATCCACTTTAGGAAATACATTTTTCAGGTACCTACGAATAATATATAAATTATTTTTTTTTATATTAAATATATTTTTTATATGATAATATACTTTTTCTACACCAACTTCAGCAAGCTTGTACAAGAGTGAAGAATGCGTGCTTTAAGAAATGAATGGTACAATACAAAAAAAATCATTAAAAAATTCTTAAAAAGAAATAAGTACATTCTTATAAACATAAAAGAATAAACTAACCTATCTACGTTTTGAGTAACTGATGCGATTCAACATCTAAGGTATTGAAAACCGGGATGAAACTGAAAAAGATTGGGGTAGAAATAAAATTTACAAATAGTAAACATAAAAATAATGATATGTATGTGTTTAAATCTTAGATTTATTTAAAATAAGTGGAAATTAAAAAAAACATTAAGTTCAATAAGAGAATATTAATTTAAAAAATTGTATTTTAATTTACTGTGTTTCAATTTATTTTTATACAATATTATTCCATGCTATTATAATTTAATTAATATATTTTTCAATAATTAATAGTGTAATAAATTTATAATTGAGTGTTAGATACAAAAGGTTGTGGAATCTATAAAAGAAAATAAAGAAAACTTAAAGTACTTTTAATTTTAGATATAAAAATAAACATGCAATAGTACAAAACTTTAATTTTTTTTATAAACTGAGACTGTTTTATTTTTAGTTATAAACATACCAAATAACTATGGACTAAAACGGTATGATTTTCTTAGTATTTGATGTATTTTTAATTAATAATATACACCAATAAATTGAAAATCTTTTCTGTCATTCATTTAATTTCATAATAAATCTCATACTGTAAAATATTTTTATATAAATTATTATAATTAAGATTATTACTATTCATGTGCAAAATATCTTTCTTTAGATGATATGAAATTATTTTATTGAATGACAAAATACATTTAAATGAGCAATAATAATAAAATCTTTTCGTTCTAATTATCTTTGCACATATTAATATGATATTCATAATATTAACATCTAGCATCCAAATACTGGTTTTGACATTATTAAGAATGGAGTAAACCTAAGTTTCATTTTTGGGGAATGCGGGACTGGCCGTACACCTCGTGGTGGACTCAGTGTTAGAGTTGTATGTATTGCGTGGGATGGAAGACGCCATCTCGGTATTGCATAGCTGGAATGTACGCCTATTGGTGTGCAAGGTCCAGGCTGACAAAGCGGATTCTTCTCAACTTGTAGTGCACTTACAACCAAAGCTGGTCTATTATGATATCTGCAAGAGATTAACCAAGTTTTTAGTATTTGAATCAATGGTAAAGACAAATGTATTACAATTACAAAAAGGATAAATTTTAAAATATACGTATAGGTACATATTCTTTTACAAATAGTTTAATTTTTAAAATTAAAAATTTTCTTTTTAAAAATCTAAAGTTAAAACAAATGAAATTTAATCAATAAAAAACTATACTGATAGTTAATTTCATAAAATATACAATTCAATACAAAATTGAATCAAATTGTATATAACATTTATTTCAGAATGAAATTAATTGAATTTAATAATTACAAATAATTAGCATTAAATAATTGCAAGTATTGACAAAATTTTTAGAATTAACTATTTACATAAACAGTGTTAAGATTATTACATCAAATTGTACTCATCATTCTCAGTTAGTGCTAAATACTCATCCAAAATATGATGGCATCGCTAATTTAAAAATTTTTTACAAAACTTTCTTAAGCATTTGTAAAATCTGTGAATAGTAGATATATTGTCATGCTTTTATAGAGCTTTTTTTAAAGTTATTATCTCTTGCCATTTTTAATATTTAATAAATCGTAAAAGGGACAATCAAATCTATTTTCCAATATCAATGAAACTTTAACTGTATAATATATATAAAATTTCTGATTTGTAAAGCAATGCTGTCTAGCATTAGATGAGACAACTTTTGCATTAACCTAATACATTTATCTTTATTATTCAAAAGATATTTGATAGAGATAAAATAAAATACATTAACATTAACATTATAAATATAATGAAGTATTATTGGATAAATTAAGAAATATTGAAGAAAGTTTTGTTGAAATACTATTAGAATTTGTTTTCTCAATATTAATTTTTGAAATCTTACTTTTTTAATAATAATCGAATATGGGTATCAGAGACAGTTGGAAACATGGTATTGATTTTCACCACTTGTAATTCTACGTCTTCGTTTTGAATTAAGCTAGTTTCCATATTTCTGATTGGGGTTGGAGATCCGATCGTCATTTCACCAAGTCGGTTCGTCAAGCCACTCACAGATCGATTAGATAGTGGAGTCTTTAAATCCTAACAAATAATAAAGCAGAAACATTTTTCATTTATATTGATTATTTTATATTATACAATATTTATTTACAAAAATTGATTTTTCATTTTTCAGATGCCACTTGCACCTACCTGTAGACTTGGAGGTAAGAAAGCAGGTTGTGGATTACGATAAGGTGAAGGAGTTGGATATACTTGTGGAACTCTATGAGCTCCAGAATAAACTGAATGCCCTGTTGTGGAATTTCCACTCATCTGTCATCACATTATTTAATGTGATAATCCAGAAAAATGCAGCATGGAAATATTATAAGTATTCAAAAACAAATTTAATATGCAAATAAATGCATCTGTATATACTTAATTTATAATTTACAAAAGTTTCAGTCATTACTATGTATTAATTAATGTAATGTTCAAATAATTAATTTACAAGTCGATTATACAGAATCAATGTTTCTTTTTTCTTCCTGCTGCTATATTATTTGAAAGCTTATTATTTTAATTTTGTAGAAAATTTTAACAAAATATAAAAATATTTATTATTTAGTTTTTATTATTTCCATTTAATAATAACTAATTATATCTATATTTAATAGAATAAGATATTAATTAAATTACTTGTCTTTATAAGAGATTTAAAGGAAAGTTACAAATATAAAAAAAAAATGAAAACAAAATTTATAATAAAAGTTCTATTTACCTGTAAAGGAATGGATTCACTCAGGTGATCGGTTGTTCCGGAACTTGGAGTTGTTGAATTTTGAGATTGGATATACTGAGCATACTGCCAATAACGTACTCTTGGGTCTTCCCAAGTAGTTGAGCGATTGAAGTGATTTATAAAATAACTAAAAAACGAAAATTTAATTAAATAAATGAAAATAAATAGATAAATATAATTATTAAAATGATAAATTAAGTATCAGGTATCCGAATGAAATATTGATAATAAATGTATATATTGAACCAATTTTATGGGTGTACATAATAAATTATATTAAGATACTATCTTACTATAAAATAATTAAAAGGAAATTTATGAACGTAATAACGCGAAAGATAATATTAAAACAGATTAAGTATTATCAATGTGTATATATCGTTAAAGGTATTAATATAAAATATTAATATCTATAAAATAATCGATAAATTATTATCAAAAAATAAATTAAGAACATACGCTCGACCGCTTCTACTGTCATATCTGCATTCCCATCCAGGTGGCAACTGATTTCTTTCGCTTTGTTCCGCCATTTTCATTTATTTGGAAGACTTATACTTTGACTAGAGATGTGTTGTACAGTAAGCACAAATTAACTAACAAAATTAGCTGATTATTAGGTATTTACTATATGATTTGCGGTCTGACCAAGTTTCGATGAAATATTAAATCACTTTTATAAGAAACGAATATTTGATTATTAAAAACGTATAACAATTATACATGCATGCATCTATATCTGTGCTCGCATGTCCATGATAAACACATTATCAAATTGATTAATTGCAATGGACTCATAATTATTTTAATATTTTAATAAGCATTTTATTCGCATGAGTATTTAAATAATTTTTTATTGTAAAATAATGATAAAATTTAAATTGACAAATCCAGATATGAGTTTAAAATTGCCAACTCATAGATGCAAGATGATTATTTACGATTCCATAAGTTCTATTAATTAACATTATTACACAACAATTTATACAAAAGAATAATATAAGCATAGAATGTCTATTCCGTCTCCATATTGGGATTTGTAATGGAGATCTCCAGTTATTGGTTCATACAAATGCGCGTAATTTCAATATGAAACTTTATTGATGAGAAAAATAAGCATTAATAATAATAGTTTATTAAAAACATTAGAAAGTTATTGATTATTTTATATTTGTGTACAATAAAGAACTAAAAATAATCTATTTATGGATTAAAGTTTTATATTTGAATCATTTAATTAATTTATATATTATTAAATTAGAATATTTTAATTTTAATAATAACTCTGCAAAGAAATTTCGAATTTTCTACATACAATTTGTTAAAATAAAATAATATTGTATTAGGTCAATTTTTAAATGCATTAAAAACTGTTTATTTAAAGATATACAATTTTTAACGTAATATTATATTTAAAAAATAATCGTTAAATTTACTACAGATTTTTATAAATTATGTTTAGAATAAAACCATTGAATTTGTAATTAATTTAATAATTCTGTGTATTTAAATATATAATTTTTGTTTCAACAACGAACTTCATGTAAGCTACAATAATAAAGACGAGCGCATCAAATCCAAAGAAACGTCATTACTTCAAGTTTTGAATAAGGAGAATATTTTACGTTATTTTGACAATTTTATTGATTAGATTCTATTAAAAATATATTGTATTAAATAATAAAATCTATTAAATAAAATTTTATTTTAATTTAAAATAATTTTGAAAAGTCTTGCTAATGTTGATATTAAAAACAATAAAACTCATATAATATAGCAATCAATATAAGCAGGTACAATTGCAAGCGAATGCGAATGTTACCCTACACATCTAAATGATAACTATAATTATTAAAGTAGTTACATCATATTTATATATATTTTTTAGATTTCACTTAATACTCAGTAGCCACAATAGTGAAAATAAATTTATATAAGTACTATAAATTTGTACTGCAAAGTTTATTTATGTATATTTTACGGATATTTTATAATTACAATTTCTTGTTAATATCATATATTCAAACAGATATTTAAATATACTATTATTTGATTTTAATTCTGGTTTAATTTCAATATTCAATTACCTTTTAATTGTGATAATATTTTGAAATTAATGTGATTATAGTACCCATTGGGCATGAAGTTCTCATTGCACAAAAATTTTGATAAAACTTACCTGATAGGTTATTATATGTGCTATTAGTGTTTCCTTACATTTTGCTCTAATTATAAATCGTACAAAATTGTAATGACAGTATCAGCAAGACAAACTTTTCTTTTTCTATTAGTAAACAGAAGAATTAATTTTTATTTATAATTGAAATGTAACGTTGTGTCGTTAAAAAAAATTACTAAAATGTCTGCAAAAATATATCAATCTGATCAAGAATTAGAAATAAAAGTAAAAAAAGGTATGTTTATTGATTTATAGATATAAAAATAAACGAATGAATTGTAATTATATTAGCTTTTTAATGGATCGAAGATTTTTTATGAGTTTTGTATTAAAACACTTTTCTAGCAACGGAAAGAATTTCTGAAAATATGCACATTGTGGCCAATGAACCATCATTGGCATTTTATAGATTACAAGAGCATGTTCGTAAAGCAGTGCCTCCAATGATAGAAAAAAGAGTTGAAGTATTAGCTTTAAGACAACAGCTTTTAGGTCATTGTTATGATATCGAATATGCAATTAGTGCAATAAAAAGTATGGAAGGAGCTACCAAGAGTTTTAGTAACACTTTGGAATTATTAAAAAATGCTATTTTTTATAAGCAACAAATTAAATATGAAGAGCAACGCCGTAAAAAGATAGAAGGCAATAAAGAATCTATGTACAAAAGACTTTCTGCGCATATTCCAAATCTACCAGATGATATTTCTGATGTAGTTAGAGAGACTGCAAATCGAGTTGAATCCATTATGAATCATGCTAGGCATTCCAGTTCAGAAGGAATGCGAATCAATTAATAAATTTAATAACAATACTTTCAATTTTTAAGGTAATTGATTATTAATAAGTAATATAATGAAAATTTGAAATATATTTATCATTATTTTATATTTATTGTATTTGTAAATTTTCCGACTAAACTTTTAATATATTATAAACTTTAGAATAAGATTTAATATGTATATTCAGTTAAATTAAATAAATGAATGTATAAAGATGCAAAAGAAAAAACCAATTAAATATTTCTATTTCAATATAAGAAAATTATATGAATAAAATAATTGATAGAATAGCATATCAATAAAAATATTTATAAATTCATGATATTGGTTATTGAAGAATTTCTAATTTGTATGTACCTACATATATTTTTAAGTAAGTTATAATTGTTTATTATTGATGTCAAATTTGTTCAGAATAAAGATGAAAAATAATATTTCTACTCTTTAATAATTTGTTATATTATAAATATGTATAACAATATTAGATAATTATGCATACAAAAATAACTTTATTTTTAATTTATATAAACGTCTAAATTGTTGAAATTAAATATTACATTTATGCATTATTTGTCTTATTTCAATATTGTATAGGTTAATTTAATAACCAAAATAAGAATGTATTTATAAAATGGATTCTAAATTGCTTAAGCTTATTCCTTTTAAAGTTCAAGAAAATGTTTCTATTAACATAATTAGAAGATATATTTTATTAATTAGTTTCTAAGATTGTAATTTCTCATTTAAAATGCCATTAAAAATTACATAATTAATTCTACGCAGAACAGATTAAAATCGTCAAAAATTTAAAATTTCGATTTAAATAACTTCATATCAGCATGACGTCATTAATAAGCAATATGTGACTATCTTCAGGTTATTGCAATCTCGTGACTTGTTATTGAACATAAAATAATGAATAAAATCAGTTTCTATAAACGATTTACCGACACTATATAAATTGCAAGTAATTTAATACGTACAAAGGTGGTACCTTATTTTAAAGTAATTAATATAGCCATGGCCGATCGTACAAATATTAAAGAAATGATTCCAGCACTTCCAGACGAAAATATTGGTAAGATATTCTGAAAAAATTCCAGACCCTCCCACATAGTTTTTTAAACTTAATTTAAATTTAATTTTAGGGCTTATTTTTTTTAATTTATAAACATTTTTTAATCATTATCAATCATTTTACATTTATTACTATATTTTTATATTTTAGATATGCTTGCTGCAACTAGTATTTTACAACAACAAGCTGCTGACATTAGAAGTCAACGCATTAATTGGCAATCTTATCTTCAGTAATTATACAATTTATAAAAATTCTTATTTTATTGAAAATTTAATTGCTTAAAAAATCTCTTTAATTATTTTCACTCGGTATGTTTATTTATTACTTTTGTTCTACTTTAGGTCTCAAATGATATCTAAGGAAGATTATGATTTTATTATTGCTTTTGATACTAATGATTCTAGTACAAGAGAAGCTAAACTGAAAGAAAATCCTGGACAAGCGGCTAAAACTTTTCTTAATTTATTAGGTCATGTTTCAAAAGATCAAACTATTCAATATATACTTACTATGATTGATGACATGCTGCAGGTAATTATTTTTTGTATGAAATATTTATCAATATATATATGTACATATGTATTATTGTGTGTGTGCGCGATTGTGTGTAATTTAATTTAAAAGCTATTTATATATTAGTCATTGATATATATATATTTTTTTAATAATCCATACTGTTTAATAGGAAAATCGTAGTCGTGTCGAGATTTTTCGTGAACATTCAACACGAAAGAGAGAGTCAGTATGGGGTCCTTTCTTGAATCTATTAAATAGACAAGATGGTTTTATCATGAATATGACTTCTAGAATAATTGCTAAATTAGCATGTTGGAGCCATGATCTTATGGAAAAAACTGATCTTCAATTTTATCTTACTTGGCTAAAAGATCAACTTAAGTTAAGCGTGAGTTTTTAATTTTTAATTCATTATAAACAATTAATTTAGGTATGTTATCAAAAGCTGCTTTAAAATATTTTTAATGATTGTTTGCTTTGAACTATATATTTGTAATTTATTTTATATTGATAATGATAATAAGAGTTTCATTTATAATCAGTTTCACTTTACAATCATATACATACATGTATTATTTTGTAGTATGCATAAATGGGTATATATGCATGCTTGGCTGGATGTCTATACAAATGTAATATACACACAGTATAGCATAAATGGTTTAAATATTTTATAAAGAATAAATGGTTAAAATTTTAATTTAATACGAAAGAGTTTTTGTATATTTCACTAGTTTATTTTGAAAGATAAAGATTTGTAGACATTTATATTTCCTTTTTTGACATAGAGATAAAATTATTCCCTTAACTACTTGTGTGGTTTCTTTAGCCATAATGTATTTAAAGAAAAGTTCTATGATTTTTTGAACCATTATAAAATAAGCGTTATATTTTTAATTAGATACCAATGTTTGTTTTGATTGATAATTATATGAGACCATAATCTGATAATGTAATTGGAACTCTTTATGGCTTTTACTTAATACATCTGTTTATATATTCATTATAACAAATTGATTTTCATTAATTTTTTAATTTTCAAATATAATTAACGTTAAAGAATGGTTTAAAAGTAATTTGTTATAAATTTAAGTGATAATTGTATTACAATATTTTGCGATCATCAATATTTACATAATGCGAATAATAAAAAATTTAGATTATATAATACATTATTTAAATTATCATAGTTTAAAATTATTCTGAATGTTTGAAGTCACAAGACACACCGTATGCATGATGCTATAATGTAAAAGTTTTACCTAGATAGTATTGTAATTTAATATATATTTAATTTAGTTCAATTAAATTATAAAGTTATCTTTATAGAAAAAAATTCATATCAATATTTATTTGTACGTCTTTAATTGGAAGTTATAATTTTTGTGGAATAATAATTTTGAGTGATACTTTCTTAAGAAGTTTGCATAATTATTTTCAATTAAATTAATTCTAATGTTATTTCGAATCAATTTTCAATACATTGAATACATGATTATTTAATATTGGTCTGATTTTATTTATTCTATTTTTAAATAATCATTTTAAAATACTGTGAAAGTATATCTTATAATTACTTTAATTCAATATTTATTTTAAAAATATAGATAATAAATTGATTGTATTTATTTTTTTTAGAATAATGAATATATTCAATCAGTTGCAAGGTGTCTGCAAATGATGCTTCGCATTGATGAATATCGTTTTGCTTTTGTCTCAGTTGATGGAATATCAACTCTCTTAAGTGTTTTATCTGGCAGAGTAAATTTTCAAGTTCAATATCAATTAATATTTTGCTTATGGGTGCTTACTTTTAATCCTCTGCTTGCTGAAAAAATGAATAAATTTAATGTCATTCCTATTCTAGCTGATATATTGAGTGACTCAGTAAAAGAAAAGGTAACAAGAATTATTCTTGCAGTATTTCGAGTAAGTATATTGTTTGACTTATTTAATTATTAATTTGTTAAATTTTTTATTTCCAATTTTAATTAGAAATTTTAATTATTTTAGAATTTGATTGAGAAAGTTGAAGATTCACAGGTTGCAAAGGAACACTGCATTGCTATGGTTCAATGTAAAGTTTTAAAACAGCTATCGATTCTGAGTCAACGAAAATTTGATGACGAAGATTTAACTGATGATATTGAATTTTTAAACGATAAGTTACAAGCATCCGTTCAAGATTTGAGTTCTTTTGATGAGTATGCAACAGAAGTAAAATCTGGCCGTCTTGAGTGGTCACCTGTACATAAGTCTGGAAAATTCTGGCGAGAAAATTCAAGTCGGTTGAACGAAAAAAATTATGAACTTCTTCGAATTTTAGTTCATTTGTTAGAAACTAGTAAGGATCCTTTGGTTTTAAGCGTTGCGTGTTTTGATGTTGGGGAATATGTACGACATTATCCAAGAGGAAAACAGTAAGTTAAATATATAATTAATGAACTATTATAGTATATAGTAATATATATAGATATTTTTCTATTTATTATTATAATAAAAAATTAGATTTAAATGTATTTCTTTTTCTATTTTAATAATAAAATTTATTATAAATTCTATTTAAAATAAGCATTACTTTTACTTTTTTTAAAATAATTTTTTTTTAATAATAGCATTATCGAACAATTAGGAGGTAAGCAAAGAGTGATGCAGTTATTGAGTCATGAAGATCCTAATGTCAGATATGAAGCTCTTTTGGCTGTTCAAAAATTAATGGTGCATAACTGGTATGAAATCAGTATACATTAGATCTCGTTAAAAAATTTTTATGTATATAAAATTTCATTATAAATATTTAGGGAGTACCTAGGGAAGCAACTAGAAAAAGAACAAACCGGTACAAGTGGAGCATCTGGAACTAAACCCGGAACTCAAGTGCCTGCAAAGGCTTAAATATTCAAACAGATATGACCTGAACAATTGGTCTTATTTCATATTAAGTATAATGTTGAACATGAATTAATATATCTGATAACCACGTTTTAATATCTTAAATAGATTTAAAGTTTAAATAAACCTTGATTGTTATAGAATTAAAAAATTCTGTGAAATATAGATAATTATTATATTTTTCATTATTGGACAATATAATTTCACATTCCATAAAAATTAAAAATATTCAAATCATTTTCAAACCCAGGTATAATATTTTTAAAAAAATTGAAAATATGAGTTTTAATTAATTTTTTTTTTAACTTATTAATAAAGATTAATTAATGTAATTACAATGATCATATATATATATATATATATATATTCTTGATAGTGGTGTAGATGTTTGCACAAATATATGCTTATATAATTGTATTAGCGCAAACAGTGAGTGTGTACTATAAAATATTTGAAAATATTGTTATATAAATTATTTAAAAATATATTTGAAACTATTAGTAGAATAAAAGTAATATTATTACAAAATATTTACATCATTTATTACAAATTCAATTATATAAACCATTTTTTATATGTCAATATAATACATAAACAAATTATTATTAAAGAGAAATTGAATATTAATTTGAAATGTTATTTTCTTATAGTAATATATATAGTAGTATATAAAGAGCACTTTTTATAATAGTATATTTAATATACTCTGTATATAGTAACAATTTGAAAATTATTTTTTATTAAATGCGATTTTAACATTAATATTACACGAGGTCAGTTGAGTTACCAAATATTTAAAAATATATGGTATATCAATTTCACCAAGATTTCCATTATCTTTACATAAACGGCACCTCATTTTTTTTTCTCCAAGAATTGTCTTGTTCACAAACAGTTCCATTACAGGGCCAATCAGTGTACCACATGTTTTACACACTAATGTCTGAAAAGAATAAAGTATTAATATTTTTATTAATCATTAGTCAAATGAATTTTTATAATTATTTACGGTTGTTTTATCTGAACAATGAAACAGTCGATCTTGAAGTAAAAATGAACATCCATGAGATATTAATGAATCACGTTCCATCTCACCAAAACGAACACCACCACCTCTGCGTCTACCTTTTATGGGCTGTCTAGTTAAAACATCGATCGGTCCAGTGCTTCTTACCTTATGCAATACAAAATGTATTCTTTACAAAAATTACATAAAATTTAAACAGTAAAACTAATTAAAAATAACAAACCTGCCATTTATCTGAAACCATGTGGCGAAGCCTTTGATAGTGCACTATGCCAAAGAATATATTTGCTGTCATTTCACGCCCATCTATACCAGAATACATTCTTTCAGTTCCATAATAATTATAGCCACCCTGTTCCAGAAGGTTTCCAAAATAATCAACAGCAGTTTCATTTTCAGAAAATCTAAAAGGAGTTGCATCATGTACTAAACCATGAAGTGCAGCTGATTTCCCAGCTATAACTTCAATCATCATAGCTAAATTTTTAGAAATAAATAAAATTTAATTATGCGTATTAAAATTATTCTAGAATATTATTTTTATGCTTAAACAAAACTTGCCTATAGTCATTCGACTGGGGAAACCATGAGGGTTAAATACAATATCTGGAATAAGCCCTGTTTCTGTAAATGGTAAATCTTCCATTGGCCATTTCTGTGAACAAATGCCTTTCTGTCCTGCTCGAGAAGCAAATTTATCACCAACATTTGGATTACGCTACAAATATTAGAGAAAAACTTATTGATTTCTTAATTATATAGATTTATTAAAATATTTTTATTAAAAATCGCTTTTACAGGAATTCGAAAAGTTATACAAGCTTTACGATTCATGCTATTTTCTAATCCTCCACAAAGTTTAACATTATCTACATAAACATCTTCTTTTCCATTATATTTTCCAACTTGAAAGGATTTTTTATCTCCATTAAAAAAGCTGAAAAATAGTATTTACTTAAAAAATACTTATTTTAAAATGAATGATATATATAAATGCTAACTACTAAATAAAAATAAAATATTGTATTTAAAAATATTTTTATTTCTATTACAATTTCATGTCATTACTGCATTAATATATTTTAAACTATTAAAGTATTTCCATGAAATATAGTTGTATAAATAATAATTATAGAGAACAATTATCTAAAATATAAATAATTATGTAGTAATTTTATAATTAAAATAAAAACCATTAACCACTGATTATTCATTCTTTAAATTCATTAAACTCACTAAATTCACTATTTAGCCAATAGACTTTAAATTATTTATGATTACTATAAAAAAAAGTTATAAACAAAATTTTTTTTTCTATTAATTTTTATTATTGCATTTTTCCTCCATAAGATATTTTAATAATCAAGTATATTCAGAGTGAATTATAGTTTATATAAAATAGATATTAAGATGTTTAAAAATACAATTGTATAGAATACAAAATAAATAAATGTGATTTAATATAGTTTTTTCATAATTCATATGAAAATATTAAAATCTTCAAAGCTAATTCAACATTAGAAATTTTTTTAAAAAAATAAAACTAAGTACAGTAAATAATAAATCATAGTGAAATAGATTTAATATCTATTAATTATTATAAATCAATAAATAATTTCTAAGAAAAATGTATTAGAATTTTTAATTATAAATATTTTAAATATAGAATGTTTAGTAATTTCAATTAAGAAATAGCATTTTCTAAAGTAAAAAATGATAATTTTTTAAATATTTCAATGTCCTTTTAATAATGTCTTTCGTATTTTAATTATAAAAAATTAATATTTTATTGAAATATGCCTATTCAATATTTAATTAACAATTTTTTTATTTAAAATTATTAAATATACTTTCATTTTATTAAAAATGTTTATAAATTGTACTAAATATAGAACGGAATATTTTGTTTAGACCAGGAATCTGGATAAAAAAATTAGTTTTTATACAAATTATTACGTTTTTAAACTAATATATAACACATATCTATTATATCTATTAATTTTTCTATAAATTTTTTTAACTAAAAGCTTAAATGTGCACATGCATATTATATATAATTATTGTACTTATATCAGAATATATAATTACCAATAATACGGATCTCCTTCTTTAATAATTGTACCAGGATTTGGTAAACCATCAGGGTCTAATTTATCAAAGAGATTGGAATTATTAGAATCTCTTATAAAATAATCGGTTTGATCTTTCAATTCTATAAATTCTGATTTATATATCATTCCATGAGCCAGACCTCGTTCATATGAAGCTTTATTAATAATCATAGCATCTTCCATATCGTAACCCTATAAATATTATGTAAAGAATAAAATATATATAATGATTTAATAAATAACATTTTCTTACAGTATAAGAAATAACGGCAACAATTGCATTTGTGCCCATAGCAAATTCATCTAAATTAATATTGTCATAATGAACAGGTCGAAAAAGTGGAGTCATTGGAGTTTGTAATCTGTATAATTTTGTTTGGGATTGCTGTTGCCATGTTAAACAAGGAGTACCCATTGTTTGTTTACCCATCTAAAATTTTATAGCATAATTTCATAAAAAAAAAAAAAAGTATTTTTACTTAAAAATTTTACCTGACATTGATACATATTTCTAGGACTTTGATTGCAATCTGGCATTGGAATGAGACAAGCTAAGTTACTAAGAAAAGCAGTTTTTGAAAGTTCTTGATGAGTTGTTAACTAAAATTAAATACATATATATTAAATATTTTATTTTATATTTAAAATTGTTAAATGGAAACTGTCTTACACCTTCATGTGCTTCCTCTGCCGTTATACAAATGTTTAAGTAAATTTGTTCAAATGTTCCTATTAATTCTATTTTATTAACAGATAAATTTTTTACAGGCCTCATCATACGAGTGGGTCCTGTAAAAAGATAAATTCCAGGATATTGTGATGGAACATTTTTCTTGGGTATCAAAACTATTTCCATTGTTGGTGGTACCTAAAATTTCAGATAAAGACAATTATATATTTTTCAATCATTATTAATAAATTGTTGATTAAACTTACCTTTTCACTTATCTTTAAAATACGCAATTTATCTATAACTTTAGTAACAATATTTTCATCAATTAACCCTATTACATCTCCATCTAGAATAACAGTATAAAAATTTTTGCACTCATCAGTAATTAATATGGGTAACATTCCTAAATCTAATAAAATAGTTGGCACAGCATTTTTCAATTTTGGATCTGGATATTTAGTAATAATACAATTCATGGTTAAATGATTAAGAAGACCACATGGTGCACCATCTGGAGTATGCACAGGACAAATGAAACCTACACACAAGTTTTACAAAATGTACTTAAATATTTCCTACAAATAAAATAAATAATATATAACCACGTATAACCAACCCCAAGCATCGGGTAATAATTGTCGAACTTCTGTTGTTCTCATTTCTTGAAAAAAAGATCCTCTATGTATTGCTCTAAAATGACTCATGTAACGCATTCTATTAATGTTCTCAGCAACTATGGATAAACCTGTATTTTGCATTAGTCCTAAACCACTTTGTGATCTAATATTACCGGTAGATAAAAAATTTTCCATTTGAGAATCAAGAGTGCTGCCACTTTTTAGAATATTTATCATTTCTTCTGCAATATTAAATTATAAATTGTTTCAATGTTTTATAAAATTATTATATAAAAATAAAAACTTTTAATTACTTACGATTATTCAATGTGAAATTACTACCAATATTTTTAGCTCGTCTTGCAATATTAGTTCTTAATGACGTAAGCCAAGAATACAATTTTTCTTTAACAACTTGTAAGTACAAATGGCCACCAAGTAAGCATTCTTGCATCATAATAGCATCTACACCTTCTATCGCACACTTGTTATTAGCTAGTGCAAAGAGTTTTTTTGTCATAAAACAAAGTAAGTAAAATTTTTGTATGGCATTATCAAGATGAATAGCTATGCAATGTCTATAAATATTAATTAAAAAAATATTTAATTAATTTATTTATAACTTTAGGTTATCAATATCAATTACGTATTACTTACTTTATTAAGAAATCACAAATTTCAGAATCTGTAGCATTTGCAGGAAGTTCAAAGAATTTAATCCTAAACATTTTTCCAATATATATCTTGCATTGTTCGTGTGTATGCAAATTTTTTTCGTGAATTGTTCTCATCATATTCAATATGCAATTTTGATAGTAAACGTCGTTATCACAACCAGAAGTTAATGCATTATAGATAAATTTATCTGATACATTCAAAAGGCATTTTAACATAAGAATTAATGGTACATAATACAGTACTTTCCTATATGTAAACATTAATTTTGCTGATCCGTCAGTGACATAATGCAATGAATTATTCTAAATACAATAATAACATTAAGAACTTATATATTCATGCTTTATTTCATTCATTATTAAACACTTACTGTAGCTGTATTATCTTCTTTAACACTTCTTAATAAAATACCCAAATCACTAAATTGATCTCCCCTTTGTTTCCAACCAGATCTTTTTATTGCTATGGGATAATTTCTTCTAGTTAATAATAACATTCTAATCAGACGTTCATGACCTTTAATGATAAAGTATCCACCCCATTCTTGCTCATGCTCTTTCAACTGAATTAACTCTGCAGGGCTTAAATTTTTCAAATGACATCTATTGGACTTAAAATAACAATTAATACTTTTAAAGTTATAATTACAACTTATAAAATATTAATATAAAACATAAAAATCTTACTCTTAACATAATTGGTACTTCTCCCAAACATTTTTCTAACGTTTCTTGCTGCCTGCCATTTATAAACCAACTAATTTTAGCATTTATTTTACCTTTATAAGTAGCAGCTCTTTGTCGACATTCTGATGGATATATTTTATAATTTTTAACACCAATGGTTCCACTGGGAACGGTAGGATAGTTAATAGTAACATCCTCAAATGCTATTTCTACTTTATCACCACTAGCTAATGTCAAATGTACAGGTAGCAAATTTTTTACTACTTCTGAAAGTCCTTTTTCGAGCATATAGTTAAATGAATCCACGTGAGGAGCTCCTAACATATGTAAAAGCTAATATATAAAATGTGATTAAATATCAAATGGTGAATTCATGTATTAATTTTTAATAAATTTTACCTACATGATTTTGTTTAACTGCAGGCTTTCCGAAGTCCGGTGAGCAGTTAGATAATTTTGGTTCAATTAACATTTTTCTTATTTTTATGTAAAATTTGTAAAATTTTGTTATTCAAAACCACATGTTCAAACTGAATTTATATAAAAACTATAGATACCTCTAGTAATACTGATAAATCGTTTTAAACTTTAGTATTTTGCTATAGTAGTACATACTATACAGCATACTAATGGTTAGTATTCCAGATTCTAATCACAGTTTCAAACTTCGACTTTTATATTGTTTTACGTATTATACGAGCGCTCGATTCAAATTTTCGTTAAAGTGATTAAGAAATGAAATCAGATTAATACGAGAGTGGCCCTGAATCCGAACAATTTTTATTATTGCAATAGCAATGAAGGATTACAAACCAATTATAAAATAAATAAGAAAAAGTATTCGCAGCAATTCTATATTATGTATTACTATTAATGTTGAATATTTTAAAAGCTACTAAAAAATTAGTTATAGAGAAAATATTAGTTTCAATAGTTACTTATATTTTTATTTCTACCAGATAGATGTAATAAAATAAAAATTAAAATATTTGTTGTATAAATGTTAGTTGTCGGTATTCTATGTAAAACAAAACTTAAAAGTTAAATTGTTGACAAAAAACACAATTGAATAAAATTAGATGCATCCATAAAATTAAAATAGATTTATAAATATAAAAAAAATCATAAACATTTAAAAGTTTATAGTGCAATAATGAGGTTATGTAAAACAATAAAATAATCAATTATTTACAATTAGATATTCAATTTACAGTTATGCGAAGGGCAGAAAGTAGAGTGTTCTAACAGAAATGGTATGTATAATAAAAGAAATAGAATGGATTGAATAGATGAAACGTAGAAGAGGAAGTATATTGCATTATGTAGAAAATTGTATCTTATAAACATTTTTGTGCGGAATTTATTAAAATACTCCATTGTGTGATAAAATTAATTAAACAAGGTTGTTCTTGTCTTTTTTAAAAATCGTTATTCATTATATTATATATGGGTTGTGCCCCTAACAATTGTAACTACTTAGAAGGATTAGATTTGTCCATAACAAGAACAATGTCACATTTTTTTTATTTTTCAGTTAATATAAAGATTTTAAATTATTTTATTTTATTAAAATAATTTATTCTGTTAATATCCTACTAATATATTTTATTACATTTGTATTGAACAATTATTTTATAACACTTTTATCACGTCTTAAATCATATAAAATCAATACAAATACATTAATTTATTTTTCATCAAATGTTATTCATCAAACGATAACTTATAATTTTTCTATTTTTCGCGCCTTTATATACGCCAATGAAGTATGAAACTTTTCTGCGCATGTGGCTTTGTCGGTTCAATCAATCACTAACGTTTTATATTATAAACATAATATTGGCTATTAAATATAGTTAACATTGCTTTAATTGAAATATGTCATATAAAATTTTTGCACATTCGATTATTATAAAATTAATGGTAAATTTTTTTTTACAATATCAATATTTGTTATTGAGGTATTAGCTTTTTAACAAAATAAAAAATCATTTAATATTGTTCAATTTCACTTATATTATTTATATCAAACATGATATTTGAAGATCCAAATTTAAATATACGGAAGTATATATTGCAAAAATAAAAAGTTTGTTTAGTGATATAACTTGAGAATAATATATATGATATATAGATGTACATAATTTGTAATAAATACACGATCATTTTTAATATTTGATTATTAGATATTGATTTTAACATAAATTAATTTTTTGCAAGAATTTAAAAATGAATCATTATTATAATATAAAATACAATCAATAAAGTTGTATATTTTTAATTGTTGTATGATGTAATTTAAAAATTATACCTCAGAACAAAGACTATATTGTTATTAGTTAATAAAATTTAAATAGCCTTATTGGTTAAACAGTAGAGGAAAAATTGAAATTAAACATCAATATGTTAACTACGGCGGCAAGTTCACTTTCAAATAATGGTGGATCTTACAGTAATGATCGTATTTCTACTGGAACAGAAGCTGAGCTATCAAATGATCTTGCTTCTGGTGGATTCTTTCATGCTGATTATAAGAAGTTAATAGCATATTTAATTTTTTTAATTTTCAAATTTTTATATATTGTTTTTCAAATATTTTTATTTTAATAGACACGATGATTTAAAGCAAATGCTGGATAGTAACAAAGATGGAATGAAATTGGAAGCTATGAAAAGAATCATTGGTGTATGTTAATATTTATATAATTATTCTATTTATCTACTTCATTTTTTTTCTATTTTTTACAATGAACTACATTCTTTTATTTTTGTTCTTTTGAATCTTAGATGATAGCAAAAGGTAGAGATGCCTCTGATCTATTTCCAGCAGTGGTAAAAAATGTAGTTTCTAAAAATATTGAAGTTAAAAAATTAGTCTATGTATATTTGGTACGATATGCAGAAGACCAACAAGATCTTGCGTTATTATCAATTTCTACTTTTCAACGAGCATTAAAGGATCCTAATCAATTAATAAGAGCAAGTGCTCTAAGAGTTCTTTCCAGTGTCAGAGTATCAATGATAGTTCCGATAGTAATGTTAGCTATTAAAGATTCTGCTAGCGATATGTCACCTTATGTTAGAAAAACTGCAGCTCATGCAATTCCTAAACTATTTTCATTAGATTCAGAACAAAAAGAAGAACTTGTAACTGTTTTAGAAAAATTATTATCGGATAAGACCACTCTTGTAGTAGGATCAGCTGTAATGGCTTTTGAAGAAGTTTGTCCAGATCGTATCGATCTTATTCATAAAAATTATAGAAAATTGTGCAATTTATTGGTTGATGTTGATGAATGGGGTCAGGTAGTTATCGTTAATATGTTAACAAGATATGCAAGAACTCAGTTTTTGGATCCAAATACAAGTGTAAGCTTCATAAATTTGAAAATAGAAAATATAAAAGAATCCTATTAAATTAAAATAAATATCAATTTGATAAATATTATAATAATTGTTTTTGATTAAAAATATTAATTTCGCATATAATATAATATAATATATTTAGTAATCAGATTTTCAAATTTATCACATTACATAATTATGTATATATTTTATATATAAATTTAAACATATTCAGTTTTACAGATTTATTTCATAATTTTATAATTCTCTATATTATTTTTCTTTTATTTTATTTATAATTATTATAAAGTTATCAATTTTAATATTAAATTCATTTTTATAAAATATTCACTTTATTAATACTAGTAATATTATTTAGGATTACGGAGATGATGGGATGCATCCATTTTATGATCCCGATTCAGAATCATCTAGTATAAAAAAACAAAAATTTATTCTCGATGCAGATCATCGATTACTTTTACGTAATACAAAACCATTGTTGCTAAGTCGAAATGCTGCAGTAGTTATGGCTGTGGCTCAGTTATATTACCATGTAGCACCTCGAAGTGAAGCAATGGTTGCTGCAAAAGCTTTGATAAGATTATTGAGAGGTCACAGAGAAGTTCAAAGTATAGTTCTTCATTGTATTGCTAGTATCTCAATTACAAGAAAAGTATTCTCTTAAATTCATTTTCATATAAAAACGAATTGTTTCCTTTTTTATTTCATGTAAATACATATAATATTTGTTTTTAGGGCATGTTTGAACCTTTTCTAAAATCATTTTTTGTTAGAACATCAGATCCAACGCATATAAAATTATTGAAATTAGATATATTAACAAATTTAGCAACTGAAACAAGTATAAGTGTTATTTTAAGAGAATTCCAAACATATATTTCGAGCAGTGATAAAGAATTTGTTCGTGCTAGTATTCAAGCTATTGGAAGATGTGCTAGTAATATTAAAGAAGTGACTGATACATGTCTTAATGGGTTAGTTTCCTTATTGAGTAATAGAGATGGTAAGTAAGTATCATATTATTAAATTACTTTACTGTTATGATATGTTGTATATTACTGTATATTTTCCTATTCTGAAGGTGAATATAATTGTTAAATTACTATTTTATTATTAATCTTAAAAGATTCAAGTAAATCTTAGTATTTCTAAAAACGTTACTTGTTTTTTTTTATCTATTGTAGTTAATACTTTTTTTTAATTTTTGATTATATTTTTTTGGCTAATAAAATATACATTTTACTCAGCAAATATTCTTTCTATATATTTTTTAAGATAAATAACTGATAGTGAAGTAGGATTGTATATAGAGAATAACAGTGAAATAAATCAACAGAAAAGTCTAAAATTTTAAAAAATAAGAAAAATATATTATGTATTTAATTTAATCTACATATTGATTAAATCCTCTCATATATGATTTAACTTTTGCAATACATATCCATCATGAAGCAAAAGAAAGATCACTTGAATAATATTTTTAGGAAGTGTAGTTAACAACAAAGTATAGGGAGTATGTAATTTTGTTTGTTTGGTTTATAAAATTCTCCGAATTTATCTATGATAAATTAGAAGTATGACATAATTAAAAACGATTATTTTGAGGTATTTAAAAAAATTTAATATTGTCACAGTTACTTAGAAGTTACAATATATGTCGACATTGTGGTACTCATTACTCTACACATGTATTACATTAACTGATACATCACTAATTTAATGATTATTTCATATATTTTTTAATATATTCGTTAAGTTTAAAGTAATTTTTTCTTAAAAGGATCACCAATATCAATCAATAATTGATTTTTTATTATAATAGATAGCTAATATCTTCAGTTATATATTCAAAAGTTTTGAAGTTTAATTTAAAACGGTATGTAAATTGGAAAAGAAAATTTTAATAATCAGGACTTTTAAAACACTTTTTTCAAAATTTAATATTCTTGTTTAAACATGCTTGTGTATATTATTAGATTTAATATTTGTTATTTTACGTAATAACTACATAGCATTTTATTTTTTATCTTGAGATGAAAATAATAAACTTACAAAATCATATAAATAAATAAAGTTTTAATTCATCATTTCAATATTTATATTAATACATCCATTATATGAATATTTTTTTAGTACTAGAATAATATTAATAAATTTTAATTTATTTTTTATGTACATATTTCTCAATCATTTTTTTATCATAATCGCGTTACTAGACTGAATATTCTTATATTGCACATTTTATTATCAGTGTTTATAATTATAAGAAGTAGAATCGATTTAAATATGCTTTGATTTATTGAATTTTTTAGTGGAAAATTTTCTCTATCCACAAATCGAACGTTTTTATTAATTACGATTTAAATTTAATATTCTGTGGTTTACAATTGTTTTCAATGTATTATTGCTCTCAATTATCTGATATTTTTCTTTAGAAATATATATTTTGTACTTTCCGATGGAGTGTTTAAAAATATATTACTATTGTCGTCAAATAGAAAATTTCTTTATAAATGATAGCATAAAATTACTGAACGATTAAACATTATTTAAATACATCAAATCAAATTTTTAAACTTCTAAAAGTTACTAAAATTTTAATTTAACTTTATGAATGATTAATGTTTTCTGGATTGTCATAATTGAAAGAGAAAATTTCTAGATTAACTTTAATTTGATAATCATCCTGTCTTCTCCTAAGAACAAGGAAGGTTCTTTTTTAAAACAAGCTGTCAATTTTGTGAAATCATGCACAATTTTTAAATTTCTAAATTTTTATTACAAAATTATGAAAATACAATGTAAACTAAAAGTTGCGTCTAATTTATTTAAAATCATTTTATTTCGTTTATTTAATTTATTTCATATTTTGAAATGGGCTCGAAATTTTACTTTTTACACAGATTTATTACTGCATAATTGTTGAAGCGATTTAAGTAGAAAACCATTTTCTAAACTAATACGTCCGCACTTTTATATTAATTAATACATTGGTACATTTTTGTCAGTAAATTATTATATATCTATTTTTGTCGTATGAAAATTATTTATTTTTTTATTTATTTTATTATTTTATTGAAACAAATCAAATGAAAGCTTTGTCGTTACATTTCTTATATAAAAATTTTAAAGAAATCTATTACACAGAATATAATGTAATGTGGGTATAAGACACATTGAATTGTTACCATATTTTCATTGTAAAATTCAAACATTTCAAATTCAAACATTCAAAACTTCTTTTCCGAAGTATTTATTATTTGTACAGATTATTTCATGAATCTTAAATGAATTAATGATAAATAAGATATTTAAAAATTTTGAATCAATAAAATCAAATTTTCATTTTCTCTAATGTGGTACAAAATCCTTTGTATATATTTTTTGGATTATTCAATTTATCATAGAAATTATGTTTTTATACTGTAACATAGAAATTAATCATTTACTTTGTGCAATTGAACTTCTGTTGTCGTTACTTATTTTTACTGTTATTATTAATATTATTGTTATTACTATTATAATTGTTTTCAATGTGTATTAGTATGTATATAGCATAGAATACTGTTTATGTTATACAGAAGCTATTGTAGCAGAAAGTGTGGTGGTTATAAAAAAATTATTACAAACTCAACCAAATGAACACAAAGATATTATATCTCATATGGCTAAGCTAATGGATTTTATAACAGTGCCACAAGCAAGAGCATCAATTTTGTGGTTACTAGGCGAATACTCGAATAGAGTTCCAAAAATAGCTCCTGATATTTTAAGGAAAATGGCAAAAACATTTATAAATGAAGAAGATATTGTGAAATTGCAAATTTTAAATTTAGCTGTTAAATTGTACCTTAGTAATCCTGAACAAACAGAAAAATTCTGCCAATATGTTTTTCAATTAGCTAAATATGATCAAAATTATGATATTCGAGATCGAACGCGTTTTCTTAAGTACTTTATATTTGAAGACGACGAAAAATCCAATAAGAAATTGTCACAATACGCAAATAAAATTTTTCTTGCTCATAAACCAGCTCCAACGCTTACATCCAGATTCAAAGATATACAGTTTCAATTGGGAACTTTATCACATTATCTTGATATGCCTTGTACTGGTTACCGTCCATTACCTTCATTTCCTAATGTACCGCCAGATCCGTCTTTACGCGATGTACCTGATGTTACGCCATCACATGATATGTATTATGCTGAACGAGCTAGCAAAAAAGATAAAAAAGAAAAGAAAAAAAACAAGGAAGAAGTTTTGTACTGTGTTGGCGAGAGCACACCAGAAGAAGGTTTGATTCTTTAATGCAACTATATATTTATATAAAATATTAAATATTTTTCGTTGATTTTGTTAATCGAAATATTAATTTAACTGACACTCGAGTGCTTATTATTAATGTTAGATTTTTTAATCTATATTTAGACCAACTTACTTGTATAGGGCTGTATAGATATTTAAATGTAATTAATATAAATAAATCATTTTTTGATATTCTTAGACATATTGATATGCGTGGCAGTAAATAAAACGATAATAAAATCTTAAATTTTATTCAAAATCTTTTTAAATCAGTTTGTATTTATATACATATATTTATTCAAATAAATTAATTCTTTATTTAATTAAAAAAAATTTGTTTCTTATATACTGTATAAAGTTGATATACATGATTAAGATTTATTTTAACATTTTTAATAGATTCAGAAGATGAACGTTCAAATACCGACGATAATTCAAATATCGATTCATCGGATGAAGAAAATAGTGATTCGTCAGCTGAACAATCATTAACGTCAGAGAAGTCTGAAAATGAAGTAAAAAAAGTTGTAAATAGTAAAAAGATTAAATCTCATAAAAATGATGAAGTTAGTAGTGAAACTGAAGATTCAGATGACGATGAAACATCTTCTGAAGATTCTGAGTCTGACTCTGAAAGTGGAATGGAAACATATACATTAGAGAAAACAACTTCTGCAGTGAATAATAAAATAAAACCCGAAATTAAAAATAATAAAACAGTAGAATCCAAAAGTAATTTAGATTTACTTTTAGATTTAGATGATGGTAAAATTTTATTTTATTTTTTAATTTTTTCAGTATATATTATTTAATAATTTTTAATTTTTTAGTATTGCCTATGACTCCTATAATGACACCAAGTTTGGGTGGATTTCTTACACCTACTTTACCTGCAGCAATATCGATATCTTCTTTAGATGGTATGAAAGAAGTTCCACCCTCATTCATTCCAATAAAAAAATATGAATTACTTAATAAAATTAGTGGACACGGTTTAAAAATGGAATACAGATTTACTAGGTCTGAACATTTAGTTAATTCTTCTATGGTTAACATTGAATTAACATTTACTAATGAAAGTATTGAAACTATTAAGAATATTCATGTTGGAAATAAGGTTTGTTAAAAATATATATAATTATATAAATATATTACTTATATAAAAATAATAAATTGAAGGTTCAACCAAAATTCTTCGAAATAAAATTTTAAGTTATTCAATTTATTTTATACATTGTATTTTGGGTGTTCATAAAGTTTATGTATATTTATGTTTAATATTAATATCGAATGAAAAAATAGTATATTTATTATTCAGTGAAAATTTTTTCTAGTATGATTATTAAAGAAAATATTATTTTATTATTCTTTTAAGTATATAATGAGATGATTCTAAGGTAACTGGTTTTTCATATTTCTTGTTAAATTAAACTACTTAACTATTAGGTTTAGTGCAAATATAATGTGAAAATGTATGGAACAAAATGATCAAGTCAATTAAAAGACAAGAAAGTACACATACACATATATATTTTATTTAAAAATGTATTTCGCCCATTATTCATTGACAAAAAGTAAACAGTATATTAATGAGTCAATATGTAATAGTTGTAGATAGCAAAGGTCTTGCTTAAAATATTTGATATTGGAAATGGTTTGCTATATATTTATATGTTTATTATCTCGTGGATAACGAAGCAAATTGGATAAAAACTAATGATCGCGATTGATTTACATTATCCGATAATCGGTATATTGGCTATATTAAACTTTTACAATAATTTCACTGTGAATAGCCTTCATCGTTTAAGCAGCTAAGTTATTATTAACTCTTGACAAGCATTATCACTTTTAAAGATAATTTGAACATTTCGCGTGCAGTTGTCAATTTAGTTATAAATGATGATTAGTCGATTACATCACGATTGTAGTCTACCTGCGCCTTCATGCAAGACGTTATTAGTAGGCATCACGTTACAAATATATTAATGTTTTTCTATTTAAATAAATCAAATTTTCACTATTAATTCATGTGAACGATTGAAAAAAAGTTTTATATCCATTAAAATTAAATATTACAATTTTTCATTTTACGTGTAAGATACAGAATGAGCCATATAGTTATAAAAAATTAATAATAATTTTATGTTTTAGAATCTTTCAAATGGAATATCTCTTTATGATTTTATACCAATTTCAATTCTTAAATTAAATACATCAGTATCTTGTACAATTGGTATTAATTTTAATGATTCTACACAACCAGCTTCGTTTGATATTAATTTTACTGTCAATGATGATCAAATATATCGTACTATTAATATTAAAGCACCTATTGGAGAGATTATTAGATCTGTTTTTCTATCTGAAGCAAAATTTTTATCTGAAAAAAATCAATTGAAGGGTATGAATGAATATTTCACGACAATTAATTATCCAGGAAATAAAAAAACTTTGTCTCAACAAATTTTGGAAATTGCTAATCTTGCTATAACATCAAGTAATGATGATACTATCAGGTATGGCTTTATTTTTTACAGTTAATGGTTAACTTATAATGTTATAATTTATTTTTCAATATTTATATATTAGGTTTGCTGCCTATACTCTTGCTTCTAAATCTTTAGTTTTAATAACCATACAAACTACAGAACTGAATAAATTTGATATTTATATCAATTGTGAGAAGATGGTAATAGGTTCAATATTATTAAATGAAATAAAAAATCATTTCAATCGAATGGACTATTGAATGAAGCAATTGAATATTTGTAATAAAGTAAAAAAAAATGTTTAATATAAGTAGTGTGTAATGGTAATTGTAATATGTAATTTTATAATAACGTATGCAAATATCATATATATTATACCAACTAAATAACAATTTAATATTGTTTAATTATTTTATATAATAATTATTTTAATATAATAATTTTTAATTATATATATATATATAATCAAATTATTGTAATAAATGATAGTGATAAAATATTATTAATGCACTTACGTATATATGTGCACCATACACATTTAATACAAATAATATAATAAAATATCAAAAATTTAATACCTCATATTAATCAGTCTAATAATTGCACCCTGTATGAGATTTGGGTTACCTATTATAGGTCATACACTTTTTAGTTCGGTTATTTAATGATGGTATTTTATTATATCTGAAAATATATGTATTTATTATGGAATCATAGATTCGTACATTCGATTGAGTTCAATATTGTTGGACTAATAAAGTTTGATACTATTTTTTAAATTTTTTATAAATTTTCTGTTGCCTAAGTTTAGACAAGCAGTAATTGAATTACCTTTGCTTTATAAACAATAACAGATAATTCAAACAAATAAAAATTGTTATATATATAAAAATAAGTTCATTTAATTAATTCTTAAGATGGATTAATTTAAAAGCAATTTAAAAATAAAAACAAAACAGGAATGCAATAATGTTTATTTAATGAAAAATTTTTAATTTCAAATTCTATGAGGATATGTGAAAATATAAAGTAATCTTTTATTAACATATTGATATGATTTTAATTACTAGATTTAAAAAATGATTAATTTAAAAGAGTTAGGATTTCTTAAATCTTACATT
Source organism: Ceratosolen solmsi marchali (assembly GCF_000503995.2). NCBI lineage: Eukaryota > Metazoa > Arthropoda > Insecta > Hymenoptera > Agaonidae > Ceratosolen > Ceratosolen solmsi. The sequence goes on from NW_011948430.1 coordinate 58,048, forward strand.
GAAATTATAAATATTTATTAACATCATATTAATTTATGAACTTATAGAATATTAAATCCTTTATACATTTAACCATGAAAATGCTGAAGCTTAAAACATTAAGTAGCATCATATTAAATTAGATTTAGTCTCATTCATATAAAAGCATAAAGACGATGATAAATAAGGAAAGTAAAAGAAAACATTTTCTACATTATAAATGTGAATTATACATTATAATTCACATTATAAATATACATTATAACATACATTATAAATGTATGTTAATAATAAATTTTTTTTATTTCAAACTTGTGGGCATGTAAATTCAGCTCTCTTAACATGACAAATACGAAGATTTAGGAATTTATTTTCAAAATAACAAAAATCATATTTTGATAACAGAAGGTGTTTATATTTTATCTAATTCGGTTTTTTTATAGTTCAATATTTTTAGTATAATTTTTAATTCTTCATGACAAACTTGAAAGTAAAATATTGTTATTATAATTATTACTTTAAAATAAAATGAATTTCAATTTTTCATAATGTTTCATCAAATAGTTGAAAAGAGCTAAAAATATGTTTTGTCTACTGTTATTTTTTAAATGTTAAAATAACATTTGCCATTTGTTACTTTTAGGAGAATCTATGCAGATATTTATGCAGATACAATGATAATGCTATTCGTTATGTATAATGTTTAGAGCACTATGGTAAAACATGTCAAGCTACAATATTTCTTAGAAAAATTTTTTTTTTCTTAGGCTTATTACAATATCAAAGGCAATATGTAATATATCTATAACAATGAATAAAAATATGAATAATTGATGCTTATATATATGTATGATACTAGGAAATTATAAGTAAATCATTTAAAATTAATTTTTATTCATAAATAATAAAATATTATAAAATTATAATTAGCTTATAGAACCCACGCATACATTTATAGACAAAAATTATATTAATATATACTATTTTTATATATGAGAACTGTACCTACAAAACACTGTCCTTATTAACATCTTGTTGAAAATTGTGCATATTTTCTAGAGCCAATAAATATAAACTTTTACTGCGCATGCTTTACATGGAACTGTATATATACGTTTCCTCAATACCTTATTTTCAACGAATACATTAAAATATTTCTTAGAAGATAATTAAAATAAAAATTTCTCTATTATATATCAATCTATTGAATTTAGAAAATTATCCAAACCGAAGAAATGCACGCAATATATATTAATATTTATAATGTAAGCATCTTAGTTAAAAATATAATTTTTTTAAAACGCTTAAAAAATTTTTTTTTGACGAATTCCTTGCAAATAGCATCCGTATATATGCATATACATTAATTTATATATTATGTATACCAAAATTGTGGTTGCACGAATGTTTCAATATGCATAATTTTATATGAAATAGTAATGATTTGTGCAGTAACAGGTACAAATAAGTTTGAAATTATATAAAATAGTATCTAACGTTATTAAGCTATTTATTACAATTATTTCTATTTATGTCAATTATATCTTTTTATTATACATTAAAATACAGCTTATTGTAAATATATGTTAAAAAAAACTTGTATTTATACATAAGATTATTTTGAACTTATATAAATACGTTTTATTAATTCGATTTTTTATATTTATATTTAATATTTATATTTTATATCTTATGGCTAGCAGTAGTACATCCAAATGTATAAACATTAAGTGTGTTTTTATAGATATCTTGAGTGGTGTGGTTATCAAGCGCCACCTGTTAATGAATTTTATCGTATGCACTTTCACGATTAGCAAATACATTTTGTCGCGCGTTTATTTGAAAATTTTAAGTTTATAAGCGATTGTATATATGTATATATATATATATATATATATATATATATATATATATATATATATTTATTTATTTATTTATTAATAATAATTTCATCATAATATAAAATTATCTATTATTTTATAATAAAAGATAAGATTTCATATAATAATAATAAAAGTAGAGAAAATAGTTATTTAAAAAAAAAAAAAAAAAGTACGGATCATGCATAATTGGATGTTTATGTGCGTCTCGGAATTCAGAGAGGAATGAAAAGAAATGATTTGTACGATTTTATATGTCGTACTATAATACGGGTGTGAACGAGCGCAAAATGGCTGCTCGATCGAGATGAGAGAGTGAGTGGGCGCCAGTGTGACAGGGCGCAAGGTGCAGCTGTGTGTTATTCTTGCCAAAAAGTTTTCGATCCGAATTTTGTGTGTATATTCTTCAAATTAATTAAGTTGTATTTTTAAGTTCGAGTCTTATATTAAGGTATAGAAGAGATATATAATAAACTCACTAAATCATCTGCAGAATTGTCCAAGTGTATGCCGGTCAAGGAACTAATGTTTAATAAAAATTTTTATAAATTTTGGATACATTAAGGAAGATACAATTAATAAATCGAGTCATAAACATATTGTAAATGTTGTACATCCAATCTGTAACTTCCGAATTAATAGTAAGTTATACTATTTATTGGTACATTTTTTTTTTTTCTAATAGAAAAAGATTACTAGATGATTGAGTTCACGCCCAGGATTATTTTTTCTAGGGACATAGTTGCTATCATTAATTGTTTTATTAGTAAGGTCTGACTTTATTTTAGTTACGTCAAGAGGTTTCATTTTCGATTGAATAATTGCAATCGCCATGAAATTTTATCTGATGCGATATATATATATTTACAAAAGTGGAATGCGGGCAATGCTCTGAATTTCTTATTCCATTTTCCATCTTGTTCTTTTGGTTTTCAACACATATGTATCTATAAGCCTCTTTAGGTTTTTAATATTTTATGATTGTGATATTTATATTTTTTTAATAATTCAAAATAATTTTGTACAACATAAATTTATTTTGAATATATTTAGTTATTGGATATTTTTTAAAAATAAAATAAATTATCTGAATTAAATTAAAGACATTAAATGTGATTAAATAGAAGCAAGTTCTATATTATCTGCCAATATTGTTAACAAATATCTTTTCATAAGTTATACTTTTTATATGAATATACTTATGTTACCTAGTGAACATAAATACATATTTAGTCGAGAACAATATTATGACTATACAGATAATACAGATTTATTTAAGAACAACATTATGAGTTTAACTTTCTCTAATATTAACTGCGTTAAATATTAAAACTTGTACGCGTGTATTGATTATATCATTTTAAGAATTAATTGCTGGCTAATCGTAGAACATATTTTAAATAATTCTAGTTGTTAACTGAATAGTTATATTAACCTTCTATATATCGTTATTTTGATCTGTATCCTGATTGACAAAAATAATGCTAGATTGTGCTAAATTATAAGCAGCTCAAATATTAATAATATGTGACAATAATTTGATAATGTTAAAGCAATTTAATAAGCATTCTGAATATTTCAAATCAAGCTAATTTCAAGTAACCATATTAAATTATAAAAGTTTATTGTTAATTTAGATTTTCTAAATTTTATATATTACATAAAAAATTTTTGCACTATACTTTGAGCAAAAGTAGGTATTCCAATATCCATATGTAATATAACTTCGGGTACTAGAATATAATAAAAAGTATTTTTTCATTAAAATAATAATTTCATATAGTAAAAATCTAATGAAAAAATTGAGCTTATAAGATTTATTGTGCCTACTTTAATATTTATAAAAATTTTTCAATAAAAACTTTTGTTTTATTTTAATTTAATTAAAAAATGTAAAATAGAATTAATTATCAGAACGATCAAGAATTTTCATAGTTTGTTTGGTCATTATTGTAGTTATCAAAACTTTTTTAAATTTTCCAAAAATCTGTATTTAATGAAAAATTGTTTAATAAACTTTATTTCTCTAAAACAGTCTAAAATTTTATTGTAATATGTAGTGTAAATATCGAGGTAACAATATTATATTATTAATTATATTTATTCGATATTTTGCTATAAATATATACCATTCATAAATTTTATATTTTATTTCTGCCAATAAATTTTAATTTTTCTCTTAAATAAAGAGAATATTATGAGGCTACTTCAAATTAAAAATCATATTTTAATGACATCGAATTTTTAAAAGTTATTATATTATCTTTTGATTTTATAAAACAAATTTTATTACAAAATTTACTTATGAGTACCAAATTATAATATTATTATATAAGAATAAGCTGCATTTTTTTTAATGAAACATGTACATTATAAAATACTTATAATAATAGCAATAAATAGATAGTATGAAAAAATGAAAAGGCAAAGTACGTTAATTTTTTTTTTTTTTTTTTTTTTTTTATAGTCTGTTTCATATTTCAGTATATATTTTTAATTTCCATTTTTTAATCACCAATTTTATGTTTATTGATAATCTACTTTCTAATATAAATTAAAGTATAAATAAACTAAATATAAAGCTTAAATAAACTAGATATAATGCTTAAATATATATATTTAATCTTATAGTTTAGTAATCTTAAATTAATATTTAAAGTTGATTTAAGATACAATCTTTTTCACTTTAGTTTTAATTTTATTAAAGTTTATATATATAAGTATTTTTTTTAGTATAGAATTTTATATATTTCACAAATTGTTAATTTGTATAAATATATACTTAATTATACATTAGAAAATTCATAAAATTAGATTTTTGTAATTATTTTATAGTAAATTTAATCAAGTTAATAGAATATTAAGTTCAATCTTAAATAAAACTTACTATATTGGAAATATAAGTAATTTATAAACGTTTATCGTACACTTATACATATTTATTTTCTATTAAAAAAAATTATTATTTTTCAACTGTAAAAGCTATTTATGACATTCAAATGTTAAAATATATACATCAAAATATTCTAAAGTATTATTATTTTTTTATGTTCAATTTGTAAAATAATTATATAAATGTATTATTGATATAATAATAATAATAAAGGGCTACAATTGCTTTCATTAGAAATCAATTCTTTAACTTTATTGAAATATAATGTTTAATATATTTTTTTTTTAATATTTAATATATAAATTTCGTAATTAAAAATATGAAATTTTTTAACAAACGGAATAAAACAAATTTATAATTAATTTATTAATTGTAGTCAAAATTTATAGAAATTATTTGTTGATAAATAGAAGTGTAATATTACTAATTCTCAATATCAATAAAGATAATCTCAAAATCAATTAAGATAATAAATTTTAAGTAAAAATTATAATTGCTGGCACTTAATTTTACCAATAAAAAAAAATTCTGTTCTTTGAAAATAAAACATCGACCAAAATTAAGAATTTACAACAATTTTTTTTAATTTAAGAGTTTCTTAACTGTAATCGATTTTATATTATACATTATATTATATTTTATACGAAATAGATCAAATGAAGACCGTCGTGTAATCATTGGTCTGTATTACACCACATATTGGATTTTTTTATTTTTATAGTCGTAAGATTTTTTTTCTGTAAATTGTCAATATCGTAAATAATAGTTACATATATTTAAGTACATAGGCGTCCATGTTTGAATCTTTGTATTTACACGCATGGATTTCTAATTATTTTTTATAAAGTATTTGTATTTCAATAACGTTCCATATTATATTTTATTTTTATTTTATATTCTATTTCATTTGATTTTTTATCATTTTGAACTACATTATTCATTAATAATTAAAAGATTGTAATTGTAATAATATAAAATAAATTAAATAATATATAGAATTTAATTTAAACTATGCAATATTTATATATTGCTCAAAGTAAGGACTTCAATTTAATGACAGATTGAATGCAGATTTTGATACACTTTATTTTAAATCTTATATATTTTTATTATAATTTACATTAAATTTTGAATTATTTATATATACATTTTATTTAAATACTCTTGTTTAGTATTTATTAATTTTTAGCAAAAATGTATACAGTTTTGGAAAACTATTAAATTATTATTTGACTATCTAAAATGCTAATGTACATTAAAATAATCTTTAAAATATATATGTAAGAAATTTTATAATGCTCTTTAAATTAGAAACTACTAAAATTGGCTTTACTGCATTTTAATACTATATGCTTGATTGAAACAAATTATAATTAATATAGTTATAAATAAAAATGTATTGCAAACTTTTCAAGAGGAAATTAAAGAAAAATGATTTATATTATAAGTTTCCTTTAGATTGCAATTTGAATAGAGTACGTTTTTCCAACTTAATCTTTTTTTTTAATTTTATGAAATAATTTGTGTAGTGCAGATATAGATGTATGGATTTGTAAGATAATATGGTAATGATAATTTCTGCATAATAAGAGGAATAAAGATTATTATGAAACGTTTCTAAATATAATTGTCACCGAGTTTAATCGGCTTAAAAATAATATCATCAAATTTAATAATTATTTGGTTCTGTTATCAGACAATACAAAACTAAATTTTCTAAAATATGGATGTTAAAAGTCCCACACAATAATGTTTTTAAAAATATTTTTAAGATGCCAATAATATAATTTGTAATTAATGTATAAAAAAATAAAGTGCTTTATAAATTGTCAATATTTACTATTTTCCATATTCTATTAGTGGAAAATATCATTCTTTTATATCCTATAAAATATAAATTTGAATTAACAAAAAATAATGTAACATTTTTTAGGTAGTTTAAATTGGACTAAAATTATCAATATAGTTTTCAATGAAAATATGGAAACTAAATAGAATCTGCTTTTAATATGTGTTGGAAGAGTAAAAAATAGCATGTAGTCATTTGATCATACGAAACGGCACTGATGACTGAATAAAGTGTTTGCAGAATTAAAAACCAAGATGAAGTTAAAGATAACGACAAATTTTAAGTTGAGGTTTGAATAAAAACTGTTAATATCTGAATAATATAAATAATGGTAAAAGTAAACATTGAACAATGGGTTTGCGGATAATACTAAAAAAGAATTAGGAAATCAAGATCTTGAATAAAAAAAATTGTTTTTTTTTTAAATTCTTTTTAATAATAAAATAATATTTATTAAGAAATTTTTAAAATAAATATATTTGAGTGTTCTTTATGCTCTATTTATGAATTATATATAGCGTAACATAATATAATATATATGTATATATTAAAAATCTTACATAAAATATTTTCACTTTCAATTAAATTTAATATGATATTTTGAATAAAGATTTTTCTTCTTGCACTATTATTTATAGTATGTTAATATTATTTTGAAATGGCTTATAGCTAAATGTGTAGTATTATGTTTGAAGATATATTTTTCGATGGATTAAAATCAAAATAATTTTACCTGTTTAACACTATAATTAAATGAATAAAATATTTAATTTAAAGATTTTTATTTGTAATTAATAATACTAAAATTGCTTATATGATATTTTTCATGTTTTTTCAATACAATTCATTCAATATAAAAATTTCATATTTTTATTAATATTAATTTTAATTAAAATTTATCAATAAGAATAAGTTCGTTTAGAAATTTTTGTTTATTTCATTCTAGAACAAATAACATAATTATGAATTTGTAAGAAATTTATTAATCGATTGTAGTTTTGCTATTACGAAAAAAATAATTCAAAATATGCAATGAATTTTATAATAATGAACTGCTGCAATTTCCATCCAATTTGTCTTACAAATACTTATTAAATATCCTTATAATATTCATACATTTAACACAATACAATACATTAATACAATGAAGTCATTAAACTCGATATATATTAGTTAATAATATTACTTCTCTAGGTATATAGTCTCGGATTTTTTTGAAAAGCTTTTAATTGAGATATACATACATAAGTTAAAATCGTGTTATTTTTTTCGAAATCACTATTCACTTAAATGTTTCTATAGGAAATGCATAATATTTATTATTTAAAATCATATAATTTATTTTCCTTTCATTGGCACAAGAAAAAGCTTTTAAATTCAATTATATTATTTTCATAAAACTGAATTGTGTTCAACAGTATTTTTTTTCATAATACGTAACTGAAACTTGTATAAGTTACACATGATATTGCTTTCATTATATAAAGATACTTCTTTAAAACCAATACATCAGTACATTTGAATTTTATATATTGAAAAAAATATATGTTAATGTATATTTATATATTCATAAATATTTATCTAATTATTTAAGCAATTATTTATTAATTTGGTAAAAACATATAGCAAATCAAAATATTTTATAGTTTTTAAAACATCATTAGATTTAAATAAAAGTTGTATTAAGATTATAAAAATAATGTTTTATTGGTTTCAGTACGAATACCATGAGAATATTAATTGTTATGAGAAAAATTATTTATTATAAATACTTTTATCATTATTATCTTATACAAAATAAAGTATGTAAGGAAAATTGTTTGAAAAATAAACAAACCTAATTTTATTTGGTTTTGACTTTGTATTATAAATAAAAAGAATTAAAATATAATGAATATATTAATAATGAATATTAATTTATAATTTATCATTTTTTATGATGAATCAGTAAGTATGAGTAATTGTTTGTAAACTGTTGTTATTTGTCTTTGGAATCGAAGAATTAAGTCCCTCCTTATAAATGGATGCGAAAAATAAAGTCAATAATTAAAATATATAATATGCAATAGGATCAATATTAAAAATATAAATAAATATTGTTATTTTTAAACTTGATGTGTAATATTTTTTTCAATTACAAATATCAATATATCGAAAGTAATATGCGCCAATTTTTAGGTAAAGACAATTTTTAAAATAAGTAGAATTAAATAAGCACTTTCATAGATAGCTTTTCATTTATATAAAATTAAGTTAATTTATTATTTAATATAGAATCCACTAACCAATAATACTATATCGCAATTGATTTCGTGCAAATACTCCATGAATAATAATTAGTTTCATAATATTGTGTATTGCTTTTGATTTAGCTTTAAGATATATTTTGTGCTTAAAAATTTATAAATAAGAAAATAAATAAAATTTTGTTGGTAATTTCAACAAAGATATAAAAATTTTCTTCATTTTACTAATTAATGTTTATAATTAAGAGATCATAGTAAAAAAATTTAAGATAATATATTAAGTTTAAATATAATACATAAAGAGCAGCATATACAAGAAATTATAATAACCATTTGCAATATCCAATTAAATTTTATATAATATTTAATAGTAATTTTCATATATTTTTTATAGATTTAAAAATTTTAAAAATTAGATTTCAATTTATCACTGTTACCAAACATTATAAATATACATAAGAAATTATAAATAGATAGTACATCAAATTCAAAGCTATCTTTTTAACTAATAAAAGTTAATATTTATCATAAATAAAAGTTTAGATAAATGTAATATAAATTTATTTATTATGTATTTAATAAAATACTTAAAAAATTTTTTCAAAATAATATAAACATCAAATTTTTTATTGACTTTTATTGAATCACTTGAGTAAATATATAATTACTTTCATGCATTTCACCATATGATTTACAAAGTTTTAATGGGCTATAAATAACTTTTAATTAAATCTACTTACAGACAATTTATTATCCAATACTGGCCTACGTAGTAATGCCAACTTATCATAATGCGGGTTGTGGCTACCCAAATATATCAGCAGCAGCTGCTCGTCAACAGAGTAAGTTTGACGGCAATCAGAATCATCATCATACCACGATCCCTTCGCATTTAGCTGCTGCAGCAGTTGCCGCCACCTCTAATATTGTCTGCCCGCTTGAACAGCGGCAGCACAGCAGCTTCACCACGGCGCTTCCTACCACAGCGTCGATGTCGACATCAACGACGACAACACCCACAGCAACATCTATAGCAACAAGCATGACGAGCCTTACCAGCTCAACTAATGCTAACCCAAATTCGAATGTGAATAGCAATCTTCTCGTTGGTAACAATACCCGACACGAAGTCAAACTCAATGCTATGCCGTACGTCATCAGAATTTATTTTCAATTTCTCTTTCTGAATTTAGGAAATCCTACTAAAACCGGTGCCTCTCTTTACCTCCTGCCTCACGTTACTCTATTATCTCATTTGTAAATACAAATATTGATCAAATTTATTATCATTTTACAACATTCATCATCTCATTATCTTTTATTTGGAACCTACAATGAATTTAATTTTATAAAGAAAAGTTTTTTTTTTTTATATTAAATAGAATTACATTTAAATTATTATTTATGAAAATATTAACTGTAACTTATAATGATTCATTTTTAAACCCATAACAATTAAATGAGTTAAATTCATTGAGTATTTTTGTAATTTTAATTAATTTCAGCTACAATTAGTATGTTTTTTTTTTAATATAATGGAAAAGAAAAAAAATGTTTTCACGTAAAACCGATTCACGTAGTTAATTATGATATAAAGGATTTATAAAAAGATATATTATAATTATTTGCTACCCAAAATAATTTCTTTTTATATTATATCTATTTTTAGGAAAGTTATAATTATAGTATTTTTAACCATATTTTATATCGAGAATACCTGATTTATTCACCATATAAATATTTTCGAAAATATATTGTTATTATTGTTATAATAACATTTTTTTTAATATATATACAAAGAAATACTTCTTAATAATTTAATATTAATATAGATTATATAGTTTTTAAATTTCTATAAAGTATGAAATTAAAATGTTTAAAAAAATTATATAACAGTAAGACAAAATTTCTGAATGAATACCTATTTGTATTTTAAATTAGAGATAAGCAAAAAATGTAGGGCTGTGATTGCGCGCGCGTGCGCGTGTGTGTATTGGTAACTAATTCGAAATCATTGAAACGGCTGTTAAAGGTGGTTTCACGGGAAGATATCGCGAGAGACGGCGGAACGATTACTAAGACCACGCGAGGACGGGTTGTTCCTAGTCCGCGAGTCAACCAACTTTCCTGGAGATTACACTTTGTGTGTCTGCTATGTAGGTAAGGTTCAGCATTACCGTGTAAAGTACAAAAATAATCAACTGACGATTGACGACGAGGAATTCTTCAAAAATCTGGCTCTCCTTGTTGAGCATTATGAGCAGGATGCTGACGGGCTTTGCACTCAGTTGACAAAATCTTTACCCAAACAAGATTTCTGCGTGGATCTAAAAGCCTTCGACGAGGCTGGCTGGGTTATTCAGACCCACGAACTTGAACTGCGTGAATGTATTGGCAAGGGAGAATTTGGAGATGTACTGCTTGGAGTCTATCGAGGTGAACGTGTTGCTGTCAAAATGCTCAAAGACAATAGCGAAGCGGCTCAACGCTTCCTTGCTGAAGCCAGTCTTATGACATCACTCATTCATGATAATCTCGTTAAGCTGCTAGGACTTGTTTTTAATAATCAGCATATGTATCTTGTGACTGAATATATGAGTAAGGGCTCGCTTGTCGATTATCTTAGGTCTAGGGGTCGACTCCATGTCTCAAAACGGGATCAGATAAACTTCGCTCATGATACTTGCGCTGGCATGGCTTATCTTGAGTCCAGGCACGTTGTACATCGAGATTTAGCAGCAAGAAATGTCCTTGTAGCTGAAGATAATTCAGCTAAAGTCTCGGATTTTGGTCTTGCCCGAGATGAGAATTTGTCTCTCGATGGTGGCAAACTACCTATTAAATGGACCGCACCCGAGGCTCTCAAACAAAATGTAATTTATTTTTATTTTTCACAAAACTTTTTTTTTTAATTTAAATTTTTATAATATTAAATTTTATATTGTAGAAATTCTCCAATAAATCTGATATGTGGAGTTTCGGTATACTTCTTTGGGAAATATATTCATTTGGTCGCGTGCCCTACCCTAGGATAGTAAGTAAAGCAATTTCAATCAAAATGCGAATTTTCTCAAATACAGATTATTAAATAATTGAATAATTTCAGCCATTAATCGACGTGGTTAAATGCGTTGAAAAAGGTTACAAAATGGAACCACCCGATGGATGCCCAGTAGAAGTATATGATATAATGAGACAAGTATATTATAAACTTTTAATTTCTTGCATCATTTATTACAATTCTTATTTATAACGTTAATTTTTAATTTGATTATTCTGTTTCTTTATTCAGGCCTGGGATCTCCAACCTGAAAAGCGGCCGAACTTCCATGATATTAAAGTTAAACTTGGACAGCTAAAAATTGAATACACCAAAGGTGTTAATTGAGCCTAAAACACGTATATCTTAAACGTGAAAGGCACTGAACAATATGGCCTAGTCTAGAGAAATGTTTACAACCATGAAGTTCGACAGTCCCTTCAAATACTCGAACGTGAAAATAATGCGATTGTTTTATTTACAAGTGTACATTAGCTAGGCGTTTTATTTGTAACACGCGTATTTATTGTTTAATTATTGAAATCAAACTCTGATATCAATTCTTAACAACTTATTTTTTATAGTGTACTTATGAGGCTAATTTTGTCTTATATTTAAACTTGTTATTTATTAGAATATTTCAGCATTGAAATATAATTCTTATTAAAAAGTTATTCATTATATACAATTAAAAAAATTTTAAATAATGGTAATATTTATATAGAAATAAATGACGAAAATAAAAATTTTGTAACATTATTGTCAGTCCTTTTTTTAAATATCTTAAAAAACATATGCGAATTTATTTGTTGTAAATATTGTCGATTTTAGTGCGTGCCTTCGTTTAAATTCAAAATTTTTTATATTATTGAATTTCGATTTGCATGTTTTTATTACTTTATTGCCAACCAAATGTTGCATTAAATACAATATGTGGTAGACGTTTTATTATACGTATGACAAATTATATCAAAGCTTTTAACATATTTTAAATGAAAAAATTATGCATAAATCAAAAATATAAGTTAGAAATTAATATTATTACGTAATTGTTACTTAAAATAAATTATGTTTTGCTCGATTAAAAATATTATTTAAAATTTCTTATGGGAAAAGTAAATGCGCCTTTAAGAATGTAAATGATCGATTGTAAATATTGTATATATTAAGATTATAACAAAATTGTTCTATAAAAAGGTAAAGCTGAAATTAATTAAAGATCTAAGTATGAGATTATGAAGGAAAGGTCCATTTTTATTATAAATATTTAAATGATGATTACAAATCTAGATACACTCATTAGGAATACAATTTACATAAGGCTGAATTTTCTGTTATAGAAAAAAAAAATAGATTAACACATAAAATATATTTATATATGCAAAAGCTCAAATATTATGTCGCCTGATTTTGAAAATACTATAATGAAAAAAATATGTTTTGGATGAAATTGCGCGCTTTGTGTTTGTATGTATGCGTGTGATTGGGCGCGTGGGCGCACATATATGTTTCTGCGTCTAAAATGTTAAATTAAATACAAATTTTGAATTTTATAGAATTTTGTGAAAAAATAGCCGAAGTTAAATAAATCGGGCTGGAATATGATATGAATAGTGAAAGACATGTATATACATTAGATAAAAATGAACAGCAATTTTTAAAGATTTTTTCATAATTCTTAAAATTTCTTATATGTACGGTATACTAAAACAGTTTTAAATATTACTATAAATCCCTTCAATAAAATGATTATGTAAAAAATTTGATTAATTACCCACAATTTTAAATTGAGTTGAAAAACAATACGCTATCTATTAAATATGAAAACGGTAGGATATCTAAATATATAAATATATATTTAAATTATTAATTATTAATATTTTACATTAATATTTTTATATATTTAATATTTACTATATATTTAAATATCTATTTTGCAATAATGGATAAGTATCAACATAAGAATAAATAATTAATTTGGCGTAAATTTTTTAATAAATAAACTTGTTTCTAAATGTGTACTTTCTCAATTATATTAAATATCCTAATCATTGAATAACTTAATTTTTATAGTGATCCATTTTCATCGTTTTCATAAATCTTAATTAATTTCAACATATTCGATATAACCAATTGAAATTTGAGTCAATTATATTATATTTGATATTTACACAGTTAAAACAGCTAATCCAATAACTGTATAAAAATGTAATAATTACATAATTAATTTAATAATAAACTTAAAATGGAAGCAAACAATATTAAACAATTTGCGAATTGATGAAATTAATTAGATATTAGCTAAAAAATTATATCATAAATAATGTTATGAACGGCTATTAAAATAATCAAAAATTTTTGTAGAACATAATCAAGTAATATAATAAATTTTCATTGTTTCAGTTATGTAATTTTATTATTATTTATCATATTTTATTAATACTTAACAACTTTTAATGTTACAACAATAAAAATTGTTTAAAAACATCGATATCATATTTAATTATATTTAAGCATTATTTATTTCGAGAAGCTGTATTTAATTAATCCAATTATATTAATTTATTAAATATTATTTACGCTACGTTTAATTTTTAAATTTTTGTAATTATATTTGCTTTTATTACACATTTCAATTATTAATCGTGTGCTATTAATTATATATATTGAATTATTTAATTTTTGAGTAATTATTATATTGGCTTTAAAAACACATTAAAATTTCATAAGTAATAATTATTTATATATACATATATATATGCTCTACAATTGTAGAACAATTTCATTGTTCAAAATAAATGTGTTACAATATATAATTCTTTTTTATAAATTAAAATTTATTTTGTCTTCGTTCTTTATAAATTTCTGTAGTAATCTTAATCTTAATAAAATTATTATTTATTTAAATTGAATTTATATTTATATTTTCAAATTAAATATTGTAAAAGTATATTTTTACATCTTCAATTGTTCAAATCACGAAAATAATTTTATAGAAGATATCATTTGTACTTAATTATTTGGTTCTATTAATTCAAATTTTTTTATTTTAGAGTCTTTGGATCGCAGATGGACATTTCTTCATCGGTGACAGTTAATCATATCTCTTTAGCTTTATTTTATTATCCTTATTATGTCTAAATTAAACGCTATGAAATTCTAGACATTTTATTTTTCTAATTTTTTTTGTCAACAGTGTTCGTTGTATCTGTAGCATTTATATTATCTATTTGCCTTTCTGTAGAAAAATTATTGCTTATACTTTTATCCCCATGGTTTTCATCCTTCACTAATTGTATATAACTAAAACAGATATTCATTTTAAATTATTGATAAAAGCATTTTAATTTAAATATATTTTACTAAATAATTATAAAATTTTGTTTTTTTTCTTTGTTGAACATTTTCTTATTTTTCTAAAGTTAAAAATTTTTTTCTTATTTAAAAACTTATATTTAAATGAAACTATTTTATAAGTCCAAATATAAAAAAAAATTATATACTTAAATTTGCTGTGTTTAATGGAAAAATTTAATTTTTCAAAAATAATCTTGTACCATTACCGCATTGTTTCTTCGTTATATGTTTCTACGTAGAAAGAAGAACAATTGTCAACATTCTCTATACTAGATTTAGAAACGTTTGATTTTTTATTATCATTTGGTTTTGTGTAAGTAGTTTCTGGACTGCCGACATGTGGTTTTAAAAGTAACTTTTTTGGATTCGAAATATGGACACTCAAGAAAGGATCCGGAGATTTAAATTTTTTATATTCGTTCTGTGACTTGTTATAACCAAAATAATCACAGCTAATCGCATACAAATTTAAATCTGCTAATTTTTTATAAGATTCTTGAACCTATGGATTTAGTATAATTACATATATATAAATTTAGTCATTGATCTTTTTAAACAAAAATAATTTGTATTTATTAACAAGTTAGATTTAAAAAAATAACATTTTAATGAATTCAAAATTCTATTAAAATTATATAATTTAAAATAATATATATATCAATGAAAATATTATTTTATTAAAAATTTGTTAATAAAATGTACTTATTAATAATCGCATTTTAATATTAAAAACAAAATTAATCAAGTATTAAGTATTTATATGATTATACGACAATAACTTTGAAGAAAATTGAAACATTTTATTTTGTTAAAGTTTATAAATAATTTCCAGCTTTACTTGAATAATAAATTTTTTGTAATAAATATCAACGAAGAAGAAAATCAAAAAGAGAATATCAACTTGTAAAGCGTCAGTGGAAATAATTTAATTTGTTGTCATATTTAAATTATTCAGTTGCGTAGATAATACATAGCTTAATCTTGGCCAAGATCTTAGTAAATTAAATTTTTAACGAATTGGGGAATATTAAAAAAAATATTTCTTTTTAACCGTTAAAATAATATAAGTTGTATTTAATAAAAAGTTGTATTTTACATTTTAAATACTTTTGTTAGTTGTTTATGTATTATTGGGATTATTTAAGCAAATAATTAAGTTTAAGTATGTCAATAATGAAAAAATAAAATTTACAATATATGCATTTTTTATTAAAAGTAAATATAATAAATTATTATTGTATATTTGCATTGAACATTGGCAAAATCTTCTTATATTTATTTACATTTAAATTATTTCTCTATTTTAAACATAACGTTTATGGATTTTAATTCTAATTCTTATTTGAATTTAAAGTATGCACCTTATTTTTTTGACTGTTGATGAAGTACAATTCCTTAAACTTAATAAAAAATTATCTACACGAATCTGATTTTCGACTTTAACATTTAGGTAATTGTAAAAGAAATTTGTAGAGTAGATTTATTGTGGATATACTAAGAACAGTCATGAATTACAGTAATGTTACTATGTCTTCTATCCATTTCCTGTTCAAGTTGTGCAATCTTTCTTTGGATATTCGTTAACCTCGACTCCATTATTAGACTTTGCGATTTGTAGACTGCAAAACTAAGATTTACTCGTTCCTGACATTCCTTCTCTCTCAAAATGGATAACAGTTGTCTTAATTCATCATCACTTTTAAGTTCTAAATATAGTACATCCAATGGTTCCGGATTTTCGGCTCCAAAACCTTGATCATCCATAATTCGTGCATTAATTAGATTATCGATAAGAGCCTTAAGAATATTGCTTTTCAATTGAACACTCGTTAGAATCGGTATTATTCTTGCAATTATCGTTGAAGATGTTAAATAAAGTCGAAGTAATCCATTCACTTCCTGACAACTTTTTGACTCTTTGAGCAACTGATCCTTTGGTAGCTGTCTTATTATTCTAAATCAATCAATTAATTTTATTCATACAAAATTTAATTTATTATGTAATGATATATATACCTTGCTGCACACTGCATTATCTCTTCTGCGGAATCACTTATATTAGTGCTTGGGATTTTTTTTAGTAATAGACGTATTATGGTGGAAGAAATTATTCCGTGAATCCCAAGTAACTGTGAAATTATTGCTTGCAATTGAATTGATGCCAAGCAGTTTTGATTTGAACATACATCTTCGATATTTTGTTTATAGCAATATTTTGTACTAAATTCACGATTATTTTCAATTTTGGAAATTGCTCCATCATTTTCATGTTTTTCAAAAGTTCCATTTAAACAATTTCTTGTTTTGTTAAATGCACACTTGCATTCACATTCTTTTGATTTCAATTCTTTTTAATTATGAAGATTAATTTTTGTTGATTAACATTTAACAGAAATTATTTTATTTATGAAAATTAATTAATATCATAAATTACATCTTAAAATGATCAAAATAAATAAAAATTTATCGTTTTTTATCATCATAAATTATTCTAATCTCAATCTAAATATAATATCTTTTAATAATATATTTTTTTAATAGATTAAATAGAATTTTTATTTTATTTTATATTTTAAAACTTTTTTATATGATGTAGCATAATATTTGTTATTGAAATTGCTTGCATCGTGTAA
This sequence comes from Ceratosolen solmsi marchali, assembly GCF_000503995.2. Taxonomy (NCBI): domain Eukaryota; kingdom Metazoa; phylum Arthropoda; class Insecta; order Hymenoptera; family Agaonidae; genus Ceratosolen; species Ceratosolen solmsi. The sequence continues at coordinate 75,925 of NW_011948430.1, forward strand.
ATTTTAATAAATTTAATTTATTGAATCCTATTACAAATAAATATTTCATTTAGAGAATAAGGAAATGTGTACTCTTCTATTTATTCCTCTTGTGAAATACTACGACGATCTCACAAATGCAAAATTCTATCATTCGATTGAATACCCAATATTTAATTATTTTATTTTTAGATTAGATCTCCAGTCTAATTCTCGTTATCATAAGATTTATTTAATTTTTTAATTTTTCTTATTACTGCGAGATTTCTAATTTAGTATGTAAATAAATTTTTAAATTTTCAGAATGTATAATAATTTATTTTTAATCAATATACTTTTTTTTTTAATTGTATCATTTTTTCTCAATTATACTTTGTTACTGCACAATTGCATTGAACGTATTTCTTTTTCTTTCTTGAATACGAAAACGAATATATAAAATATGCAATAATTATATGACTTAGTGATTAAAATGTATAAAAAAAAATTGAAAAATAAGAGGAATGGAAGAAATAAAATAGAAACTTGAGAGAGAGAGAGAGGGAGAGAGAGAGAAAGATTATGTTGAATGCAATATGAATACCAATTCTTTCTCTTTTCTAATCGAATGTAAACCGAAAAATGGCTAAATCATGATTTTATTGTTCGATTTATACATACACATTGAAAAATTATTGATATGTATTAAAATTCATAAATATTTAATCTTATCGTTTTTTAGTATATACAATAGGATACAAAAAGTAATACAAATGAAGGTAACTGTAAATAAGAAAGAGTTAAAAAAAATATAATTTTTTTTATTAAGCTCGAAGCAATAATTGACATTCAAATATGCCGGTATGTCATCTCTGAATTTTTATGCAAGGTAATTTAATCGCTGAGGTTTAGTTCTATTTCAGTATAAAAATAGTGAAAGAAATTTTATTAATAACTTTTAAATTCATAATTAAATAATATACACTAAAATTGACAAACATCGAAAAATTATTAGTCCTTGAGTGAAAGTTCAAGTATAAAATACAAAAGAAATTGAATTTACGATTATACAAATATATTTTGTTGTTTCATTAAAATCATATTTTATATTGTATAAAATTTATCATATGAAAATACCATAAACAACTTATGAAATTTAAATTAAGTAAACATTTTTATATTAATAACGCTGTAAAATTTTGTGCTTGCATTGGCTAAGTTAGAATAAACGAAAATATTATATATCAATATTTTCAAAATTTTTATCAATAATTTATTTATGTAAAATATATATATATACATATTAAAAATAAAATTAAAAAATTGAAATAAAAATTTAAATAAAGTGTTAAATTAACGATACTCGACTTACAATCACGACAAAAATAACATAATCAAAATTTTATTCATTAATATAAATAATTATACTTCGATTCCAACAAATATTTGTTATATTATTAAAAAATATTATAAATTATAATATTTAACTATTTATATTTCAACGAAATTATCATAAAGAATTTTAATGTATGTACTGATTAATTGAATTCGTCTTAATTAAGTCAAGATTGAACTTTTGTAAGACCTTAAAGTAAAAATACTGTTACTAATTTAACTAAAATAGTATATTCGTAACAATGTGTTCTAGTTTTCACATTGCTTTAGAAAAAAGGATCTCTATGTAAACACAACATTGAATCTTAAGAAGAAGATATAACGTGGCATTTATGGATTATAAGATACTTGAATAAATTATATTTATATTTATTATAATGATTAAAAAAGTAATTTATAATTTTATTAATTTTAATTTAATTTATAATTAAATTAAATATATTTTCTTAAGTATTAATAATCAACATATAATCACATCGATATTTTTACATAACTATATAAGAATAGTTCATATTTAAAGTTAACTGCGAATTTAAATATTAATTATATATTTTTATATTAATTCAAAAAAATAGTTAAGTAATCGTAATCGTAAAAATAGTTAAGCATGTTTATAACATGACTTTTTATGCCTTATATTATTATACCTTTAAACTTATATTATTGTTTATATGAAATAATAAAATTATATTTATATATTAATTAATTGATTTTTATAATTAGTGGCATAATTTTTATTCTATAAATATTATGAAATACTTTGTTCATTGTATTGAAATTTTTCGCTGTTATATTTATTAATCATAATTCTCATATTAAAAAAGAGCATATATGTAACATATATATATATATATATATATATATATATATCTTACCAGAGGGTTGATAAATAGGTAAAGGCATTGAATAGGGAATGCATGTAGGTGAAAGAAATGGCATTGGATAAGCAGGAAGTTGATTGCTATTTGATATTCCATTTGGTAAAATAAAGATAGGTGATGAAGTAGTTGTGCATGATCTGATTTGGTCTAACGTGATTGGTGGTAAGGAACTGTATCGTTGTCCCATCGACATAAGATGCGTTTGTGGTGCTTGCTTTTCCGATCCAGCTAAGCAGTAATTATTATGATACAACGGTGACAAATACGGATTAGCCGATAAATATGAATCAATCATTGGTTGTTGCTGCTGTTGCTGTTGCTGTTCTTGTTGTTGTAGATGCTGTTGCTGTTGTTGTTGTAGCTGCTGCTGCTGCTGTTGCTGTTGTTGTAGCTGCTGTTGCTGATGTTGCTGTTGCTGTTGTTGTTGTAGCTGCTGTTGATTATTGTTGTATAAATTGTTCGTTGTAAGTCCATAATTACTTTGTCCGTTTCTAAGTTGTTGACAGATATTATTACCTACAATTGAAAGATCACTTCAAATTATTAATTTCGTTTTCCCATACATAACATTAGTTAGATGGTATTTTAATAATACTGTGGCATAATTTATTATTTAAAAATCAAATTGAATCAATTTTTAAATCAAATTTTAATCATTTAAATACTTTTATTTTATTATAAAATTTTAACAGATATTATTGTAATATTAATAGAATGAAAAAAACAAATAAATTTATTATTAAATTTCACAACTTATAAATATGTGAATTATTTAACTTTGTGAATTATTTAAATAAAAATATGTATTTGCTGTTCTACAGTTTATATACAAAATTACATTTAAAAAAATTTGATACAAAGTGAAATACTTGTATTATATTATTCAGATTACAATATATAGTAATACTATCTAACAAAATTAATAAATTAAATAATATGGTTAAAAATTTCTTAATTTATAATTCTTATTTTATAAAAACTTTTTGTAATATCCATATTCTATATTTATGTTAAATTATTTGAAATGTTTTTCACTAAAGTTCATAAAAAGTATAGATGTTTATTTTAATTAGAAAAAATTAATGTATAACCTCGTCACATTTTTTTAAAAATAGTATAAAACATAAATTAAAATCTAACAAAGTTTTTTATATAAACGTTTATAAAATGAACTGCTTGTTATCTTACTAGTAAATTCATAAATACTTTATTAGATAACTTCATATACTATGCAGTATACAAAAAAATAATTAATATTTCAATTCATTACTCTGCTGATTATTGAATCCAATTAGTTTCCGTTGTTCCATTTGAGTATAATTTGATTGAGGAAGTTGTAAATTATTTAGATTTCCTTCAACTAAGGGATTTTCAAAAACTGATGGAAATTGAGACATACTATATTTTTCTTTTTTATTTTAAATTAAAATACTTAATATATCTATATATATATACATATATAAATATTTTATTTTGATTTATTTATATAATAAATGAATAAATAATATTAATATATAATTTGAAGGTATATGTATAGTTGATTTTATGAATTTTTTGTACAAAAATTTTGAATTATTGATTTTTAAAACTTGAAGTTTGTGAAACAAAACATAAGTATTTAAACAATATATAGGTATATAATAGATAAGTGTGAAGGCAAGAGTGAATTAGGAATCGTCTTCACGAACACACAAATACACATATCGAGTATAAGCACACGATAAAAAAGTATATTTATGAAATAGAAAGAGAGAGAAAGAGAGATAGATAGAGAGAGAGAGAGAGAGAGAGCATGGTTGGAAGTATTGTAACATGTATGTAATATCAATTTGCGTCTTTACATGAATTATTAATGCAATGTAATAATGGTGATTATATTCTATTTTCATTAATAAGATTCTACATATTCGTGAATATTTCTATTTTTAATTTTAAATATTTAATTAAGTTGATAAAATTTTTGCATAAATATGAAAATTGTTGATAACATCATTTATTTAAAATTATTTACTATCTTTATTTAAAAAATTTGATTTTATTAATTTAATTTATACATTTTAGAGATTTTTTAATAATTTGATTATAGTTTTAAGTATGTCTTATTTAAATCTAATAGTTGAAATACTTTATACTCAATAATAAATGAATATTTTAAATAAAATTATATAAAAGTATTAAATTAAAATTTCATTTCCATTCTCGCTTTTAATTCCTGTTTATTCAATTTAGAAACGAAAGATGTACCGTAAGTGCAAAAGTGCTCCTTAGAAATTGTTCTAAGGACATTATTTCTTTTATACAAGTTTTATTTAGATCGTTATAATCTTAATATTTTAGACATAAATATGAATTATATAGATTTTATTTCAAATCTTTAAATATCTTATATATATATATATATATAAGGTGCGAGAGGGTAGGGTGGAGAGGGAGGGGATATTAACTGTTACGGGAGGGGGTGAAATAGTGAGTGGGAGTTAATAGATGGAAGGGATAAATGGGAGAGTAAAATACCTATGTTTAGAAACAGTTGATAGATTGTGATTATAGTTATTATTTGTATTCCACATTGTTATTCGGTAGATCATCCCCTCTCTAAAGCAGATGCCCTCTTTGTACAACTTCATGCGTATAAATTCGCGTAAGAATGCCAGACAACATAATACATCTTCAGTGTTGTAAGTTATTTAATTTGAGTGTATCATAGAAGGAAGTAATCACAATTTTGGCATTAGTAAATGAAAATTAACAGTTTTTAATTTTTTTTTTTTCAAAAAATATATAGAATATTAAGGTATTTTGTCGACGTGTAGAAAACATGAAGATAATGGTTATTCTTGTGAGTTTACATATATTATTTCTAAATGAACTTTGAATACCACAATTTAAATGTTATTAATAAAATCACTATATTTTTGCAGACCACTATAAAGCATAATTTTATAATAAAAGATTGATATACTTGTATTGTTAAGTTACAAAAAGTCGTAATATTTAATAATCTCTTTGTTTATCTTTAATGTCTTAAATAAAAGTACTAAATGTATTAAGAAATATAATATTGTTTAGCAATAAATTATATTAGATTTTATTATGTATATTATTAACGAATACATAAAAGAAAATGTAGGTGAATTATTGAAATAATATTTATTACATATTGAAATAAAATTCAAAGCATATATAAAAGACGAGTCTGTTTTAATCACTCATTATTTTATTTTTAAAATTTATTAAAATTTATAATTTATACACATTTTAGATTAAAAAATTAGATTTATATTTATATTAACAATTTTCTTATGAAATTAATGTTGCAAGTAATAAAAATATTGAATAAATACAGAAATATTTTAAGAATTACAATAGTATATTTTTTGCTTAAAGGTTTTTCAATGATTGTACCCATTATTTGAAATAAATTCATATAATTTATTGTAAAATAACAATAAATGACATTATTGAAATATATTAATTCTATTGAATGAAATTCTATTATGCATTGTAATATTAATATTATTTTGCCTTCTTAGGTTTTACTCTTTATTTTCTTAAGTGTGATTTATGCTCAATCACTATATAATCCTCACCCTCGCTATAATTCAAATTATTATGGAAGACGCTACGCAATATTACGCCAAAACCACGAACAAAATGTCGATGGTTCATATCTATATAGGTAAGAAAGATTTTGTTATAGAAAGATTTTGTTTTAGTAGCAATAACTCATTTATATAAATATTATTTTGTTTTGTAAATTATAACATTTAATTATAATTAAAACTATGTATATTAAAAAAGACAAAATTATTTTTACATTATTATTAATAAGAATTATTTAATTATAAATAACATAAATGTTCACTATTTTAAAGTGAAATAATTGATTACAGAATATATACTTTTCTATGAAATATATTTCATTACTGAAAATATTTTTTTAAATATCTCAAGAATTTAATAAAATTTAATAATTTCATTAAAACTTTTATTATAGTTTAAAATTTACTATTAAAGTAGAGAAAGAGAAGTAATACTTGTTTTATGATTTCAAATGTTCGTTTGAAAATATTAATAATAATTACCTGAAATTTAAATAAAAGGAAATATAAAATTAAAAAATAAAAGAGTTTGAAAGAACTCTACTTTTATTTATGGAAAAGTAATAATATTTTAAATAAAGTTTTATATATTTCATTCTAATTTTATAAATATGAATAATAAATATGCACGTACTATTATTTAGCAACATATTTAAAAAACATAGTGTCAATCTACTTCATATCAAATCATAATTCATAAATGTTGTAATAAATCATTATCATTTTATTAAAAATTAACGTTTTTTAAGACTTTGCATACTTATACATTTCTTTAATACACATTATTTGTAATATAAATATCTACATATACTTTAAATAATAAATTGTTTTAAATATATTTTCTTCATAGACACCTACGAGCAAGTGCACGATTATCATATGCATTCCCGTATATATATACATTTTTTTTTAATATTCTTATAAATAATTAATTAAAATCGTCGATATACACTTGTTCTACTATTATTATTTATTTAAAAATATAATATGCATGGAATATAATGAAACTAAATGTAAAAATGTAGAATTATTATAAGCTATATCAGAATGGACATTTATCTAAGGCATACCCTATGAATGAAGAATCTATATCTATTTCAATTTCGCTACTTCTAAGTATAATTGGTATTGTTTGGAAGATAAATATTTAAAAATGCTTTCAAAAATGATATTATTACTATTTATCTCTTTTTAGCTATTATTCTAATCTTATTATTTTCGAATTATATTTTTCTGAATGTTTGTATGCATTTACCAAACCCATATATTGCATTATTTCATGAATATCTGTAATATAGTAGGCTATTGAAATATAATAAAATGTCGCGATAGACAAATGTTATAACTTTTGATGTATGTAAATTAAAACTATTGTCGTACATTTTGATAGTATAAATATTTTAACATTGTTAAAAAAAAAACGCCAAACTCATAGTTCTTATTATAAACATTGATAAAAGTTGATAAAACAAATTATTATTTCTTTAATATATATAGTACTAATAACGATTAATTTACTTTAGTTAACTCTGAAATTAGGAGAAAATCCTTCAAAAGTTATAAGATCAATATAAAAAGTTTATTATGTATAGTACAGCAGTCGAGTTGTTGAGTAGATCACTTATTTATTAAAATTATTAAGTAAAACATAAGTAATACATTTATACGATTTTAACGATAAGAATCTTTTTAATAAATAAATATTATAATTGAATGATTTGCTCAAAGAGGTTGCTTGGAACTCAATGCTTTTTTTTATTGTAGTTATGATACGGAGAATGGTATCTCAGTGTCAGAGCAAGGTAGATCCTCGAAAAAGGGTCATCAAGTAGAGGTCGTGCAGGGCCAATACAGTTATACGGCTCCGGATGGTAGCCCCATTCTTGTAACTTATGTTGCCGATGAAAACGGTTTTCAGGCGCGCGGCGCCCACTTGCCCACGCCTCCACCTATACCTGTGGCTATACAACGTGCCCTCGCCTACAATGCCGCCCATCCAGAAGAGGATCATTATCGTGCCGCCTCTTATTCTAAATCCAGCTATTAACTTTATGAATTGCATTGTAATTAACTAAAAAACAAGCTGTAATCGACAAATTCAAGCAATAAAATATTATCTTTGTATGTTAGTATTTTAATTTTGTGCACTTTATATATACAATTTATCTTTGACATCTTTTTCAGTATGTAAGAACAATAGACAATTATTTATATGCTTATAATAGGTATATATTATATCTGCTTACGTAGGTCAATGCAGCTTATTTTAGCACGATTGCAAGTTGTTTAACTAAGAAAAAATCACCATTATCTTGTAATTCATTCTGCATTCTCAAACTTACTAATTGTAAATAGTATGGATAATAATCTTTTACGCTGAATAGACCTTTCATTTTACAACAATTACGCGAAATACACAATGGATTTATGCATCTGATTGTAGTTGCGTCTGCCGTGCAGAAGCGTGAAATTCTTCTTATGAAAGCCACTTGTTTGTAAGCAGACTTTGCCCATTGTTATATTCTTAAGTTTTATCCTCAATCATAGTTGCCTCAAAATCTTTCATTATCATTTTCTTCATTTTCCTTATTAACATTACTTTTAATTCTAACTCCATAAATTCTTGAATGCATAATCAAATTTTAATCATTTAACTCATAATTAATGCAAAAAGGAAAGATGACAAATACAGTATTTCACTATTTTATTGATCGATCAATGAAGAGGGGGAGGGTGGAGGGAAATAAATATTTACTCAACATTTCCGGAAAATCATAGTAACCACATATGCAATCTCAATATTGCGAGGTAATAAATTAAGATCTTATATTTAATATAATGTAAAATTAATGTTGGTAAGCAATAGAAAGTTATTCTTGGTGCAAGATCATTAACTTAATATAAAGTATCTATAAATTATCAGAATTCCAACTATCGAATCTTTGATCAGAATATTTGAATGTTTGAAGGTGCGAATATACGTAAAATCGTTGAAGAAAAATTCAGCCTAGCAAATTTGTATCTGTTTAGGATCCATTGATTATATTTGCTAAAAAATTCGAATTCGATATTTAGTTTAAAATAAAAAAAAAAGCTCTAATAGCTAGCAGAAAAGTTCCGATAAATTTAACAAGATATTATTTGAATAAAGTATAATTATAAATAATATTTAATTGTTAGTTAATTGATTTATTAGATCTAAGATAAAGTATATCTAACAATAAAATTATGAATATTTTTAAGGCATTGGAGGGATTGCAGTAAAGCATTCTTATCTGTAACAATTTTTGTTTTTATATCTAATTTCGGTAGTTTAACGGAATCTACATACAAAAACTACCTAACAAAATCTTTAAAATATTATCAGACACTGTTATAAAAATTTTTTAATTATAATATGTCCATACCTAAATTAAGCCTGATGTTTAAACAAGGTAATATTTTTAAACAGTATAATAAATGGTGAATAATCATTTTGTCCACATATTAATTCATAAAACGGTAGTTATATTAATCTATTTTTGTTTATAATTTGGAATTATTGTTGTTCGGAAAATAATCCCACAATTTGACTAGTCAGCCAAATGTACATAACGGAGTAAAAAAATAGTTTATAAGCTAACTGAATGTACAATCAGCTTTGATCAGCTTTATTTTTTGCTAACTAAAATTTATATAAATAAAGGCATAGATAATAAAAAAATTGTTGATATTAAGTGGTCATTTGTTGAAAACACATTATTAAAGATAAATAATATAATCTTTTATTAAACATATTATTAAAAAAATTATACGCAAAAAATAAGACAAAAACTTCTATTTATAAAATTTAATGATTTATTAAGATTATGACGTAAAAGATGATTAAATATGAGAAAATTGATACAGTTCATCATCACACAATAAACGGAAAATTGCATAATTTAAACTTTTATCAGCCATTCCCTCAAAGGCATTTTCATTAATACAGGTTCTTGACGGATATTTTTGTTGATATACAATAAAATACATTTGAACCATATTATTCTATAGTTGAAGTTTACATTCATTCGATATTGTTGTAAAAACAACGTAATTCTATTTGTCCATGTTCTTTTTTGAACCAAAGATTCTCTCGAAACATTAACTGGCTGCAAAATATATTTTCTTATTTACAAATACTTTGTAATAAAGTATTTTTATGATTTGTTAAAAATTCATCACCAAATATATTTTTTACAGTAATAATTTATTATTGTTGGGTGAACGAAACTGGGAATTTCTTTTGCTAGAATTACCAATACATTCATATTGTTTATATTTGCTAGATTTAATAATAGATCTTCAAATACAATGTATAAATCATTGTTACTATTACAAAACTATAGCTACATTAAGATTTGTAAACGTTATTTAATTAAATTTATTTATATAGTAAATATTAATTTGTACAGAACTCATTTTATTAATCTTTTGAATATTTTTCCCTATTTATAACATAGAATTTTTTATTTTAATTTACTAAAAATGATTGAAAATTAATTAGAAAGAAGAGATCGTGAAATTATTTAGTAGAGCTCTCGTACAGTATAATATTTTACAAATTTAATCTTCCATACAATCTGATATAAAACAAAAATGTAGTACGTTTTTTAATATGTGAAATAATTGTAAATAAAAATGTTTCAAATGAAAAAATTATTTATAAAACGTGGTATTAATATATTTATTATTATGTTTATTGTTGATGTTTGTAAAAGTTACATTTATAAATGTTAAGAATTTATTAAAAAATTTTATATCAGTTAATTAAGAAAGTTATTTACATTATAGTATTAATTATTTTATTCGATTTCGATTAAGTAAATATAACGAATGTATTTATGGTATATTAATTTATATATACATATATATAATTCGTAAAGTATACTCATACCCTTAGAAAGTGCAACTGAATATCATACTGAGATAAATTTGAATAATATGAGTTAAAGATGAATATATCACTTTTTAATTGTTTTTTCAATATTATGTAGATTTTTTGCGTACTCAATAAAATTTCAGATGTATCAATGTATGAATGAATAAAGCGTATTACAAATTAGCTTTCCTATTTACGTTTTTATTTTATTTTAACACTTATATAAAAATAATTTTTTACAGTAATTTTGTACTATAGTGACTGAATGTTTATAATTTTATAAGTATATTATATTTAATAAATATTTTTTTCAAAGGGTCCTTACATAAATATATACATATTTTTACTCGCTATATACTTTTAATTAAATGAAATAATAAATTATAAATGCCAATATGAATAGTTTATATGTAAATAAGAATCTTATATTCAAAGTTGGTTTCTCATTTCTCTACTTAATGTTTGAAAATTTATGATACTCTAAAAATATTGAAAATATCCGATAAATACTGCCAAACTCAATTTCATAAACATCTTCTCAAACTTGAATTACTATTGTGGCACGATAAAATGGAAAATCGATTGGATGGAAAAGATTACTGTATGTTTCAACTTGAATAGATTTTAGCTCAACGATATCAGGAAAATACGATTTACAGAAACTTCGATCGTAGACTATTTTTGGTATAATAGTAACTTCTCTTTTTAGAATGTCAATATCTGATTCAATCGTTGATTTCAATATATTATGTTTGATAAAATCTGAAGTATCAAGCGCGTAAAATATTTTAAGTTAAATTTTTACATTACGATATTTTTAAATAGTTATATAGAAATTATGTTATTTTAATAAATATTTATAAAATCGATTAAATTAACAAAATTGTATTAATTGACATTTCAAAGTTTTTTTCAATTCTCTGTTGTTCTAAATAAATTATGTGTTTGTAAATTATTTAAATACATTCTATACAATAAAATTAAAATTTTCCATTTAAATTATAAAATATACAAAATAGTGCTATTATTATTAAAAATAAAATAATTATTAAAAATTAAATATAATAATGTTAAATATTTTGATCAACATAATAAGAAGTTAAGAATAAATTAAGAATAAGAAGTTAACAAAAACACATTAGAACTTTACTCCTTAGTTTATTCATCATACATAAAACTTTTAATCATATGACACAAATCAATATACCTAAAAAGTAGTACAACTTTCTTTCGTGCGCTTACTCAAATTATCTATTAAAACAAATATACTTTGATAAATAAATTATCTATCAATTTATATATCATTATATTATCATAGAAATTTTATATTTATTAATTATATAAGACATCTACTTTTATTTATTATGGTTCATAAGCTGAATCATAATAAGGCACTGACATGTTTGTGTTTATGACGCATTGATGTTTATTTAAAAAAAAATGTTACATTTAATACTAATGTTTATATTTCAAAAATATATAATTGAAGAAATAATACTTAAGTATTCATATATATGTTTAAATTTAGAAATTTTAATGCAAATTTAGTTCTTCTGTTAAAAAATAATTTATTTTTACACATTAACCTTCCAAATATATAAAGCCAAGATATACATTTTTACTAAAAATTACACGTGAAATCTAAAGTCATACATTTAAAATAAAAAAGTAAATTAATTTAGTTAACAGACTAAAATTTTACTTAGTTCATATAGATTAATAAGCCCGCGCACGAACGCTCTCACACACACACAATATATATAAACCAACAGAAAGCATGCAATTTTAAATGTTACATAAATTAATTTTTTATTTTTTTAATTTTGAAAATTTATATTTTTAAAATGGTTACTTAAAATAATCTTAACAATAACAATGATAATAGAAGTAAACATTTTAATTGTAGTAAAATAAATCGTTCTTAACATTCATCTTATTATGTAATATATTTAAGTATAAATTAGTGTACTGTTAATAAATCTAAAAATTATATTACATAATTTAAAGAAAGATATTGTTATAAAAATCTTGCATAGAATATTTGCGATAGAAAGTCAATTTATGTAGAATGAAAACATGATGCATAGAATAAAAATCTTTGTTTTATATACATTTGCAAGATTAAATAGTATTTATCACACTGTTGCTTTTTTTTTAATTTTTACCAAAAATTTATGCTCTATTCTATATTTTGAGTACGTAATATGCATAATAAATTTTAATAATCAATAGTGATTTTAATAATATTTAGGATACTATTGCAGATTATTAATTTTAATTATAAAACTAAATTTATTTTTTAATAATTAAAATTGTTTTACTGTATAATATATATAATAATGTACAAATAAACATTTGTTTCGAACTTTAAACACAATTATAATACATTATCTTTTCATTATAAACAAAGAAAAATAGATCTATAATAATCGTATCATTAAATGGCGATATGGAAGAACACAATATAAAGGCATTAAATGGCAGTACAGGACAGTTTTACTCATCTCAGTAATTACCAATAGTTCAGGTAAATAAATTATAGACATTTTATACATCAACAGAATGATTGCTTGATCGCCTAATAATAATTGTTGCTTTATGAGCCGGTGAGTCATTGAGTGGTTGAGAGTCGTCGGTAACAGACTGTGGATATTTCTGATCTGGATAATTCCAAGGTTGGATGTCTGCTGTACCAAAAATTTGGTAGACAATGTAAGTGCCACAAGCAACACAAGTTGTCACACCAAATACTTTTCTCCAAGCATCTAGTGTTTGCTGTATATGCATCACTTATTAACCACAAATATAATTTATATATTAAATCTTAAAACATGTTCCTTTAACACAACTTCATTACTATACATTATACTATGACAATATTTTATTAATTTATAAATAATTTAACAGATCTCTTTGAAATTTAAGTAAAAACTATAATTGGAATAATTACAAACAATATTTAATTGATATATAGAACATTTAAATTAAAGTCAATCTTTATTAAAAATAAAAAGACAAAATAAAGAATAAAAATAATTTTTTATAAACATAACAATAACATAAAATTATTCATTAAATAATCGTCTTACATAACAATCAAATCAAATTTTTCTTTAAAGAAATACAAACTCTTATTTTCTCTCTTGTTTTCTTTTATAATTTTGAATAACTAATTGACATCTAAAATCATATTAATTATTAATTTACAAACCACTAAATAATATTTAAAAAATCAAAGAGCTGTGAAGTATAATAAATTTAAGAAATGTATAATAATAATAAGAAATGTATTTATAACATTAAACTTGAAAGAACTCACGCTCTCTTGGGTGAGCAGGCCAGCTGCTATCGGAGATAAAAAACTTGCTGTCATGTGAATAGTTTGCGCAAAAGCTAGCACAGGACCTAATAAAAATATTTTATTATGTTATTTAATGTTAAGTTTTATTATAAAATGAAATGAAAATACATTCGTTACCTGCAAAATTAGGGGCAATATCAACAATGTTCGCCATAGCTCCAGCATATGCAGAAGTAATTAATGTTACAGCTATAAACCACACTGTGAGAGCTAATACAATATTACATCCCAAATATCCAATAAGTAAAACTAAAAGTCCAGGAATAACTTGAGCTATAAAATGCAAACACATTTAGAATTCTTTTATCATATAATATTATCATATAATTCTTTTATCATATACTTATCATATAATTATTAATATTTAAAAATTTTACTTTATTATCTGATAGTATAATTAAGAAAACATAATTTTAATTTGACTTACATGTTGCAGTGAATATTTTTCGAACATTTGTAAGTGAAAGTATTTTCTTTCTAACAAATAAATCGGCAATGTAACAGAAGATAACCGAACTAAAATAACTGCAGATAAATGGTGCACCGGAAAGGACACCATTCTATAACATTAAAATGAAAAATAATTTAATAATAAAATTAATTATATTTTAATAGCAATTGCCATATTAATAATTTAAATATAAATTGTGTATAAATCTCAAATTAAAATGTAAATACTACTTACAGCTTGAATACTGAGACCAAGAACGGTTTTTATATACATAGGTCCAGCAATAATGAAAACATAGTGAACCCAAATTCTACCAAAAGTTGTGATACCTATCGACCATGCAGGACATGATGTTAAAATTGATTTCCATGGAACTGATACTCCCTGAGAAACAATATTTATGGTTAAACTTTTTTTTTCTTTTTTCATCAGTTGATCTTCATAATCTGTAAAATATTATTCTAATTATAATGAATTGGCCTGATAGTTTTTATCAAAATATTGATGTATATTCTACTTCAGTCAAATTCAATTCTTTTCAAAATTCAATAATACCTGGATAAGATTATACAAAAAAGGATAAGATTTTAATATTTTAATAAAAGTTATATTTAAACAATACCTCATTTAAAGATAATTTTTAGATTTAAATATTTTTATTATCTTAAAATAATGTCAAGATATATGAAATAATATTATTTATATATTTTTTTACATAATTTAATATTTTGCACTTGTGATTAAATAAAATTTTTAAATATTTAGAACACTTAAATATAAGTATATATTTGTAACTGTCCTGATTGCTAAATGTCGTTCGGTTTAATTTATAATTTTTTAAAATCAATCATTTAAATCTTATTTATTAAGTCGAATATAATAAATCAATATTATTCAATATAGCCAATTATATTCAAAATATTAAATTGAATTTAATTAATTAAATAATTAAGCTATTTTTAAAATATTGTTTTAAATTACGATATTATACGAATTATTCGAAAATAATTCGAAAAAATGAATTTATAATTGACGATACAGTAAATATAATATAAATTATACATTATATTTTTATTAGAAAAAAATTTCAACGTTAAAATTTTTAAATTCATTTAAATAATTATGATTCATTTATATAGTTGAAAATTTTAAAAGCTTTAGAAATGTCAAACAATGGAATTAAAAAATTAAATGTATGATACATATATTTTATTTACAATTTCGACATTCCAAAGTATTAGACGTCTATTCCGCAGGTCAATACTAAAGGAAAAAGAAAATTTTGTTTACCAATTATGCTTGTATGATAGATTTATTATGTAGACTTAGATAAAATTAATTGTTTGAGAACTTTAATAAAATAAAGCAGAAGATTATAATAATACGCATTTATATAAACACGTACCTCGCTAATATCGGTGGCGGCATTCCCAATACTACCCTGTATATACTGTAACTCCTGGATGGATATCCTTGGGTGTGATGCCGGGAAATCAAAAGCAAAGAAGTACCAAAAGATACACCATAGTAATCCGATGCTACCAGTAGTATAGAAGACAACTCGCCATCCAAAGTGAGCAATGAGAAAGCCAGCCAGAGGATAAGTAATTCCGATACCAAAGCTGAACCCTGTAGAATGACAGAAGAATACCTAGGCGTTAAGATGTGAGATGGCTGCTCATCCCACGAATTCGAATCACGCCAGTCTTTCATCTCTACATCAACAGAACAACCTATGTATGACATACGTCGCATAACACGTAATGAGTAACGTGTGATATGTTTCCAGATTTTCAGCTCTGCTTAAGATCCAATCAGGTGTTCGTCAGCTCACTTAATCGCTTATACGTTCGTTAAGTGTTGATGAATGTGTATTGTGGATGATTGACAGATTGACAGATAGAAAGATAGAGTGAATCCTCAAATACTCGTATGAACTCTGTAATGCCATTTAAAATTATACAGGGCTACATTAGTGTATTTTGTTATTTTCTTTATTCTTTTGATCTGCCCACTCTTTAATTTTTTTCCTCAAACCAGTAATATTTTATATGTGAAAGGTTTCACACGATGTTTCTATATTTGCATTAAATGATACAAAAATGTATATGACTGTATCCACTTGAACAATTAATATATACATAGATGATTTTTACGAGAATATAATGTTTTAAACACTATTTACATTATTTTAAATTATTTCACTGTGTATCCGATAATTTAATTTTTTTCGAAAAATTCATTTCGTTAAAATTAATTTGAATAATCCTTGAATAATCATCTAATTATTACTTATCAAACCAAATTTTCAAATATTCTTGATATAAATTTTCATTTATAAATTAAGTGTAAGGTTTGAAAAATTTTTAGTTTTTTATTACATAAAATAAAAACTAAAAAATAAATAATTAAATATAATACAGTTCAATGTATAAAATGTCTTAGTTTTTTACAATGGTTATTAATTACCATTTCACGGACGTCAAAAATTATAAGCAATATTTACAATATTTCATTATATATATATATATATATATTTAGAAAGACTCATTTTTATATCCTTTCGTTCATCTCGTATGTTTGCGAGCGGAACAGAAAAAACGACGAGTAAGGGGGGGGGGGTCACTAAGCATGTACATTATTTATTATATATTCTTTTTAATAAAATATGTACTTCAAAAAACGTGATAAATTGTTTTAGAAATAAATTATTAATAATTAAATCAATTATTATTTTAAATGTGTAAAACATACAAATTACTAAAGATACATTGAATACTACAATTTATATTTTATTTTATTTATATTGTAAAATTAAAAAAAATAAATATACTATTTTTATAAAAATGTTGTACAATGATTATTTTTCAATTTATTCTAACGATAAATCTAGTTCAATAATGATATATATGTATATCTTTATGTATATATATTTTAAGACTTTATCGATATATGACTTACATTTTAATTTCTTAAAACAAATTATCCCACTTTTAAAGACAATAATTAAAAAATAGTTGATTAAACTTATAAAATTGTAAATCCGTATACCAACTGTACAGTAACTGCTTTTCTACATGACATTACAATAAATATTTAAAAAATTATACTATTTATTAAATGTTTGTTATAAATTATTTTATTCAAATGATTATTCAAATTTATTAAATTTAATTAATTAATTTATATTTGATATTAATAATTTATATACTAAAATATTGGTTATCTTTACTGAATTATATAGTTTTCAAGCTACATTTTATAAACTTCGATAGGGATGTATTTTAAATTAAACAGGTTAAAAGAATGAAAAAATAGGAAGATTGAATTTGCGGTTTTAAAATGTTCATCGTTATGTCTATTATTATATAAATTATAAAAGTATTATGAGCAAACATAATTATAATATTTTCATATAAAATAAAGGATATAATTTATATAAAGTAATAGCTGAAAAATTGAAAAAAATATTTATTCCTTATCATTTTTAAAAATTTTTAAAAATGTAATAGTACTTTTATTGTATAAATAAAATATATTCAAAATATATGAAACTATTATTTCATACAAACCTAATGAATTTATTCTAAAAAAAATTATTATTATATTGTAATATATGATAAATATAAACTAATGCATATGTAAAATAAAATATTATTTTATAAAGTAAATATTATTTTTATTCAAGACAAAATGTAACTTATGCATACATTATTATTAAATATTTTTCTTAATATAGACATTTTTGTTTAAAAAATATGTTTATAAAATTATATATATCTATAAAATGAATATATTATTGTTTAAGGCTGTTCATTTTTTCTTCTGATAAATTTTTACTACCTTGGTATCGTATAAAGATGGTAAAAAATAGTATCTTATAAAACTTTAATATCAAATATATATACATATATGTATTTGATATTTGATATATATATATATATAATTTTATCAACTACACATTATCACTAGGAAATAGAAAAGATGTATAAAGTTAAAATGTCTGAAAGTAAATTACAGAATAATGGTACTCATATTACCATCAAATCAAGAAAATAAAAATACATAAAATATTGATGGAATTGTTAGGAGGATAATGAAATTTGTATACCCGTAAATAATCATTTTTAGTCTACTACTGTATAATCAAATAATATTTAGTCTGCATGTATTAATTAATAATAAATGAAAGCTTTGAAAGTTAAAAAAAATAATATAACGATATGAATAAGTCAATAACTGAATTTTAAATATGCGAGTTTGAGAAACTACATATGTCCTTTACATTTTATAAGTATCAGAAGAACAATTCTATACTGTTCTATTTAATGATATAAGTCGAGTAAACATATTTTTTTTTAACAAAAATAAATAATAAAATATACCCAATTTTACTCGTGCTATTAAGAAGTCCGTATTGAGTGTATCTTATCGTATTACATTTTAGTTATCTGCATAACGTATTAATTTTGTCACTGGCATGATGTCTGGCTGGTATTCGATCTGCGCTAATAAATTATAAGTGATTGTAAAATTGATCAAATAAAAATATAAGAAAATATACTTCAATTTTTACTGAGAATTATATATATATATATATATATATATATATATATATATACATTAGTTCCATTCTATGATCTCCTTTTGTGATGTTACAATGTATAAAGATGTTGAATTCCTAAAATACCATTTAATTATTACAAAAGAACACAAATTAATTCTATGTTATCAAACTATATTTTGCAAATGATTATTAAAAGTACTGACACTTTCCACTTATAACAAAATTTATATACAAGAAAATATGCATTATACAAGTTTTTAAATAACTTACATAAGCTAAATGATTCTTTGTAATCTATTTTATAATAACTAGTGAAATTTCGAATTTTATGTAATGAAAATTTTTTAATTGACGTATAAATAAAATATAAAATTGTTAAAAATAAAATGTTACATAAGACTTATATTAAAAATAATAAATAATATAATAACAAATAACAATTATAAATAAATAATTAAATAAAGAAAAAACTAAATAACTTAAAACATTTCAAATATAATAATGAATTAATAGAGTATAAAAGCTGAAATAAATATAAATGATAGACATAAATGTATAATGTATTAATTTTTATAATGCATGAAACTATTAATGTGTACGTTCTAAAATTAATATAATTATAATTAAGAATTATAAATCAAATAAATATTTATTAATGACTGTGCTCAAAATTAAAATTGCCTGATCGTTCTTGAAGGAATTTTTAACTACCATAAATTGTATATTTGATCAATAATAAAATTTTGCACAAATGAAAAGTAATATACAAATAAATATTGAAAAATAGAGATTTAAAAGATTCAAAAATTTACTTTTAAAACTTTTCAATCCTCAATTTAAATTATTAATTGTAAATACAGTTTTATTCAAATAATATTACATTATATTATTTTTGTCAAATTTAGGTTTTGATATACTTTATTATAAAATATTTTAAGATTTAATATTTTGAATAATTTTCGCTTGAATAAATTTCGAATATTTTAAATAAATAAATATATATAAGCATGGCGGTTAAAAATAGTTGTATAAAATTATTTAAAAAAAAAACATAACTATTTATTAAAAGTTATATTAAGTGTGTAGTTTTTGTTATTAATAAAATCTTACATTTTTCCTATATTTCATTATGTTTTATCAACATTTTATATAATTTATTTTTAGCAATTGGTTATAATATATTTTTGTAAATATAAATTTATCAAGATAGCAATTTTTTATATTAAAATATCAATGTTAAATAGTTGATTTACACGCGCGCAAAGATCATATATAAATAATATGAATATTATTAACGATAATTTCTAAATAATTGAAGGATTTAAAAAATATAAAATATAAAAAATTATTATAGTAATTAATAATAGTAATGATTGTTAATAATAATTTATAATTTATAAATTTTTTCTTTTAAATATAAATTGATTAAAAAAATTTATAGTTCTTACATGAAAATATCAGTATTCAAAAGTTTACACATACATGCATTTACATGCAATAAAATAAAATAAATAAATATGTAAATAAATAGATGAATATATATATGATAATAATAATAATAATAAAATGAGAAAATCGATCATAAATCATTCATTAACATTAAATATTTGTATCTATAACAATTTGTCCTAAATTTAAAAAATATAATTTTTTTTTAATTTAAGATTTTCTATCTTTATTATTATATTTATAATTTTATCTTTATTGTCAATTATTATCCTATTTCTTCAAAGTATTTTTAAGCGTTAAGCTGAAATAATGTAAATATTACTCTAAAAAAGGTAAGGTGCACGTACAGATTATGATATTTTAAATACTTAATGAAAAGTTCTATAAAAAAAGAATAAATAGTTATAATTTAAGTATTGAAGTTTCTCTGTAACAAATGAAAACATATTGTTATTTCTACTACATGTAAATTGTCTAATATAGTATAAATTACCTTGAAAGGAAGACATGAAGCGAGATCTTTCTACGACAGGAATCCAATGTCCAACCATAGCATACATAGCAGGCCATGTTAGTCCCTACGTTATTACGATGTTACATATATATTTGATATGCATTCAATAAATGTTTTATTCATAATTTACAATAATTCAAAATATATACTTCTATTTATAAATTAATTTACTAGTATAACATTTATTCTTATTTATTATTTTTTCAATAAAAGTGATAGAAATTGATAAACAAAATTGAATGTTATGTGTTATGAATGAAAATTGTTTTCAATATTAATTATAGAGAGAGTATATAAGTGAGGAACTAATTGAAATATTTACACTGGCGATGCCTTGAATACTACGTAGGGCAATTATGGCACCATAATGACATTCAGCAGCAGTTGGTATTAGTAAACTGCAAATGGCAGTTAGGAATTGCGATCCACCAAAAACGGTTTTTGTACCAAAATATTGAGTAAGTACTCCACCAACAACTTGTGAAAGAATGTAGCACCAATAAAACGATCCAATTATTGTAGATTGAATAGCCGGACTCCAATTAAATTCTCCTTTTTCGGTCTATAATAAAGTTTCAATCTTTTTATAAATCAGTAATATTAATACAAATAAGAATATTAAAAATATTAATTTAAATGCTTGTTATGGATCAATACCTTCTAACTATTATTTTAATTGATCAAATAAGGTATAATTTAATTTATTGATTATTGTTTTTTTTTGCTTCACATAATAATTATTGCTAATATAATGATTTTCTGTAGTTCAATGATTAAATTACTTTAATGAAATGTTGTGTATACATTTTTATTATATTTATTATATTATATTAAAAGTGAAAACATTTAATATTAAGTTGAGATTAAAATTGTTTGGAAAATTATTTAATTTTAAAAATGCTTCAAAAACATTGTTTCATATATTATTTATCATTTATAACTCTAAAAACTTATTATAAGTAAGCGAAAAAATTAATAATGAAATAATTAATATTTATCTTAATTTCTTATTAATTAAGTAATTTAATAATTTGTATTTATTATTCATTATAATTTAAAAAATAATTAAAATATGTTTATTTTAAAATCGATATGAATTTTTTAAGTTTGGATTATTTGTGACCGCTTAACGATTCGCATGCGCAATTGAATGTCATAATTTTCTATCTTTATTATACTTTTTGTCGATAAATTTGAATTAATCTTGAAAACTTGTGCATATATCGTTTAAATTACGCATCAGTACAAAATAAGATATGTAATTCTCATAAAATTGTTATTACCTGTTACTGTAAATTGACTTATTATCTAGATAATTTTTATTTATGAATAATAATAATAATATACGTTTCTTATATTTCACTTAATAATAATATAAGTAATCACGAATTAGTTATATATATAATTAATTTTCTTATACAAATAAAAATAAAATACAGCCATTATACCTAATGAATTATACATAGAACATTAACAACCAATTGAATAATGTATGTTATCGAAGTAATTAAAATTCTCAATACTAGTATTATTGAATATTAAAACTAATGAAAATATGAAATATGAAAACATAAATTTAAGCATATTTCATAAGTAAAATTTATTTTTCCCTAAACAATTTTATTCCGGATTTGCATAAACAAAGCTTTAATGCAATAACTAAAATTTAAAGCCTATGCCTAAAGCGTAATAAAATAAAAATTAAAGTTTTTTTGAAAGGAGAGCAACAAAGTTTTAATCAAAAAGAATATTAGCAAAGACAAGCGTTTACGTCAATCGCACAAAATGTTTGAGATACTTAAATAAATTGTAATTATAAAAGAATATAAAGAATAATTAATTAATAATTAATTAATTTCTAGTTTGTTATCAAATGAATTATTCCTTTTTTATTTGACTTGTTGATTTATATTTAATTATGAAAATATTTCTATATAAACATGAAAGTAAATCTAAAAATTAAATAACTGGTGCATTCGAATGATTAATGTCAATAATTTTTTTTTATTTTTATTTAATTTTATTAGAACAATATTAAATAAATGAAACACTATACTTAATACCTTCGAATCATTATCTTCAAATATCTGTGAACTGGTATTGGATTTAGAATAACAAATTGTAGTTATTGAAATATTGTTATTCGAAACATTAGTCGGCTGATAATTTACCATTGATACCATTGCAATATTTATATCCATTCTCATCATAAAAGATACAACAAAACCAGAAAAAGAAAGCATATATAGTATTACACGAGCTGGAATCGTATCTGCTTTCATCATGAAACATAAAATAAAATTTTATTAATTATTTAGCTATTATATTATTTCAATAATCATCAATATTAATAACAGTCTTTAACAATAACTATTCGAATACTTCTATTTTATAATTCCTTAAATTTTATTATTTAATTATTAAATTAAAAAAATATAAAATGTAAATATATCTATATTGTTTATATTCAAATTTCATAAACATAAATAATTTGTAATTTGCAATTACCTCTAATTTTACGAAAATTGTAAACTGTCGATGTTTTATATACAGATGATTCTCGATACCTAAAAACAATAAGAATATATATATATACGTTTATTTGACTCTGCATATAAGAAGTAAATAAGTGAATGAAAAATTACGAAAATATTTTCAAAAAAACTATACATCTTTCATCTCAAATCGATTAACTGATCTCATCAGTCAGACTCATACAAAAAGTTTCAATTTTAAATTACAAAAGAGGTATTTCTAATTACCATCATTTTTACCATTTTCAAGAGATACTTAAACCGCGTAAAGAAATAGCCACCTAGTCGGGATCTGTCTCAATATCATTTTGTATTACATATATTTTACTCAATTTTAAGTAGCCAACTTTACATTCAATTGTATTAACGTTTTATCTGCCTTCGGATAATATTTTCTTCGTATATACTGAAACAGCACGTTTTTAATATAAAAATTTGTTTTTTACTATCGTATTTGGATAAACTGAATTCTCATAGCTCATCTGCTTATAAAATTCAATTTAGTGGTCACCTTCAAGTGACATTTGATGCGTATGTTATTCTTGTGTACCTTTGCGATACAACTAGAATTTTGGTTGTCACTCGATGCCTTTTAGATTCTTCTTGGTCTACATTAACAGTCTTAAAACTTCATTTATTATACATACAACATTTTTCTCTGTTACTTGTAATTTTTATTAGCTCTCATCTGCCTACCTTAATGATCTTACATGAACTTATATTATATTTCTGATATCACTTGATGGGGCAGCGGTAATATTGAAGGGTAATAGAAAAAACAGTATGATATAAAGATAGTATGCAGCATAATCAAAGAGAATGGCACGTGTGGTTAAAATGGGTATAGTATAATTATTAGTGTATCATGTGGCTTTTTGCTGTACAGTATATTAAAATGTCTATTGAATGCAACTAGGAATGCAGTAATAGCAAGCATGGTTAATGTCATCTTATGATTCTAATAGATCGGCACTGAATAAGACATTCTATTCTTCTCAAATACCTTTTCCATATAATTATTCACTTGTATTTATTGATATAATATGTCCTACGTATGATAATAACATTGAACTACAGTTTTGTGAGTATACATTAATCTATCACAGAAAGTGATATACGTTAAAGCTGAATAATTTGTTAGAAAATTAATTATTCTAAGCGTATATTAGATAAAAATTGTTGACTGACATAAAGAGTATTGTCATTTTAATTTTGTTAATTATCATGTATATTAAATAATACTAACCTTTCAGATCTATCCATTTTTATTGTAATAATCGAAATTTTTTATATTGTCTTTATTATACTGAGTACATTTAAAATCACCCCAAATTCTGAAACAAAAAATATTTACTTTTTCATAATTTGAAATGAAGAGATATAAATATGAAAGAGAGTTAATTCGATAACAGGACGGAATTGATTGATTTTGAGGTGCCTTGGAATACAGCATTGTTGTGCGACTTTCCTAAAGCTCATGCGTACATGCAATTGATTGCGATACCCTAATTTTGCCAATGAAGATTAATTAAGGTACATTTACGATATTTTCAAACGATCGATCAACCAGTGTCAAGACAATTTAATAGTTTACATAGTTGGGAACACTATGATTCAAAAATTAAATTGTTAAAATGATCCTTGTTGAAAAGACTAACTTGATTACTCTTTCTGATTTCAGTAAAAGAGTAATTGCAATAGTGAAACAGTGACGTTATCTGTCTTATATAATTATACTGTAATTTTAAAGTTTAACGCAGTTTTCATGCCAGACAGTGAATAATTAATCAGTACATTATTATTTATATTTCATTAACATACTATATTTTTATTAATAAGAATATCTATAAATAATAAGATAATAATTAAATAATTTTATATGTATCCAATGTATTGTAAATATATTCTACAGGTATCTAGAAAGGTGATTGGTAGTACATAATGACAATTCTTCTGTATTCTTATTGTTAACAATAGATAGATTTGTAACATCTAGATCAACGAATTAGTAGGCCGATAGGAAACTAACTGTATAGCAAATCTTATTTAATCATTTCTTAAATTCGTGGATAATATGATTCTGAAATACTTTTATCGTGATAGTAATCTGACAAATATGAATCAATTGCTTTTGCAATTATTTTTTAATATAATATAATGGCTTGTTAGAATAAAGAATTAAAAGAAACAAAAAAAATATTATTTGCAGAAATTAAAAAAAATTTTTAATTTAACATTTGAGAATAACTAAATATTGCATAACTATTAAATAACTAAATATTAAGAATGAATGTGAATGTACAAAGTTATATTAAAATTCGACAAAATACACAATTGAAATCTTAGGGAAAAAATTATAAACTAAAGAAAAAAACAATTTTCAAATTAAATTATTTATTAAATTCTTGAACATATAAATATTTAAGATAAATATATTGACTAATATATTAATAAACGAATAACTAAGAAAAACTCTTAATTCGTAACTATATCCGTAATTCTTCATTTATTACTATGTAATAAAATACGAAGATTTAGATAATTCCAAATAATATAAACAATTTAAATTATTAACTATGGACTCGTAAGAATAAAATATTTTATGAGATGTTTAATTATCCATCATAACGTATAGAACATAATATACCAATTGAAAAGTAATTATATTATAATTTAAAAAATATATTAAAAAGAATTGATAAATGAAAATACAATAGGAATAAATATTATAATTTCATCTTGTTGGATCGTACATTTTTTTTACAAATTTCTTTTCATATTCTCAATTTCAATAGGAATATCGAGATATTTCGACATAGGTTTTAAAAGCGAACACATTGATACTACAATTAGACAAGTCTAAATATTCAAATTCAAACAATCAGACGTATGCCTGGATTACAATATTATAATTCGATATCATCATATGTAATTGCAAATTATGAAGCGAAATGCGAAATACTTTATATTTTAAG
This sequence comes from Ceratosolen solmsi marchali, assembly GCF_000503995.2. NCBI lineage: Eukaryota > Metazoa > Arthropoda > Insecta > Hymenoptera > Agaonidae > Ceratosolen > Ceratosolen solmsi. The sequence goes on from NW_011948430.1 coordinate 102,512, forward strand.
GTAAGCATGTGAGAAAAATAAATTGCTAAAACTATATTGAAACAATGATAAAATTAAAAAAATTCTTTTCCTTAATAAACTTAATAGAAAGATATTTAATAATTTTTTATAGAAATTACATTTAGAATCTAAACTATTAATAGTAATTTTATATTTATATAATTTTATATAATATAAATATAAACTTCATAGTTTTATAGAAATAGTTTTATTGTTAGAGAATCCATTATAATACTACATTATGTTAAATTAATAAGATTGAGAATAAGATAATAATGAATTACTTCAACGTAATTTCTAAATATTGCGAAACAAACATAAAAAATGAATTGATGTTTAGATACATAATATAATTTAGTTAAAAATAATATAAATTATTGGGTTAAAACATTTTAAAAAATCGTGTCATTCTTCATATAGTTAAATGTGAGATTGAGCGATAAGCTAGAACAGATTAAAAAAGAGAAATGTCATGTTATAGACGTCGGTTTCAGTATATTATTTTTCTTTAAAATGTGACTGAAAATAATTAGATAATATGACTAATGTATTTTCAATAATTCTATAAAGGAGGGAAATAAACAGTTGATACGTATAAATTTTAAAATAAATAATGAATTGACAATTGCAAATAAAGGAGTATATTACTTGTACGGAAAAATGATGAATATTTTAATTGAAATGTGAACTTCATGAATACTCATCATGAGAGAATGTGACTTTTCTTATTAGATTCCGCAATTAAAGATAAATAGTATGAAATAAAAAGCATCGCGATCTACTTTTGAGTATCGTATAATTCATTATAAAAGAAAAATATTTAACAATGAAATCAGAAATTGATTCAGCAAAACCACATTGATGGATTTATTAAATTACGAAATATTTCATTTATTTAGATTTTTCGTGCTTTTGTTATTATTTTATAAATATTGTGGTAGTCTGACAATAATTTTCTTCATCAAATTACTTTTATATTGATTGAATTTAATTTAATATTCTTTTATTCAAATAATTTATCTGATCATTTTCTTATCTTCTCTAGTTAGTGATAAATAGAATCAGTGTCTAAATATAAAACCAACTCTGTATTAATACAAAAATATTATCAACATAAATACAACGGTTAAGAAACTCAGTTGGTCCTTACTACAAAAAGTTAACATAAATATGGGAGAGAGTTTTGTAATTTTAAAGTTAATGAAGGTTATAGTTTATGTTTTTTCCCGTGCTTAGATATATTTCGGTTATAATATGTTATAAAACGGATAGACTACAATTTATTATATAATTTTAAGTAGATTGTTCATAAGTAAAATTACTGCAACTAGAAAAATAATGATATACTGACAAGTATAAATAAGAGAATAAATACATTATGAAATAGGTACTTCATTATAAATTATGAACGTTCATTGATATTGCTATTTTTATAACATGTGAATTGTGAATGATACATGCAAAAAAATATAGAATTTATTAACAGATGTAACTATATACTCTCACTTTTAATGTTGGTTTTATATTTCGATGAAATTTAATTCTTTAAAACAATTTAAAAATTGAAAAACTAATGTTTTTGTTTTTGTAACATTTTTTGCAAATTTAATAAGGAAAATAATTACAAAACAAATAGCAATTATGATAATAATAATAAAAAAAGAAGAATATCAACAAAGGAAAAGCGAGGACAATGACGTCGACAACAAATAATAACAAAATAAAATAATTATGCGCATAAAATAAATGATTAGAAATTATTTATTCCGTCAGAAAAATTATTTTAAAAGATTAAATTTATAATAATAATATATATATATATATATATATATATATATATATATATATACGTAACAGAATTTTTTTATTGTTTCTCACTACTCGATTAACGCTACTATGCTACATAAAAAATATTTATATTTAATTCACAAATTATTTGTTCATTCTTTTACTAAATATCTCTATAACTAATAAAATATAATATGTTTCAAAATATATTATTAATTACTTCAATTACTTGAAGATAACTGAATACAATCTTACGTGTTTGTATTCTAACTATATCATTATTTTCATTTATATTTTGAAATAGTTTTAAATAGCTTGGTTAATAAAACAATATTTAAATACTTCACTATTTATCAATATATGTTTTTATAAATTTAATTGTTTAAAATATACTTTGCTATAATATAGTTAATTCTATTCACTATATTTTTAAAGAAAAAAAATGTTATTTCGTCATTATAACGTTAATATTTAGTCGAAAAATATTTCATACTATGGCAAATAATCGGATAATATTTACAACCTTTGTCGAATAGAAGGTGTAGTATAGAAGAATGTATGTAGATATTAATGTATGTATGAATGTATGTAGAATAGAAGAATTACCTGTGTAGTTAGCCATTTGTTAAAAAAAATGTATATACGAATATAAAACATAAATTTCAGATAAACATTAAAAACGAAATTTAATTTGGTGTTTCTGTGAACTGAATTTTATATAGTTAAATTTAGTTTAATTTTATCACAAGGTACTCCAAGCATCTATTTTGACGTGATAAAAATTATAATAATTAAGAATTTAAGAAAAAATATATTCAGGAATCAATAGTTTGATTAAAATCATCCAATGAAATAACTTAAAGTTGTCTAGGAAGAAATTTCAAATAAGTAAAATCATGTTTGATTATTTTTCAGAATTCATTTGCATGCATAACAAATTCTTAATTGTAATATACGGGTAGAACAAAATATAAAATAATACAATTACAAAGTATTTTGGAAATATACATTTTACCTATTGAGTATTTAACAAAATTATGAAACAGGCCTATAACAATTATATTTTAAACAGATAAAGTACATACATAAGTAGCTATATGCTCTTCAAAATATAGATTCAATATTTTTTAATTGTATACAATAAAATTTTAAGAATATCTTTTATGTTGTAATTACATAAACATTCAAACTTAGTAAGACATCAAGTGAATATGAAGAGGAATTTCATATTATACTGCATAGCAACTATTTACAATTTAATAATACCAAATTTAATGTCACAAATAATATATTATCTAAAAATCATATTAAAAATCATAGAAAATAAATGAGTATATAAAAATGGTGTAATTAATATTTTTTAACAAATGGTATTATTTTTACCATTAATAAGCTTTACCAACAAATAACATCAATATAATCAACACTTTATTATTTATTACACATATAATCGTCAATTATTACTGTTATTATTAATAAAATTATTTGTATGTTATTGTATAAAATTCCATAATAAATAAAATTAATATTTTTACATTCTTTAATATTTTTATATATTAAAATTAGAAACCAATTTTTAATTGTGCATTTTTTCACTGTGTTTCACTATAATTTATATGGAAATATATAAATTTATTATGCTTAATTGATGTTTTTATATTATCTTATTTAATAATAAAACAATAGAATTATGAAATTAATAAATTTGATTCATTATTGAACAAATTTTTTTAAGAAACTATTTAATTTATTAGAGGCTATTTTAGATTTTATTTTAATTAAAAAATTAAATACTAATAATTATAGATAACGTTACTACTTATTAACATTGTTATATTGCACGTAATTAAAGATCATTATTCTAATACAATTGAATATGAGAATTGCGTAGAAGATACAAGATAATATTGTAAAATGTAATAATTGGATTCATAATTAACAACATTAATGTTTTCTGTGATTCTATTTAACCTAAATACATGAAATTACAGAATTAATTAAAAGAGAAAGATATTAGAATTGAATGACATTGTGTAAATTAAATACGTTATGTGTAATAATATATCTAATAAGTATGTATGAATTAAAAATAAAATTGATTTATTTAAATTATATTAAAATAAAAATAATTAGTCTATACTTATAATATTCCGAATTAATAAAATTGTTTTAACAAATAATTGAAGTTTAACAGTTGTGTATTTATTACGTAAATATAGGAAATACTACGCAGCCGTTTGAATAAATAATTTGTATATATATATACAGGTATGATGAACAAGCTCAAATTAATAAATTACTATTATATTCTTATAGAGGATAAATAAAAATGAAGCATAAAATATAAAAGAAATTTCTATTCATTAATACCAAAAAATTAAATTAAATTAAAAGTTTTTATTAATATGAGTTTTTACACGCAAATAATTTTATACAAAAATATTCGTTTATTAAATTCCTTTGAACACTTGAATATGTACTTTAGTAAGAATCGTTAGTTTAGGAATTTAATTACCTAAAATGTGGATATATATTGTCTTATGTAGGCTATGAATGTTGATAAAAATAAATGTATTAGGTAAGTAGAGTCGAGTACTTATCGACCGTTTTCTATAATTGCAAACCAGAATTAAACTAATATTACTTACATGTCTGTAGCACGGCAAATATATTAGATATTGAAAAAACTCCAACTATATTAAATTACATGTCCTTTTTCCTACTATTACACTTTTTCTAATTATTTAAATAATATTTTACTTTCTTTTTTTCGAATAACATTTCTTATTAATGACATTTTAATAGATTTTATCGTATTAAAAAATAAATAAGAGTAAAATATCATATTTCTAAAGTATACACTTTTACTTTAATATTTTTGGTGTACAAAAAATTGAAATATAAGAAAATATGACAAAAAATGGTTAAGCGAAAATATTCAATATAACTGAAATAATAAAACTTTATACAGTAACCAAAGCATACGATAACCAGTGACTACTTCATCGGACTGTACGATGCTTGTTTGTATGTGGCTTGTGTGCCCCACCTCATTGAAAAACAACCTCCAACATTACAATAATGACTAGTCGCAACCTGCAACTACGTGAGTTTTGCGCTCTTTTTCAGTCAATGATCATTTTACACACTTTTTATTGCCCCGATTATATAGAACGCCTATAGGGTTAAATGAATGCTATTTGTTCGTAAGTTGAGCCTAAATCATGACATTGGATTATATATGCTATATAATTTGATGTTCTTCATTAATTATTTAGATTCAACTTTTTTTCTTACTTATTTATTTACATTCAGTCAATTTCAATATGTCGAAAAATATGAATATTTTTAATTTTTAATTTTTGATTATCCCAATTATGCAATTCGATCTCATATTTTTTAATAAGCTTTACTTTAAATTTATTTTAAAAAATTCCCAAATAATTAAATATAAACTGATAATAGAATATATTTAAAAACTTATATATAATTACGATATTGAATTAAAAATAAAATTTATCATATTTTTATTAATGTATTCAGTGCTAAACTTCGTTTACAATTTAAAACATTTTTAACTAATTTTTAACTAATATTTGCATTATGATAATTCAAGTCGATTGACTAAAGTTCAATCAAATCTGACAATTCAATAATAATTCACTCACCCTTTAAATATTTATATTTACTTTATTCATTTAGCTTAAGATGCTCAAGAATATTGTTCAATTATTTAAAAATATTGCACTAGTAATATCGATGAAAAATTGATCTTCATTTTTTTTAACATATAAATATTATCAGTTACTAACAATTATTTTAGTTCGAAATTAATTCATACTGTTATGTAATTTATGGTTAAATTTATTAATTTTTATTCATTTCTTAAACTTATATTATTAATTTTACATAAATTTTGTTAACGAAAAATAATAGTTAGGTAAATACGTAATTATATATACAAATATTTGATGAGATATGTCTTCTAATATTGATAGAATGTTTTTTAAGAATTTTACAATATAGATTTTATGTTATGTTTTTATTTATAAATTTGTAGCAATAATAACAAAGTAAATATTTTAATTAAAAATTGGTTTTATTAGGGAAGAGTATTTAAATTATTATCTGAAGTACTGTGTAAACACTGTAAAGGCTATAAAATCGCGACAAGAAGATACGTCTTTCAATCTTACGATTATGTAAACATGCGTAAATAATTTAATTATTTCGAACCATATTATAAAGCACAATATTAATATAAGAATTTGCATTGAGCTCATAATCTATTACTGTACTGTTTGAATGAATATAAAAAATATTTTAAATAATAATAAAATATTTGATAAAATAACTTTAATTATTTTAATTTAAAAAAAAGTTGCTTGAACAACAATATTGGATTGTTCGAAAAATAACTTAATTTTCATAATAGAAATATTACATAAAAAATATATTTTTCTATTTCTATTCTATTATTTTTTATCATGTAAAGAATGCATAAAAGTATAAAATAAATTTATTAATTGATATAATTGAAATGAAGAACTAAATACAGTAATGTAGGAAAACAAAAACTGAACGATTCAATAGTTTTTAAAAAGAATAATAATTATAACAATTGCTGTATAATTAAATAATATATTATAAATCAAGTACAAAAAATTTGAAGTAAACTAAAAAAAATAATAATATTAGTGATAAACAATTATTAATACTTTATTCAGTATAACGCTATTTGATAAGCTGTCATATTCCATCATTAATACATTGATTATATATAACAAATGTTATATCCTCAATGAATAATATGCTTAAAACCCTTACATTTTTTAATCATTCATTATACTCATCGATGTCCACTCGCAGCTCACTAGATTTGTCCTGAAATTCCCCATGTATTCCCATGACGGGCTGACAATTATATTTTAGGTATTTTTGATAAAATGTCTAGAAACTTAATTACGAATGAAATTTAGAGAAATAATCTGTAAACAAAAATTCAGAACAAAAATTATAGCTATATATAGATTTATTTGCATTACTGTAAATAAAAATAAAATAAATACATTTATATAACATTTAGAAATAAATATCACAGTACAATTTTTTTTTAATAAATTAAATCTCCAATTTTCAGTTTCATTTTATAAATTTTTATAAAATTTAATTAACAAATTTAACAATTATAGTACTAGATTTTTATGTTGTAATAATTTTTAATAGGTACTCTTAAATATTATGTTTTATATAAAAATAAAAATTTTCGATATGACTTTCATCATTACCATCAGTTTTTTTTATAAAATGATGGAATGTAGTATTTTCAAAATTAATTTTCAAATTATATAAATATAAAAATGGGACAAACAAATGAATTTTCAATTCTTTAATTCGTGAAAACATAACTTAAAATATTAATAATGGTTATTGGAAATTTTTAGAAATGTGTAAATGTTTATTTGAATATATAAGCAATAAATACATACTTTCGTTTACAGAAAAAATCAGTTACTTTTATTAAAATATATTTCATTTTTTTTTTAACTTAAATCTATTATAGTGTAAATTACATAAATAATAGTTTTTTTAAAAACTCCTAAATAATTAAAGATATACCAACTATATAAAATTAATTTAAAAATATTTATTTATAAGATAATTACTATATCTTTTTTTAAATTAATGAAATAGATTGGAAACAAAATAATATATGATCACATAATATAATTAGTTACAAATTATAGGTGTATGACTGTGTGTAAAAGTGAGTCAAGATCAAAAGAAGTACAAGTTTAATTAAATGTTATAAGTTCCTGCTATATTCTTTACTACACGCTGAATTTTCGAACGAGTATAAAATTATAGTAAAATTATATTACGTAGGAGTGCTATTTCATAAAATATTGTTATGTTGATGCAAAACTGTTAACAATCTTTTACAGAATTTAAATTTCAAAATATAAAATGAATCGTAATGAAAATATAAAACAATCTTAGACGTAATTTAATTATATTAAAAAAAAAAAATTATTATGAATGCATTTCTAACGAAATAATACGTTATAGAAACTAAACGAAGAAGCCTCGATTTACATTTACAATTGTATGAATATATAATCACTATAGATTCTGTATTATATTAAATATGGTAAACATTTGCTTTCTCTCCAAATTATAACGACTAATAAAAATATATATAAATAAAATTTCTTGCAAATAATTGATAAGTAAAATGAATATAACTTAATTAATGTTTTAGAAATTTAATAATTCGTTAACTTATTAAATTAACATTTTTAAGGTATGTTAGTTTCATAATTAGATAAATGCAAAGTTAATTTGTTATCATTAATGTATGGACATTTATAATAAAATATATCTGTACGGTTTTCAAGTAGATCTATTTCAATATGTTTATAAATTAAACTTAAACAATAGCAAATTCACAAGAATAAAATTAGTCATAATAGATTAAATATAAATAAATTTTTAGTTTATTATTTCAAATAATGTTATTTATATATTAATATTTCTTTAAAAAAAAAACCTAATTATGTACAAAGCAAATTTCAATATTTAAACGCTTCAGAACAATATTCATTTCAATAATGATTTTTCTATTATAAATCATATGAGTAGTTTATCCAGTATAAAACGTTATATAAATATTCCTACAAAAACTAGATTTTTGAATAACAAAAATCTGACTTTTGTTAAAATGTATTATTACAAAAATAATAATAATAAAAAAACGTAAATACGTAAGTATTGAATAGATAGATTATGGATGCATTTTCACAATGGAAATAACTAAAGTTATATTGTAGAGATTACTTTTATATTGTAATTTAAGTATAATCACATGACAAATTTACCGAATTTTACAAAGTTTAATTTTTTTTGTATAATTTTCCACCAAATATTAATGTTCTTGAGGTTCGCTTATTGGATAACTAAAAAAATTCATCGAATTTATTTTTACAATTGAACGTTCTTCAACTTCAAATTATAAATTAAAGTTGTATTTCAATAATATTTATATGCCATTATAATATAAAAGTATTGTTTCTAGCTACTTTATATTGGATTGTTAAATAATATATTTTAAAGTGTAATCATATTATAAGACTCAAATAAACAGACATTATTTTACAGAACATAAGAATAGATTATTCTTATAATTTAAATTGAAAACAATTTATCAAGAAATTTTGTTTAAACAACGAAAAAGTATAAAAAATAATCTAATTATTATATATTTGTGTGGAATAGTTCTCAAGATCAAAAAAATATCTCTCGACAAATAAATAGCATCCTATAATATCAGTTACATACTCTTGAATGATATCAATGTTTTTTTTAAGATTTAATTGCATTTTAACAAAACAATTTCCAAGGTTATAAAAGACCATTGCAAAACAGTAGAATATATAGAAAGAGCACGACTTTTCATAATTGCATCATTATTTTTTTATTAGTATATATTATTTTAAATAAATGTACAATGAAAATTTTGCTTGCATTAAGCCATATGCATACATGTCAAATAATTATCAAAAGGCATGCTAAGCGTTTAAGTGAGGTACGTATGTGTAACGTAATATACATAGTACATACCTAGAGAGCTACACTTTGTATGTTAAAGCATGCGAATGAATGTATCAAATGGCATATCGCGCAGGCGTCACGTAGCTTATCTATGAGAATATAAATTAAAAGTATATTATATATAATTAAAAAAAAAAAAAAAAAATGATTACAAGTTATCCGTTAAGCGAGGAATAAGAGTTATTCTACTAATAATCGAGTGTCAGTTATGTGTTTACCTGATAAAAGTAAAAGGCTAGTCTGCCAAGTCTTTCGAACAGTTGTATATTGGTTTCTTTTGACATAATACTTGATTTCACTCATGATTTGATCGTCACTATTATTTGTATTAATATGCTTTACCCGTCTCACTCTTTCACTCTCTTTCTATCTACCTATCTATCTATCTATCTATCTATCTATCTATCTGTATCTATCTCTCTGTCTATCTGTCTCGTCTCGGCCGGTCTGGATTCGTTTTGTCTCGTCACGTCTCGTTTCGTATCGTCTCGTCTCGTCACGTCTCGCGTCGTCTCGTCTCGTCACGTCTCGCTTCTCTCTCTCTCTCTCTCTCTCTATCTATCTCTCTCTTTATTTCGCTCTTTTACTTTACACCCCTCTTTCTTGGTTTTATCTTTATCGTACTGTCTAGATTTCCCGTTTTTGTAAATTCCATGTAATTTTTGTTTCAGCCGGTATGAACTTCGAGACTGCGAATTGACATATAGTTGTAAGAATAAATACTCTCTATACACTAATAAATAGAAGTATATGGTAAAATTGATAATTAAATAATAAAACAATTATTGTTTATTTTCTCACTCAATTTTCATAATAATTACCAATCATCTATTGATGATGAAAACACTGAATAAACTAGTACTGTAAACCAGATAGTATTGCCATTATCACCTAACGAGTAGCTAGAAACCACTGCTGAATGTGATGTTGTCGCGCACTACACCGCGCAGTACCACGTGACAATGGGGTCAAGTTACTGTATACAGTACGGCATTCGTACCGCTTATTATACGATTATATATACAATAAATTTGGCTGACCCAGCGTTGAAAATGAACTATTTCAAAATGGTTGCAAAATGACACCCCCCAGATTACGTGTTAGCCATTCTTAATTTCAATAAATATGTGTATAGCTCGTTTAACATATTTATACGACTAAGCATTTTATAGCAAGACATTGTATAACTTAATAAATATATCAATTTAAATGAAAACTTATAAATTATATATTAAATATTTATATTTAAACATGTCAAAGCTTTTGTACTAGGATTTTCAAGTGTATTTCACCAGGGTAAATTATTATTAAACATAACGACACAAATGTTATAGTAGAAATATATCAAATTCAACTACTGCGGCAAATTATTAATATTTTTAAAGCCAATGAATATATTACATTAAAGTGAATATTTACTATTATATAGGGACGAATTACTAATAGGAAATTTGTATTGATAATATTTCATGTAAATTACAAAGAAGATGAATAATTACGATTAAAGCAAATTTTTATTTATATTATTGATATATTTTTATACATTAACAATTTGATTGAAAATTTGATTTTGTGAAATAATCTATAATTAAAAACATTTTGAAATATACATGCATCTGAAATATAAAACAAAAATTTGTGATGCATACATGAAATATTTTATTTTTATTAAAAAATATGTTATTTTTCTAGAAAAATAAATATTTTTTTAATATTCTTTATTTCGTATCTGATATAAAAGATAAAATAAAATAATAAATCTTTAAAATTATGATTGTATCTTAGTTATATATGAAATATACTATAGTGTATTTATTGCGACAATACAGGTATAGTAAACTTATATTTTCTAGTTTCTAAAATTTCAATTTCATATAGAATAATAGTAAATTAATTACGAAAGCGGTAGCATTATCTTAATAACAAAGGGGTACGCTCTGCAATAGAGTGAACTCAATAAATGATCTTACGTAGCACGAATATGTAATAATTATCGTTTAATCGTAATAATAAACAGATTTCAGCTGAAAATAATATAAGCATCATTTTAATTTTATAATTGTACAATATGTATAAATTAGTGACTTCACTTTATACATAATTGAATTGTCGATTACTTTCATTAACTTGACACATAATGTTTTTATTTTATATTAATTTATAATATCTCTGTACAAAATGTGTCCGACGATTTCGAAGAACCAAAAATATTTAGAATTAACCAAATGACCACGAGATGTTATGTGGGAAAAATGTATGGGCAAGTGGGCGGGATAGTGCATTAATTCAATATTTAACACATCTGTTTTTCGTTGTGTTTATTCCGTTTATTTTCTAACTGCAGGAGTAATTCTTGCTGATGAAGTCAATAGATGAACTCTTGTAGCTCCGTGGCGGTTAGTACTTAGCGTTAGTGTGCAGTTCGTTTCGTTTCGTTCGCAGGAGGTTGTAAGTTTTCTGATCCTCGTGACGTGGTGCCCCGATGGTAGGTTACCCTGAGAAAGCAGAGGTTGTAAGGCTCTTACCACTTCTTCGAGTAGTGCAGTAGTGCCTTCTAGTGGTGATGAATCTGCTACTGTTTCGTGCACTTGGACATGAGCTGTAATCCTTGCCTTTTTGATGTCTCGTGCACTTTGGTACAATCGGCAAATTTCTCTGAATGTGTGAGTCGTGAGCGACAGCATGTGCTCTAATCCTTGCCCTTTTGATGTGCGCTGAGTGGCGCGAAGATAGGCTTCGTGCGCGTGGGACACGAGCGAGGTTCTCCTTGGACACAGGCAGTGAAATTAGTTAGGATAATGTTGCGTACATCTTTGAAATGGCCTTGATCCCTGAAGTATGTTCGGTGATCTGGCTCCTGGAGAGACCTGGGAGGCAAATTGTGGCTATGGTGCCGTGAATTGATGAATTTACAAACGAAGACATGGCTTCGGACTCAGCTAAGAGGACTTCCCTTTTCTTTCTTCCATCATCCTTGAGGACTTCAGCGTGAGTGTTTAAATCTTATGGTAGACCCTCTTAAATAGTTCACTGACCCTGTTGTCCACTTGGGGTCCCTTCCCTTTTCTTGTATCCAATCGGAGAGCTTGCGACTTCACGGGCGGCTCTTGCGAGCAGCGCCTCTAGCGGCAAATCTTCAATCAAGAAGCTCAGTCTTTTCGTAGCTCTCGAGCCAAGAGGAGCTCCCGATTTCATTGCCTCGACACCTCTGGCGGCCACATGGCAGACTTGATAACGGGGGGGGGGGGGGGCATTAGATTTGTAATTTTGAGTGTAGCGGCTCTTTCCAGATGCCTAATGAGCTGGGTTTTTCCAAGTCTACCGACTTGTTAACCAGATGTTTAATGAGTTGTGAAATGTTCTCGCAACTCTCAAACAATCTCTTATTAAATGCAACGATTACGAATAAGTCTGCAATATATTGTTTATTTTATACGTACTTAATTAGTATGATACATCGATATGTTTCACACAACATTAAATTACCGTATAATATTAATACTAATAAGCAGCTGAGAGCCCAAATTTACAAATAAATTAAAACATAGATGGATAAAGTTAGATAATTAAATTCATAACTTGTAAATATATTGATTTTTCAATAATATTTTTATGTTACCTATATACATTTAAAATATTCAAAACATACATATACTGTCATATTGAAGCATTCTAAAGGATGATATATATGAACTGACGAATATACTTTTTTATTATATGTAATAGATATAATCCAATAAATATATTTTTTTCGTATAGGATAGAATATAAAATGACTTTATATAGGTATAATTATTAATTTTTATTATTCAGCAGAATAGGTAGATTGGATGAACTTAATTATAAAGTTTCAATAATCGGAATTTTTACCTAAATATATTATAAAAGTTAAATTCATGTTTTATCTGATTTGACTTTCTGTGCTAATAAAGAATAAAAATTGGTTAAGCAATTATAGCAGGATATTTTAAAAGAATGAAATTCAATGTCATTTAATAACAAATATATGATTAAAACATCAAAAATAATATGTAGGTTATATCGGAGATTGTTTTTCGAATTTTCATAGCAATTAAACAAAGTGTAACCAAAGTAAGTGTAATAATTTAATAATATAATATACTTTATCGACGTTGCATTTTGCTTACATTCATTCACTTTCGTATTTGTAAGACTTGTATCATTTACTATACAGGTACATATTCATAAAATATATAAAGATTTTTGTCTCTCAATTAGCAGGATGATCATATTTTATTTGATTTCTTTTTATAATAATTCGTATTAGATATATTGATATTATTATTGTACTAGTATAAAATTATTCTATAATATTGATTTGGTTAAATTTTATATCCTAGTGTAAATTTTATACATTTAAAAATTAATTTTGTAGCAATTTTTAACATTATTTGCGAATTTTTAAAGTATTAACTAAAATTCAAATGATTAGCATTAGACGCAAAAATTCATTTCAATTAATCATTTATCAATAAAACTATTTAACAATAAAAATATAAAATAACCGATTTATGTAAATCTCATATCCTTATGAGATACAAAAACAGCAATTCAGGTATAAACGGCGGCAAAATGAGCAACCCATCCAGAACCACCATTAT